>NC_063162.1:8811783-9120033 GCF_023159225.1 Perognathus longimembris pacificus | reverse complement strand
GAGCTGTACAAGTCCCTGCAGTCACTTGCTGATGTTCCTCTCTGAATAAACAGAGCGGTGCAGTACCTCATACACTTCCATAGGAGGAAAGGCAGACCGTACTCCATTACAGAGCAGGGCTGTTTACTTTGAGGATCTTGGGGGTCACCAGTTTGGCAGCTTGGATCCTGCAATCTCTCAAGCCACGCCTGCTTCACATCTGACTTGTGCAGCTTTGTTCAGCGTACACTTTCCTTCGAGGGGAGGGGTGCGGGGGGAGCTCTGCAGGGCCTCCTGGGGTGGAGGTGGTGTGGGGAGCAGGCGGAGACATCCCTGCACAGGTCTGGCAGGGTAGCAGAGCCAAACCCGTCCCTTTTTCCTGTCTTGCCCACCCACAGGAGCAGGCCGTCATCTTTTGACAGATTATACTCAAGTGCTGCGAGAGGTAGAAACATTCTTTCAGAACAAATGGGAAATATTTTCAGTTATGATTAAAGTGGAGAGACCCATTTGTTCTACTTCAGCTTCAGAATTTCCTTGAAGATGAGATCATTTTGCTCTTTGCAGATCGATTACAAGCTGTTATGCCTCTTAGAATCAGAGCACCATCAGGAAATAAGTGGCCATTTTCCTTCATCACATTTCAGAAAGTTGCAGTCATGATGGAGTAAAGGCCTTTGCTCCTGGCTGAAGTGATTTGTTAGGAGGGGAGTGTTTGCAGGTAGAGACGAAGAGTATGGCAACAGGGCTTGGTAGCCCTATTGTTCAAGACCTCCATTTCCTTTCTAAAGAGCAGCTTGCGTTTGAATTGCATAAGAACAGACTGGAACATAGTTTGTCTCTGGCTTGTGTGACGATTTGCCCTTTATGCGGGTAGAGTACATACACAGGACCCATGGCGGGTTGACGTTAGCCAGGGCTGGGAAGGCTTAAATGTTGGATGCTGTTGGGGCTGGTGGTGAGTCAGAAGGCTTCATACCACCCATGAGGCTTGATTAGCGCTGTCCTTGTTTCTGGAATGACACACAGTTGCCTTATATAAACCACTCTGCATGTTTATTACTTGTTATTGATATTTTAAAATGTTGTTCTGATGTTTGCCATCCAAAATAGGAAACCATAACATAATCCAAACCTGCTTTTTCTCCTTTGAGTGTTGCTGTTTTAATTTGTTCTTAAAATTTTAAGAGGCCTTAAGTAGGAAAAGTGGGAATGGAAGACAGAAGTCTGCTTCTTTGGAGACTCTTGAGACTGACCAATACCGACAAATCCTCCTTTACTACCCCCGGCTCTCCATTGCCACAAATCCCTTCACACCTGACATCTGTTTCTGCCTCATATCTTAGATTCACAGCCAGACTTCTGAGACCAGGCCCCTAACTTGGATGCCGGAGTTGATCTCCCTCCTTTGTCTGGCATGTCTGATACTTGTGTGATATCTGGTGTTATTAAATCTTCACACATTTCTATGAAGATGTCTTTGAGGCCCTGGCAGCTTTTCAGGAAGCCAGGGAACTTACAAAATCTTCATCAAAAAGGATTTCTGTAGAAAGTAATGTTTTTGGTTTATGTTTTTGGTGCTAGTCCTGGGGCTTGAACTCAGGACATAGGCATGGTCTCTGAGCTTTTATGCACGAGGCTAGTGCTCTATCACTTGAGCCACAGCTCCACTTCCAGTTTTTTGGTAGTTAATTGGAGATAAGAGTCTCACAGACTTTACTGCCCCCGCTGGCTTTCAGTGGCGAACCTCAGATCTCAGCCTCCTGAGTAACAAGGATTACAGGCATAAGCCACCAGGGCCTGGCTGAGCATGGTATTTATGGGCTTTCAGTAAACTCATGTACATGTGAGATGCAAATGGGTGCCTTTATAACCTTCTTTCTAAATACTCAAGCTGGCTCTTGAAGGTAGAAAATACTATGTTTTTATGCATGAGGGAATACAACAGAAAGACTGTCAGAGCCCGTCCTGGGGTCCTGCTGGAGTGACAGGCACACTAGCCCTCAGTGACCAGGCCACTTCCCACTGTGGCTCCCCAGGCACGCCCTAGATAGTAAACAGCCTGAGTCTATCTCTCTGCAGTAGATGAGAAATGATGACTGATTTCCTGAGCCTGGTCTGAACTCAGATGGGATGATTGTCTTCATTCATGCAGTCTGAAAGTCATTTGAGTGCCTGGTGTGTTCATGAAACCGTGTAAACTTGTATATTTTTGTATATGTTTGTGGGGGGGGGTTCTGGGGCTTAGTCCCATAGCTTTTTTGCTCAAGGCTGGTGCTCTACCACTTAAGTCACAGCTCCACTTGTGTCTTTTTGCTGGTTAATTAGAGATGTCTCCTGAACTTTCTTGCCTGGGCTAGCTTTTCAGACCTCAATCCTCAGGTCTCAGCCTCCCTGAGTAAGCTAGATCAAGCGTGAGCCACCTGTGCCCAGCTGAGGCTTTTTTTCTACAGGTAGGCTCTGCCCTGCTTTGCCAAGAGTTCCAGACAGTGTTTCATCTCTGCCTCTCCATGCCTGGCAGGGACTACATGGGAGAAATTGAACAAATAACAGTGTAGGCCCATATGAGCTGGTGAAAGAAGAGAGCTGCCTGGAAATGTAGAAGGGATATATCATGGGAAGCCCTTTGTCAGCTCCTTAGTTCTGCAGTGCTGTCTGGGCTCCCAAGTGTCTCCCTGAGGCCTGTCCCTTTAATCACCTTCTGAATGGCCTTTCTGTACTAGGATGTCAGTGTCCATCCTTTCAGGCCTGGCAGAGCTCTGTCCTGTTCCCACCAGTGACACGACAGCTTCTAGCAGGCCTGCAAGTCGGGGCTGGGAGCCCACGGCAGCCAGACACCAATCCGTGGCTGTGCAGACAGCAGCCCAGCTCTGGGAAAGGAGTCTTTTCAATTTGTCTTTCTTGTGGCTGGCAGTAAGATCAGACACCATGCACCTGCAACTTCTAAACTGTCAATTCTGAAAAGCCCTAAATTGCTGTCCGCCTACATCAAGGACCTTTGGACACCTGGGCTGCTCCCAGAGCCCAGCACAGAGCTGTGCCCTTGTGATCTGAGTCAGGGCTTTCCACTGCTCATGTCTTACCATCCTGATGGAGATTAGACATTTCCCATTTCCTACTTTGATGTTCACTGGAGTAGAAGTATTGGGGGTGGGGGGAAGGTTGTCAGTTATTTTTTGTTGTTGTTGTTGTTTTTCCCAGTCCTGGGCCTTGGACTCAGGGCCTGAGCACTGTCCCTGGCTTCCTTTTTGCTCAAGGCTAGCACTCTGCCACTTGAGCCACAGTGCCACTTCTGGCAGTTTTCTGTATATGTGGTGCTGGGGAATTGAACCCAGGGCCTCATGTATACGAGGCAAGCTCTCTTGCCACTAGGCCATATCCCCAGCCCCTCAGTTATTTTTTTTTAACTCTTCTTGGACCCTAAATAAATGGACAGTTTTGGAAATCCACGCAGTGGGAGGAAAGGAAACATCAGAGTGCGCAGAGGTCAAGGCAGCCTCCACTGGTTGGTTGGAACTTGGAATCAGTGCTGCCGGCCCTTAGCGTCAGAGGGGGACTCGCTCCTGCCAGGTGGAGCCCCTGACGACAGTGGCACCAATGCAGTATTCGGGCTATGGTGACTCACAGGGGAGCTGAGTGTCTTCACTCTTGCTCGTCCTTCCTGGGCCGGCCGGTGACTCAGCACAGAGCAGTGGCTTGCTGACCCAGAGCAGAGGCGGACTGAATGTTCCAGGTCTGAGCCTCAGCCAGAAGTGAAATACTTTCCCTCCCACTGCGCTTTACGCAGAGAAGATGAAGGGGTTGGAGACATCAATCACACAGGAACGTTGACACACAGCGTACATGTGTGACAGGTAGCAAAAGGCTGACCCATGTGCCTGGCCTTGCCATCAGGTAGACCTGGATTTTCAAGATCTTAGGTGAAGTGCTTGCCCTCTCCACGCCTCAGTCTTTACCTTCTGTAAAATGGGCCCAGCAGGCTTGGGAAATTGAAGAGGATATTGCATTGAAGGTGCTTAGACCAAAGCCTGAACCGTAGCGTGTGTGGTTTCTAGAGCTGTGTATGGCCTCTGTCGTGGGCTGGAAGGGCATTTTGCAGAAAGGCATTGGCCGCCCCTCACAGCAGACCTGTCCGTGCTTGTGTGTTTGTGTCTCTCAGCTCTTGTTAGGCCTGGAGTACTAGGCCGCCTCCCTCCTCCCTTGGTGCTGGGTACCAAGTATAGCAGACATCCTCAGAAATGTGCCCTGGGCTTCCTGTGCCCCTGGTGAGGGGAGTAGGCAGATGGGTAGAAAATGGAATACAGCAGGGGACTTTCTGAAGCAGGGCTTTCTGAAGCCCCCACTAGCCTCCCCAGCCCTGTGAGTCTGTGACTGTCTTGAGTCCCCTGCCCTAGGCAGGCTGGGAGGTGGCAACTGCTGCTGTGCTCCACAGAGCCCTGGAGCTCTGTCTGGAGATAGAACGCCTGGAGGGAAGGAGGATACCAGCTACCCTTACCCAGCCCTGAGCACAAAGCCAGACAGGAAAGAGGTGCCTAGTTGAGGGGCACCTTAATGATGGCCCCAGAGGCCTGTCATTGGAACCCAGTGCTCAGTGCTAAGGGGTTGTAAATACCACAAACTGAAGGAGAGGAAAGATGATCCTCACCATCTTGGGGGCAGAGGTGTGACCAGTGTGGAAGAATGTAAGGAGAAGAGTCCCCCAATTCTACCCAGGAGACTCATCAGAGAAGTATCCCTTGTTAAGCTTCCATTGATGAATCGGCAAGTTGTACTTAGTACAAAAGGTGTCTTTACCAATGCCCTGCTCACTAGTACTGCTCAAAGCCGCATGGTTGGTATCTGGTGGGTGAAGTGGCCAGGTGATGGCCACTGAGCTCACTCTGTGCGTGGGATAAATCCTTGAGAAGTCTGTGAAAATGTACCAGATAATTCAGGCTGAGTGCTTCCTGGTGTGGAGGTGCAGGTGGCTCCTCACCCATAATTCCTAGCTTTGGGTGGGTTAAAAGCAGATGCCACGGGCCCCACCCCTCAAGAGGAAGGAGAGCGGTGTTTCATTTTCCCTGAAGCTCTGAGTACGGGGCTCGCTGCTCCTCTGTGGGACCTCTCAGTCTGGCTGGGCCCCAGTTTTCCTCTGTGACAGGGGCTGTGTCCCATCCCGGCATCCGCTGGGTGGAATCCTTGGGGAGGGCACCAGGGAACTTGTTGAGATGATGCCAGCTGGCATTCTGCTCCAGGGCAGACCTTCTGGCAACCTTGGACTGGCTCGTCTCTTCTCCTTCCTCTCTGGAAGAGCGAGGGGTCTCAGAGAGTGCAGGGAGGGCCAATGCCCAGTGGTGGTTTTGTCTGTGTGCAGACCCCTTCCCCAGAGCAGCTGACCATCCTGCTGGGAAGAAGGGAGTTCTTGGGTCCTTCGAGTCCTTTTTTGTTTTTATTTGCTTCCAGGTTCTCATCAGACACAGTGCTAAGTAGTGCTCTTAAAGCCTCACAGAAAGGGCCTTCTAACTCCTACAGGCTTCTTACCAATGAGGTGAAAACCACCTTAACAGGACTTCCTAAACATGGGGCCCAAGTAACTGCTGCTGGAGAAAACTAGCTCCGTCAGTAACTTTGGACTGTGGGAACATGACTATATACTTCAGAGTGGAGCTGCTTTGAGTTTGCAGGCCTCCTCGTGCCTTGCTTCACTTAAAACCTTTCAGAAACTCCTGGAAAGCTGGGAAAACTGAGTCTTAGTATCAGGGAGCTCTCCTGGAAGCCACCAGCTGGTGAGCAGTAGGAAGGGATTGAAGGGCAGACTAGCACCTTGCAGACAAGGACTCCTGCTGGTTCATTCCTGTGTGTTCCGGACATAGCTGTGAAAAGGAGCAATGCAGGCTCTCTCTAAAAGTTTTCTCCAGTAGAAACACATAGGATAAATTCATCTCAGGATAAGGGATTTGTTAATCCCAGGATGAAATGTTTAGGCATAATAGGAACATCAGGATGAACCTCTGGTCACCTCTATGACTCGGTGGAGGCCCACAGACCTCTTATTTTACCAGCAGCCCCAGGACAAAACCTCCCTCTTTGAAGGTGCTGTAAATGGACTTTGGTGGAGTCTAGTAAGAGCCCTTAACAGTACAGGAATACAATGCCACAATCCAGTGGGATCTGCAAGGATTTAGAGTTAGACCATAAACATCAGTGTACAGGATGTAAATGGCTGTGTATGTATCAAAGTAGCAATAATACTTGACATATTCCTATGGCCCGCCATTCCAGACGAGGTTGTAATAGAATGTAGGTGCTCATCTCTACCCATGGGATGAAAGTGCTGTGTGTGTCTCCTGCCTCACAGAGGTGGAGCCAAGCCACTTAATTTTCACCCAGGTCCTAGCTGACGACATGTTTCCATGAGTGTTCTTGTCTTCCATCTTTTTTTCTTTGTTTTAGATTGTTAGTTAAATTCAACACCTGACCCCAGTAAAGCCTCTTCTGGCCTAAAAACCCAGTTCGTAGACTCGGTGTCCTACTTAGCACTCTGGCAAGTTTGGAGTGCTGTGGGGCACCCCTATGAGTTGCCGTTGCTCAGCTCAGGCCATGGTGATGAGCGCAGTGGTTTGTAGGTGTCAAGTCGGTTCTTTTAAGAGCACTGTGCTCTGCAGGCACGTTGAGGCCACTGTTCTGGCCACTTGCTATCTAGGGCACCAACTGTGGGTGTGTGCAGGCCGACCCTTCTCCATGCTGTTCTGTAAATGCCTGTGTGCCCAACTTACACTCTAGTGGGCATGCACAGCATGTGCCCAGGAGCCATCTTTCCTGCCTGATTTTCTAAGGTACCAGGACTTGGGAAGGGGCAGTATGCAACCTCCTCCTCATTTGGGACACAAAACTTCCTTGAGTTCCAGCAATTTCTGATGGGAACTTCAGATTTCTGTTTCTCGGGGTCCTCAAATACCTGTTGAATCATAATTGCTTGGTTTGAGCTTAGGGTCTACATTTTGTGTGTTTTGTTTGCATTCTCTGAGAGCTCTGTCACTCCCTACAGTTTGAGAACCACCGCTGGGGAGAATATTTCTGCCCCCCCCCCCAATTTACAGTTACTAAGGTGCAGGGGAGAGAAGCAAGCTGCTCCTGTAGCCCACGATTTGGGGCAGAGCAGGATGTCAGACCAAGAGCAGTCTTTGCCATAGTTGTACCTTCACTGCGCATGTACTAAGCAGCAGTCAGCGGACAAGCACAGCACTTAGACTGGGAACCCGACCTCAGGCTTTCTCCAGTGATAATGTCTCATGCTTCATAGGACACATCTGGGGTAACTTTTTTCTGTTTTCCCATCATGGCCATCTCATGAAGTTGCTTGGTACCCCAGGAGGGACCTGAGAGGAATTTAAAGCAATGTGCAAACAACAGAGAGGAATTAACTAATTTGTCTTAGAAATTAACATAGTGAGATAAGCAATGAAAAAGTAGGGCCCAGGGGCTCCTGTTTCCTAATTGGATTTTGTGTATATATATATATATATATATATATATATATATATATATATATATATATATATATATATATTCCTGATGTCTTTACCCAAAGATAAGGATAATGAGGAGGGTGGAAATGAGTGTCTCCAGCCCTCTTTGTGGTGACTGTTTGTGCCCCTGTCCCTGGTCACATGATCACACAGCTCAAACCACCACCATCCCAACCCCGAAGAAGCAGAATCCCAGCTCCCTTTTGTAATCAAGATATAGCAGGTAGGGAATTGTAGCTGAAAGATGTCAGTGTGGTCAAGAGACTCTGGACTCTGCTGGAACTTGAGGATACTATTTGTGTGTGTGTGTGTGTGTGCGTGCGTGTGTGTGCGTGCGTGTGTGTTGCGTGCGCACGCGCCCCAGTACTGGGGCAGAACTCAGGGCCTCTTACTCTTGCCCTCTTTTTTCCCTCCATTCACAGCTGGTGATCTACCACTTGAATTATGCTTGCAATTCCAGCTTTTTGCTGATAATTGGAAATAAAAGTCTTGAGGATTTGTCTGCCTGGGCTGTCTTCAGAGCTTGATCTTCAGATCTCAGCCTCCTGAATAGCTAGGATTACAGGTGTGAGCCGCCAGCCTCTGGCATGGCCTGGGTTCTTTCCTCTCCACATCTGCACTTGTCTCTTTTGGAAAGACCCAGACTACATGTTGTTTCCAGCAAGCAGCCTGTGTCTTCAAGTCCCTGTGCAGGCTGGGCGGGGGTCTTCTCCCTCTTCTCTTCTTTCTCTCTTCCCTTTTCTTCCTCCATTGAGGTACAGAATATGATCAGTGAGTTGAATATAATAGAGTAGGACTCAAGTGCCTTTGGGTCCAGGGTCTTCCTCCAGAAGGAGCTGCCTTAGCCAGCTCTGCCAAGCACTCAGCCTTGGAAAGATCTGGCTATGAGGGGTGTGAGACTGGCAGCCATCATGTGACATGTAAAATCATGTGACATGGGTGGGATGTGGCTGCAGAGATGTGTCTAGTGTGGCAGATTTCTACATAGGGGTACCCACCTAGGTGCCCTCAACACGAGTTTCTTTCCATGCTATTCCCAGCCATCTTCTCCAGAGGTGATGACCTCCAATTTCTGTTATCATTAGCTTTGTCCTTTACTTGGGGTCTTTTGGAGTCCGAGGGGAACTTAATTTAGCACCATCCCTCTGGGCGTCCCTTTTAGTATGTCTTATGAGACCACCATAGGGCTCCAGGGTGGGTGTTGCCTACTCTGTTTTCTAGAAAAGGAGATCAAGTTCAGGGACCTGTTCCAAATGGAAGCAAGAATGAACTGGGTTCTGTCTAGGCTAGCTTTCTTTCTGGAAGGGCCCGTGGTTCCCTCACATTGAACCTTGCTTGCTTTACCAGCAAATTTGCCTCTTGTCTGTCCATGCTCCCTCAGCCTGCCGACCCCATTCAGCTCTGTTTGGGTCACATCTCATGGGTTCCGTGACCCCTGGAGCCCATGGGGAGCACTGGAGCTCAGATTCCCAATGCTTGGCTCCAAGAGGTGTGCAGTGGCTGAGGTGAGCCCCAAAGACGATATGCCAGGGCTTCCGCGCCCCATTTCCTCGGGAGGAAAGTTGGCGGTGTGCGCACGTAGTGAGCAGGGCCAGGAGGTGTGTTACCTCTACACCGAGCAGTGTACCTCTGTACTTCACTGCCTCTTGGTGACTTCCCGAGGTGCCCGCAGGGAGAATTGGGTTCTGAATGTGAGGCCTGGACCTGTTCCCTGCTCTTAGGTGACCTGACAGTTGAGCAAACCAAAATAATGCCACTGCCCTGAACACGTGGGTATTCTAATCTGAGAGTGCCAAGTGCCTGTCTGCCCGTGTCCCCAAGGACAAAGTGACACCCTTGCCTTTCCTGTGTTTTGGAGGCCCTTCCAGGGGTAAAGTCTCAAGAAGGAGGCAATGGACGGCCTGAAAGGACTAAAGTCCAGGACCAGCCACCCGGTGCCCATGCTTACACATAAACAGATGTGACAGGGCTATTGGGCTCTTCATTCAAATTAAATCAACCTTCCAGATCTGTCCTAACCTTTTTTTTTTTTTGGCCAGTCCTGGGGTTTGAACTCAGGGCCTGAGCACTATCTCCGGCTTCTTTTTGCTCAAGGCTAGCACTCTACCACTTGAGCCACAGCGCCACATCTGGCTTTTTCTGTATATGTGGCACTGAGGAATCGAACCTAGGGCCTCAGGCATGCTAGGCAAGCACTCTACACTAGGCCACATTCCCAGCACTCTGTCCTGACTTTTGATCCATTTTGCAGCATGGGAAATTATAGCCTGCAGAGCTCATGGATTCTCAGCCTTGTGCCTTGCTGCCATTCATGATGCCTGTCTAAGGGAGGCTGCTTCTCCTTAACACTGATGGGTGGGAGCTGAGTTATGCAGCCTCTGGTTGGTAAGAGATGACACCGACCCCGGGGGTGGCTGGCCAGCCTTGTTGTCTGAAATAAGATCTCTCCTTGTGGTACATCTGGAACTTGGCCTTCTCTAGGGGCCCAAAATAGCCAGGCCACTGAACGGAGAACTTCATGAGAGGACAGGAGAGAGAGACCCCAACTGCTCCTTGCCCGAGCAAGAACAAATTAGATCCTAGTATTTGTTAAAGCACACACAACAAGGAAAACTTTTATTTGGAACCACTGTGACAGGTGTATGGACCACTGCAATGGGTCTTTCCATGGGGAGATAGATGGGGCTTGACGCCTACCTCGTATGGCCTGGACAGAAAGGCATTTATAATAGCCAAGGAGCCTGGTGACAGTCCATGGATGAAAATCATTCAGAGGACAAAACCACCAAGGGGAAAGAGGCTTCTGGCTAAACTGACCCAACAGGATTGTTGCTAAAGATTGGCCAGGGTGATTAGACATGCCCTGGGGTGGGGGGTGGACACCCGGAACCTGGCCAGATATCCAAGGGTCCTCAGATTCTACACCAGATGTGGAGATTCTGTTAACATGACTTAGCAATTCTTTTACTAAAACTGGATTTTACCAGGAAGTTCACTGAGGGGCCTAAAGAAGGTTCTGGAGCCTGACTAAAGTTGGACCAGGCAAAGTCTCTTGTGAGTAGGCCTCCTAAGACTAGCACAGTTGATTCCTGGGGTTTGTTCCCTCTCTGTGTGTTGTGTAGCTCCCTTTCATGCAGCTTGTTCTAAAAATATTCCCAAGGAAGAAGCCCCGGGTTCCCCTCCCCCCGCTTCTCTGGCTCATGCTTATAATCCCAGCCTCTTGGGAGGCCGAGATCTGAGGATTGTGGTTTGAAGCTAACCCTGGCAGGAAAGTTTGTGAGATTCTTTAACCAAAGAAACCAAAATCCTGGGGCTGGGCCCTGAGTCCAAGGCCCAGGACTGGCAAAAAAAAAAGAAGAAAAAAAACAACACCAAAATCCTGGAAGTAGAGCTGTGGCATAAGTGATAGAGAACTAGCATTGAGCACAAAAGCTCAGGGACAATGCCCAGACCTCGAGTTCAAGCCTCAGCACACACAAAAAAGATTTCCAAATGGGGTTCTGTGCTTGAGTCCACTACACTCTCTGTGTGGGTGGGAGAGTTGAGGGCCGTGTGGAAAGCAGAAAAGGTGGCTGTCTTTTAGAAGTTGGAATTCTATGTTCTGCTGGGCAGATTCCCTGTTCTGGGTCTCTGAAGATCTGGGGAGCAGTCAGCAACTCCCCTACATATCCACTGTCCCCTGTCACCCAGTGGTCTTGCCAGCCAGGGCTCCTCCACTCCCCTATCCATCACCCTGCAGCCTCTACAAGAGCGGTAGTGTGGCCAAGCACTGGACAGTGGAGCCTAGCACGCGGACACCCCAGCTAAGCAGTGTCATGTCCCCCCACAAGTCACTGGGAGATCAGAGCAGTCGGCTGTTTCCTCTTTAAGGGTGTTTTCTTCAGTTTCTAATCAGTCTGTGTTTCTCCTTGATTTATTTTAGGAAACTCCATCCTCTGCCAACGGCCCCTCCCGGGACGGCTCCAGGCCTCTGCCCACTAGGGAAGGCCACTCTGTGTACCCCCAGCTCCGACCAGGCTACATTCCCATTCCCGTCCTCCACGAAGGCTCTGAGCACCGGCAGCCGCACACTTTCCATGCCTCTCCCCAGCCTGGGGTGCAGCGATTCCGAACCGAGGCGGCTGCGGCTGCCCCTCAGAGGTCCCACTCACCTCTGCGCGGCATGGCGGAAGCCGTCCAGCCAGATAAGCAGTGTGGACAGGGGGTGGCCGCTGCCTCTGCTCAGCCCCCCACCTCTCATGGACCCGAGGTAAGGAGAGGCCTTGGCTTACCCCGGGCCAGGGGCTGGGTACCTCGCAGGGCCTCTGAGCCTGGCTGCAGCATTAGAGGTCCTGCAGTTGACAGCTCCGTGTGGTTCCCGTGTTTCATAGGTGTTTCGGGGGCCAGAGCAGGAGTTATACAGCTTATTTTTGTAGTTATAAGAGAGGCTGGAGGCATGGCTTTAGTGGTAGAGTTGTCTGCCTGGCAAAAGTGCAAGGTCCTGAGTTCAATCCTCAGTAGTATCCCCCACCCAGAATGTAAACCGTGAACTTTATCATTTCATGCATGAAGGTAGAGGCCAGGCCTCCTAATTCCTGCTGGGTTTTCTGGGTCAGGGAGAGCTATATATTTGGTTCAGTTCAGTCCTTGTGGGTAAATACTATGTGTAATTGTGTTGACAAAGAAAGCAAGACTACATCCCTTCCTTCAGAGTGTCCTGTAGTTTAAAAGGAAACCCCAATAAGTAATAATTAAAAAGGGCTTTCTAGGATATGATTTCTGCCCTGTCAGTACTTCAAGGTGCATTGCAATACTGCAAGGTGCATTCAGTGCATTAATAGATAAAGATTACTTAAGCTGGGCTTGGTAGCTCATGCCTGTAATCCTATCTTCAAGGGAGGTTGAGAGGATCAGTGTCTACCTGTACAAAAAGTATGCCAGACCTCTTGTCAACCAATAAAAACCTGGGTATGGTGATATATATCTGGTATCCTAGCCACATGGGAGGTGTAAAGGAGAGGATCACAGTCCAGGCCAACCTGGGAAAAAGTGACTAAAGTCAAGGGGCTGGGAGTGTAGTTCAGTGGTAGAATACCTGCCTGGCAATCACAAGGCCCTGAATTCAAATCCTGGTACCTACAAAGAAAAAAAAAAGTTCATCTGGTTCTTAGCTGAGATTTGTGGGCCAGTGGACCTAACAGGATTGTGAGCAGTGACATGTTTCTGACATGTTTATTAAGCACAGCTCTTCACTTCCTGCACCAGTGCCTTGAGCCTCCTTCAGCTCTGCTTTGAATCTGTTCAGCTCCCCTCCTGCTTGTTGGTGAAAGCTGTCATTGATGTAGGATACTGAGAGGCTTCTTTCCTTTTGGAGACGCAGTAGCTACATTTTAGTGTTTTTGCTGTAAAAATCAAGCATACCGGTCAGAGGAATCTTAGCAAATTTAAGCTGACAAGGCTCTTAGTAGCTAAGTTGATAAGGGCCCTCCTCCTTTTCTGGAATGCTAGGCTCCACACAGCCTGGCGCTCGCCTTCCTTCTCTGTAGGTGAGTAGAAAAATGGTTAAGGATCAGGAAAAAGATACTCAGTAATCATAGATAAGTAGACCTAGCACTTCTCATATGTCCTGCTTCATGCTGAGATATAGACACACACGATTTTACAAAGGACCCAGTGTTTCCTGTGCATCCTACCCATGCTGAAACACATGGACACGTGATTTTATGTTAGCTTCAAAACAACCCACTGAGGGGTAGAGTATTCTTGTCCCATGTTTTAAACATGACTCAGAGACCTACTGAGACACTAAGAGTTTGAATTTGAACTTGGGCTTCATCCAGAACTCTTGTCATAATAGTATTGGGGCATGTGCACTAGTACTGGGGCTTGAACTCAGGTCTTGGCTTGGGCACTGTCCCTTAGCTTTTTCACTCAAGGCTGATGATCTACAACTTGAGCTACACCTTCACTTCCAGCTTTTTTTTTTGGTGGTGGTTACTTGGAGATAAGAGTCTCGGGGACTTTTCTGCATGGGCTGGCTTCAAACCACAATCCTCAGGTCTCAGCCTCCTTAGAAGCTAGAATTATAGTCGTGAGCCACTGATACTCAGGCTTAATATTAATTTGGGGGGAGGGTGCCAGGTGTAAACATGTGCTGTGCCCCTGAGGTCTCAAGGTAGAGGGGTACTCTACTTTGAAAAACAGCGTCATCTGCAGGTGGGACCTGGGGAGCGTGTTGCCCTAAGCCGTAATCAGTGGGAGGCTGATCGCCGTCGGGGGGGGGGGGGGGGGTGTCACCCATGGCACTGTGGCCTCTCTACCCTTTGTGTCTTGCAGAGGTCTCAGTCTCCAGCCGCCTCCGACTGCTCCTCCTCCTCCTCCTCGGCCAGCCTGCCCTCCTCCGGCAGGAGCAGCTTGGGGAGTCACCAGCTCCCCCGGGGCTATATCCCCATCCCAGTGATCCATGAGCAGAACCCCACCCGGCCAACAGCCCAGCCCTTCCACCAAACCCAGAAGACCCACTACCCAGCTCCGCAGAGTGAATACCAGACTCACCAGCCTGTGTACCACAAGATTCAGGGTGATGAGTGGGAGCCTCGGACCCCAAGGGCAGCGTCCCCCTTCAGATCACCTGTCCGGGGCATGTCCAGCCGGGAAGGCTCGCCAGCCAGAAGTGGCACACCAGTGCACTCCCCATCGCCCATCCGTGTGCAGACTATGGTGGACAGGACCCAGGTATGGGAAGTTGTTTCAGCCAGCTGCAATGGTATCTCTCGAGGGGCTGAAGAGCTTCCTGTCTACCCTGCCTAACTAACAGTGGAACTGGAAAAAAAGGGGGATTCTTGGGATTGCTGGTCCTCACAGAACGTAGGGCTTATGGCTATGGACTGTCCATGCTTCCTGCAGCTTTTGCTCAGTGGATTGTTTTTCATTGCAGCTGCTCTGGGGGCAAAGGAAATGGCTTGATGATCATTCACATACCTGGGACTGAGTTCCCAGTGCCTGCCACTCCCTCCCAGGGTTCACTACATGCCGGTCCACTGTGTAAGAGCTGTCTCCTCATTCCATCCCGGTCTCCTCTCAACCAGCCATTCTACTCCCTCCCTAAGAACCCTTTTTTTTTTTTTTTTTGCTCAAGGCTAGCACTCTACCACTTGAGCCACAGCGCCACTTCCGGCTTTTTCTATATATGTGGTGCTGAGGAATCGAACCCAGGGCTTCATGTATATGAGGCGAGCACTTTACCACTAGGCCATATTCCCAGCCCCACCCTTAGAACCTTTGATCAGGTAGGACCCACTTTCGGGAAGGCCAGCATAACCTAGACCTCCTGCCTTCAGTCAGTCTCGTCTCTTTGTGGCGCCTCCTTGTCTTTCTCATGGTGCTCTGCCTGGTCTCTTGTGACTGAAATGGGCTTTTTGTATTTCAAAGTGTTTATCTTTGGTCTTCAGCTCTGAGCCTGATGACGAAGAACCATGTCTGACAACCTTCTCAGCTCCCTTTGCAATAGGACACGTGGTCCCTGGCTCATGCCACTGGTGAGGTGGTAGGAAGCCATCCTGGCTTGCGGAAGGTCGTGGGCACAGGCCTCTCCTCTGGCTGTGGAGAGAGGCTGGGTGCTGGTTCCTGCAGGAGGAGCACTGCCCTGACCAGCTTACATTTTTTTTTTTTGCCAGTCCTGGGCCTTGAACTCGGGGCCTGAGCACTGCCCCTGGCTTCATTTTGCTCGAGGCTAGCACTCTGCCAACTTGCGCCACAATGCCACTTGTGGCCCTTTCTGTATACCTGGTGCTGAGGAATGGAACCTAGGGTTTCATGTATACGAGGCAAACACGCTTGCCACTAGGCCATATTCCCAGCCCCTGACCAGCTTACATTTTAACATCATTAGAGTTGGGTGACCCTGGCCACTCTGGCTGCAACATGAGCAGTAGAGTTCCTCTTGAACCCAGCTTTAGAAGGAAAGGAAAGCCCCCCTGAACCAGTGTGGGGCCCCCTTTCTATCCCCCAGTGACTCTGTCCGCCCTGGGACAGAGAACACCCTCATGTACAAATACTGTTAGCTTTTTTTTTTTGCCAGTCATGGGAACTGAACTCAGGGCCTGAGCACTGTCCCTGGCTTCTTTTTGCTCAAGGCTAGCACTCTGCCACTTGAGCCACAGCGCCACTTCTGGCCTTTATGTATATATATGGTGCTGAGGAATCGAACCCAGGGCTTCATGTATAAGAGGCAAACACTCTTGCCACTAGGCCATATTCCCAGCCCCTTGTTTTTTTTTATTTTAATTTGGAAGTAACTTTAGTCTTTCAGAAGTGTTTTAAGATTCACAAAAAGAGATTCTATGCACCCAAATTCACGACACCCAGATTCACGACATTTCCCTATATTTGGTGTCTGGTTTCTTTGCGTCATCTGTGTATTTTACTGTCTTGAGAGTTACTTGCAAACATCATGCCCCTTTGCCCCTAAATACTTTAGCAAATACTTTTTCTAAGAAAGACATTTATAACTATAGTAGAACTACAAGTTTTAAGAAATCTTCATGGAATTTTTTTTTTTTTTTTTTGGTCAGAGACTGGGTTCAAACTTGGTGTCTGACGCTTTTGCTCATTGGCTGGCACTCTACCACCTGAACCACACCTCTAACCCCTGTGGGATTTTTTTTGACAGTCCTGGGGCTTGAACTCTGAGCCAAGGCACTGTCCCTGAGCTCCTTTCACTCAAGGCTAGCGCTTTACCACTAGAGCCACAGCACTACTTCTGGACTTTTCTGTGATTAATTGGATAGGGGTCTCATGACTTTCCTGCCCAGGCTTGCTTCGATCCTCAGATCTCAGCCTCCTTAGCTGCTAGGATTACAGGCGTGAGCCACTTGGAACTGGCTTGGAATTCTTAAAATAATATTTTGTCTTATTCTATCCATTTTCAAATGTCGTTCACAGTCTTCCCATGTCAGATTGAATCTGGGTCATGCGGCCAGTCCTTCCATGTCTCTTGTTGTCTCCAGAATGGCTCTTCCACCTTGAAGCACTTCCGTGACCTTGATATTTTTGCAGAGCACAGGCCACGGGGCAGCCTCTCCTATGTTCCTAAAGCTGCCTCTCCTATGTAGCCTCCATGCTTCTACAACCCCAAGGGGGGTGTATGATGGGGTGGTGAGTGGTAAGACTAAAGCCTGGCAAAGGCAATTTGGTGGGAAAAGAAGTTGCTGGTGCTTAAACAGCTGTCACCAGACTTAACTCAGATTTAATAATCCTGGGAAAGAAGTGTGCAGTAGAGAGAGATTTTCCCATACCTTTCCCATGCTTCTCATAATTGGTGAAACATACTTAGTACTTTTACCCTTAACTAACCTTGAGTGTGGTAGCCATCCTTTTATAGCTTGTTCAAAGAACTATTTTTGGAGGCATTCAATGATTTGATTTAATTGAGCATGAAACCAGAATTAATATTTTTACTTGTGAATACTTTAGAAATAGTAGAGTTCAGCTTTTATTTCCCAGTTGATGAAACTGGGGAAAGTTTTACGTGTGTGTGTGTGTGTGTGTGTGTGTGTGTGTGTGCACTTGTGCCATTTCTGGGGCTTGAATTCAGAGCTTGGGTCAGATCCCAAAGTTTTTTTGTTCAAGACTAGTGCTCTGCTACTGCCACAGCTCTATTTCCAGCTTTATGGTGGTTAACTGGAGAGAAGAGTCTCAGGGACTTTCCTGCCTGGGCTGGATTTGAACCATAATCCTCAGATTTGAGCCTCCCGAGTAACTATGATTATGAGTGTGAGCCACTAGTGCCCAGCAGTTTGGAAAGATTGCACAACCAGAAGTGAGAGGAGGTGCTGTGTCATGGGTGTGTTGGGCTCTGGCACATGTGTGCATGGGTAGAATTCCTCTGGATTAACTATTTGGAGCATCTTGCCTATTCTCAAAGATAGCCCAGTCTGGGCAGAAACCACTAACTAGACTGTCACAGGTTTTAAGAAGAAGATGGTCTTTTTCCGGAACAGGAGATGTAAAAGGTCACCGGTGAGCTAGGGCAGCACAGCAGGAGTGGAGGGGTGGAGGGCGGGCACAGAGACCCGGGCTGCAAGCTGAGGCGGAATCACCAGGACGCGGCTCAGCGCCAGCCCTGACCAGCAGCCAGCATGAGCTTTTACTGCCTTCATTTTCATAAATTATATCAGCTTTCATTTCCTTCCTATAAAAAAGGTCTGTAATCATAGCTACTCACCTAGCTGAGATCTGAAGATCAAAGCTCAAAGCCAGCCTAAGCAGACACATGAACCAGCAAAAAGCCAGAATTAGGGATAGGGCTCAAGTGGTAGAATGGCAACCATGAACAAAAAAGCGGAGCCAGGGTATAAGGCTCTGAGTTCAAACCCCAATACTGGGCACACAACTAAAGAATAAGAATGGCATGTTCAAAGCCAGTCATGGAGACCGAGGCAGAAAGGTCATGAGTTCTAGGCCAGCCTTGGGCTGTATAGTGAGATCTTGCCTCAAGAAATGATTTTAAAAGGCTGAGAATGTGGCTTAGTGGTAGAGTGCTTGCCTAACACGCATGAAGCCCCAGGTTCAATTTCTCACTACTACATAAACAGAAAAGGCCAGAAGTGGCGCCGTGACTCAAGTGGTAGAGTGCTAGCCTTGAGCAAAAGAAGGTCAGTGACAGTGCCCAGGCCCTGAGTTCAAGCCCCACCCAGAACTGGCAAAACAAAACAAAAAAACAACCAAAATCCTTCTACATGTGATGTCTGATAGGCATTAGACCACTGTGATCAATTGAGGCTTAACACTTGGTCTGGTCACATACTTGAGTAACACTGTTTTTATTTTGGCAGTTGGTTGACTGAAAAAAAAAAAGTTTTTAATTCCCAGGTCTTTTTGTTTTCCTAATTGGTACTAGCTACAAATGATTTGGTTTCTAGCCAATTATTAAAAATTCCTTTATAAGGAAATTCTTCCCCACTCCCTTATCACTAATAAAACTCAATAAATAATTGTTCATTATCTCTTTTTTTCTCAGCAGCCTATGGCTCATCGAGAGTCTCCACCTGTGGCTCAACCTGAGAACAAACCAGAAAGCAAGCCAGGCCCCACTGGGCCAGAGCTCCTTCCTGGACACATCCCCATTCAGGTGATCCGCAAGGAGGTGGATCCCAAACCTGCTGCCCAGAAACCGCCGCCCCCTCCCGCAGAGAAGGCGGAAGTAAAGGTCCCCTCGCCTCCGGTCCCTGGCCCGTCACCCAGCCCTACCCCCCCTGCTGCCGCTCCTGCGTCTCCCAAGAATGTGGCTGCACAGGAGAGGGCAGCCCCCAGCCCTGCCCCTGCAGAGGCTACAGCCCCCAAACCAGGAGAGGCCGAGGCCCCCCCAAAGCATCCAGGTGTGCTGAAAGTGGAAGCCATCCTGGAGAAGGTGCAAGGGCTAGAGCAGGCGGTAGACAGCTTCGAAGGCAAGAAGACTGACAAGAAGTACCTGATGATTGAGGAGTATCTGACCAAGGAGCTGCTGGCTCTGGATTCCGTGGACCCCGAAGGACGAGCTGATGTGCGCCAGGCCAGGAGAGACGGGGTCAGGAAGGTTCAGACCATCTTGGAAAAACTCGAGCAGAAAGCCATCGATGTCCCGGGTCAAGTCCAGGTCTACGAACTCCAGCCCAGCAACCTTGAAACCGACCAGCCGCTGCAGGAAATCATAGGGATGGGTGCCGTGGCAGCAGACAAGGGGAAGAAAAGTGATGGAAACAAAGACCCCCACGCTGAAACCCAGCAGCCAGATGCCGCCACCGCAGCAGCAGAAACAGCAGCTCCAAATCCGGGCGGCACGGTGGACTGTGCTGGCACCCAGTGAAGCGCAGACCAGGGGACAGGCTCTGCTGGTGTGCTCTAGGGATCTTAGATTGCATGCATTTCAGGGGCTATCAGTTGGTTTTTGTTCCTAGCCGCTTGGTTCGCATTAACTTGTGTGGAGGCAAAGCACTAATAAAGGGGCTGAAAGGAAAATGATGCTTTGCTTCTGTATTCTTACTCTGTATAAATAAAGCAGTTGCTTCAGAAGTTTAGCCCATTGCTTGTGGGGGGGGCCCCGTATGGAGATGGGCACCGGATGTTAGCCAAGCCTGTGAGCTGCCTTCCTGGAGCTCTGGACTGAAGGAGGTCGGTCTCGAAGCGGGTACACAGGGAGTTGATTTCTCAATATAGGAATATGAAACCCATTTTTTCAGAAATGTTGTCATTTTAGTGGGATGATTTTCATCTCGTTCAAATACCTAACTTTAGATAGAATAAGATGTATAAGGAGCCATAAGAATATCTGTATGTTGAATGACTTTAATGTTACATTTGGGGGGAGGGGAGGAAAAATAAAGTAGTTATATAACTCAAAATGGTTTTGTGGGTTTTCTGTGGAGGGCGAACTGCAGTTTGAACTCGAGGCTTTGTGCTTGTCTGGCTGGTACTATACCTCCCACCTGAGCCACTCTTCCCATCGTCCAGGCTGGTCTGGGTCAAGATCCCCCTATTTAATCATGGGGCAGGGTTGGCAAGCACAAGCCGCTATGCTGGTTAACAAGAGGTGAACTTTCACCCAGGCTATCCTCAAACTGGTCCCTCGGAGCTCAGCCTCCAGGGTAGCTAGGATTGCAGCTGGGAACCACCACTTGGCTGTTTTTTGTAGTTTCTGAAATGTTGAAAGAAGGGGCAGCGTCAAGATGATTGGTCACTGGCTTTAATCAAAATGAATGAACACATTTTTAGTCAGCTGTGAGATTTGTAATATCTTTACCTGTCTTGAGAGACTGAGTCTTGGTCACTGTCCAGTGTTAGAAACAAGTGAGCTGTGGGGAGACTGAGGGCTGTGGACTCGGATAATAAAAGTGCCTTCCCTGTCCCTTTGGACTGCCCCAGCCAACGGCCACAGTGCCTTGGACAGTATTTTTGCCCACCACACTGTCACCAAAGTGTCCTGTGGTGTCCAAGTCACCAGGGGCTGGAAATGTGCTCTAAGAGACTCCCGGGCACCTTCATCTGACTCCTGAGTCACTAAGCCAGAGGGGACGAGGTTTCTCTTCTCAGGCTGGGTTCCTAGGGGTCAGATATACCTAGATGCCACTGGGTGGTTTTTTTTTTTTTTTTTGTCCCCGGTACTGGGGCTTGAACTCAGTGCCTGGACACTGTCCTTTACTAGCTTTTTGCTCAAGGCTAGCACTCTATCACATGAGCCACACCTTCGCTTGTGGTTAGCTGGAGATAAGAGTCTCAAGGATTTTCCTGCCCAGGCTGGCTTGGAACTTCAATCCTCCATTCTCAGCTGCCTGAGTAGCTAGGATGACAGGCATGAGCCACCTGGGCCAGCAAATGATTCTTCAAAGCTTGAGAAAGAGCACAACCTCAGCACATACTTCTGTGCCAAGTTGTTTAATTTACTGACTTGCCAAATGTAGTTGAAAAGGAAGAAGTCCTGCAACGTTGAGCCTCCGTGTGAGTGTGCTGAGGTCTAGATGAACCCTCAGCTGAGTCTCGCATGACTGTACCGAGATTAATATTGGTGCCTGACGATGCTGCACAAAAATACCTGCTGCTCTGCCTGCCCCTCGGCATGCTGAGCAAAGATGAAGTCATTTGGATGGGAAGCTGCCAGCCTCATTCCTGAGTGAACTCACTTGGGAAGGCCAAGCCAGCGGCATGCCACTGCTTCTACAGACTCCAGCCTGGAAATAGAAAAGGAAACCTGGGCTCCTCCTTTTAAATGAAGTAAAGATAAACACTGTGACCCCTTCTTTTGGGGACTCAGGTATCTATTCTCAGTGGACCTCAAACAACATGAAGGCTCCTTGAGGGATTACTGAAAAATAGGCCGATAGTAACTATATTGCCCAACATCAATAAGCAAGCTCTACATTAAGGAGTTAGAACACTTGGCGGTCATCTAGGTTAGATGGAACATAGACTTGGGGATGGTTATCTGACCAGAGCTAGGGCCCCATGAACTGCGAGCTCTTACAGCACTGTGCGGGCTCCTGTAAGAATTGCGTGGGGGGAAGCTACCAGATGTCAGGATGTTTTGGTTTACTTATTCCCCCCCCCCAATCCTTTATTGCCATTAACACAAGCTTGAATCAGACCTTGGGGATCAAATGACAGCTTTGCTGTGTGAGAGCTGAGACAATGCCAAGTTACAGAACCTTTGTCCTCCTCATCCTGTTCCTGGGCTCCTCATTTATTAGGGGAAGATGAACCTGGCAGATGATAAGAGCTATTCTTAACATCATTTAACACAAGGACTCTAAGTGGCATGCTCACCTGTACAGCTAGGAGCAGAGGCAGGATTTGAATCCAAGTCCATGTTGCAGGCTTTAGCCCCTAAGTGGACTGTAGTGGCTAAGAGAGAAAGGAATACCAGAGTGCCACAGAAACAGGCGAATGAATTCTCACCACTTTCGATTTTTTAACATGTTGTTTAGATCCTGTAGGATCCTTCATCTCAGGGATGAAGCAAATGATTCGGAACTGCTACAGACGGGGCCCTCCTATAAATGCTTTAGCTTAGTAATTTTATTTTTTCACTTTAGTGAGTCGTGAAAGGAATATATGTTGAGCAGATCCATACTTGACATTTCTTTTCCTGGGGTGGGGACAGTGCAGTTCGAATGTCGCAAGCAAGGGTGGGCACAAGGGGAACGGGCCAGCCGGAGGGGCCCTGCGTTGGCGGGCTGCCGGTAGGGTGAGCGTCGGAAGCGTGCTTGCCATTTAGGCTCCTCAGCTTCTAATGGGCTTCGTGGAATGGAACTGGCCGAGCGCGTTCGTGACGGCGCCTACCTTGAAGCCGCGTGCGGCCTGCATCCCCTGCACCCCTGGGTGCAGCTGCCAGGCTCTGTGTGACGTCTTCCTCCCACCGCCAGGGCCCCACCGGTGACACCCACACCCCCCCCTCCTTCCCCAGATCTCCCCCATCCTATACCCAGCTTGTGAGTTCCTTCCCTGCTCGGACTTCACACTCCTTCCTAGACTTCCTTCCCCCAAGCTTCTTGGCCTGTTACCAGTGCCCAGTTGTTTCTCTTGCTGTTTAAATAAACGTCTTTAGTCACATCCTCGGAAAGGCGTGGCAGCACGGGCCTGGCTCTTCTACATCCCCACAGTGTTGTCCAGACCTAGGTGTGTAAGTAACCCAGATGGCCAAGGACCTCTTTAGAGTCCCATGGGGAGGCTGGGGATATAACTTAGAGGTAGAGCCCCTGAGTTAGCATGCACAAAGCCCTGGGTTCAGTTCCTAGTAACACACACAGTGCCTTTGACTTAGATCTTATGGGTCCAAGGCTAAGATTTACTTCTTCAGAAGTAGACCCCACCATCAGGAGATGCGAGTTTAGGGCCAGCTTTCCTACCAACTTGTAATCCTCACATAAGTAATTGCAGGCAAGGTGTCGCCTCCTCCAGCCCTGCGTCTGCGTGTACTTGGGGGTTCTGGCAGGTCCATACTCGTTGCTGTTGTGATCTCTGTCTTTGGTTTTCCTCCCTTCTGGCCCAGGAAGCCTAGCCCGGAACTCTGCTGTGGGCTGTGCATCCCCACAGCCCACCGGGGTGTCCGCTGCACCGTAACACTATACAAATGTAATCAGATGCCAGCGGCCACTGTCCAGGGCTGCAGTTATTTTAGGATGTGCAGGAGCCTGTGGGAAAATGCTGGAACATGTCTTAGTCACTTGGGAAACTACCTTCTTTTCCAGCATGTTTGGAACTGTGAGGCACACACACACACACACACACACACACACACACACACACACACAAAACGTCTGCTTCTCTGAAGCACCCTCATGGCTGTATACCTCGAACCCCTGTCATGGATTCCTAGTCCCTCCTCCCAGGCTGTAATCAGTTGTGGGTCTGTCTCTGGATGTCCTTTCTTCTAAGCTCCAAAGTTACGCGCACAGCTGCCTTCAAGGTTTATGGGAAGGTGAGCAATGGCCTGATAGTCTCCTAGAATTTGGACCTCTCCGTGTCGCTCAGGCTCCCCAGCACTGAGCCACTCTGGCCCAGTGCTAGCTTCCCATGATGCAACCTGAGGCCAGCCAGGAGGAGTGACAGAGCTGCTGTCACAGGTAGGGCCAGGTAGGAGGGAACCTGATGTTCAGCCCCAGCCAGTGCTGGCCATGTGGGAACTTGGCTCAGTGTCCTAAGAGCTTTCCATTGTTCAAGACCAAACGTCTGTCCCTGTGAAATCTCTCCATTTTGAAATGTTTCTTGTCGGGATCTGAACGATCCCCTTTTCCCCGATCCCATGGGGAGAATGGTGAACCCTTAAATCTATGAAAGAGCACTCGGCCTTGCCCTCCGCCGGCGGAAGGCCAAAGGCGTACTCTCATGGACTTGCGCTAAGTTGAGGAAAGGTTGCTGAAGCCTCCCCTCCCTCCAGTCCCCTCACATGTTACCAAGAGCGGGGGCGAAAAGGAAGGCATCAGGGACACGCTGCGGTGGTGGGAAGCGTCTCAAAACTTTAATAGGGAAAGGCACTTATATAGAAGTAATGGCGGGAAAGAAAGGGGGCTGGCCAAAGGGCCAGTCATAGGCTAAGGACCATGTCCATCAAGTGACATCACGAAACTTCCTTTGTGGGCGGGACAACCCCATCATGGTGGCACGCACATGTTCACCTCCCAAGGGGCGGAGGCTTTCTCTTCCGGTTGAGGCCGGAAGGTGGGAGGGACTTCCATTGTCCCAAGGCTGGTGGAAGGGCAGCCTTCCCCCAAGGCCATAATAATCCCCAACAGTTTCTAAAAGCCAAGAAGACCCAGCAAAACTGGTCTGTGGACCAGATTCGGCCTTGGGCTGCCAATGAGCAAGTCCCAAGTCCCACTGGGCCGTCAATATTGAATCCGCTCTCCACTCCTCCTGTCCTTCCTCGCAGCCCTGCTCGCACTGAAGGCAGGGATGTTGGCGGGGGGCTCTTGGTCTCTGCACACCCAGCTTGGGGTAGGACAAACGAACTGGGGAGCTGGCAGCAAGGAGAGGGAGCGGGCCTCCGCTCCCATTCTCTCTATCTCGCTGAACCCCCTTTTAGCTCTTCCACCTCTATCCAAAGCTTCTCCTGGTCACTTAAATGTTACCAAGTGCTCCGTGTATCCAGAGTCCCCTTTGACCCCCCCCACCTCATTACTGAGGCCACCTCTGGGATCCCCCGTTTCCCTCTTTTCTGCTCCACTGCGAGCCTCCTAGCTATGCCACCCTGTAGCTGGGGTGACAGGCGTGCACCACCACATGCAGCAGGATTGCTAAGGTTGTGTCCGGCCAACCATGATCCTACCAATCTCCAACTCCCGAGTAGACGGGATTACAGGCATGACCCGCCATGCCTAGCCATGTATGGGACATGGCTTTACTATTATTAAGTAGTTGTACAAAGAGGTTTCAATTCCAGAAGCCAATGCATCTTGGTCAATGTCACCCTTCTATCATCTTCCTCCGTTTTCCCCCATCCCATCCCTACACCAAATACGCTGTGTGCTACCCCTTCGTTGTCCCCCCTTCACCTTCAAATGGGATCTTTATCCCATGAGGCCCAAGCAGGGATTTTGTAGTGAGAAGATCCCTTTAAAGGACCTCAATTAGTGAGGCTTACTGCAAAGGTCTGAGTCCTGGAGCCCAGAAAGCGGGCAGGCCAGGCCTGGAGCGGGGCCAGATGTTGAGAGGAGCCCAGCATCTGGGAGGCCTAGGATCTTCCACAGACCGCTCTAGCTCTGTCTGTGGCTGCTCTTCTCTCTCCACCAAGCTGGAACCTGCTGCTGTAAACACGGGGGAGACGAGAGAAATGGTTGGAAGAGCTCTGGCTGTTGATGTCCTGCCAGATGGCACCTAACCACAGCAGTGATCCTGAAGGGCCACTCGACATTATCAGAGAGGCAGCGACGAAGGAGGCCAAGCGGGTTCCACAACAGGGCACAAGCAGATGCCCCTTTATTCCTACCCAATAAAATGTCAGCAAGTTCCACAGCACACGGTGAGCTGGGGCTGAAAGGAGCAGCTAGGACGGCCAGCCCTTGCCCGAGGGCCCTAGAGGAGAATGTGCTAGTCCTCCCAAATCCCAGGTGCCCCAGCGCCTTCCTGCCATTCTCCCGCTGGTGCAGGAAGGGTGTGACAAAGCCACAGGATCACGCCTGGATACGTTCCCAGCAGCAAGACTGGGAATCGGTCCTGTGGAAAACCACAGTGGACAAGATCCAGGAATAGACTGTGCCTTTATATTTTTCTTTTTTTTTGTGCCAGTGCTGGGGCTTCAACTCAGGGCCTGGACATTGTCCCTGAGGTTTTTTGTTTTTTTTTTTTGTTCAAGGCTACCACTCTACCACTTGAGTCACACCTCCACTTCTGGCTTTTTGCTGGTTAACTGGAGGTAAAAGTCTCAATGATTTGTCTGCCCAGGTTGGCTTTGAACCATGACCCTTAGACCTCAGCCTCCTGAGCTAGGATTACAGGTATGAATTACCAGCTCCCAGCTATACCATAACTCTTGATGAATTACAGATTCGAACAACTGCATAGCTTCAAATGACCACTGTACCCTGGCACCAAGGTGAAAGTAGAGTCAGCTTTTAAGTTACAAGGTGGTTTATATTGGATTCTCCTATTCTAGAGGACAAGTGTGTGCTTCACTCTTCACTCTGCTTTCAGCTGTGTGAGTTAGAATGTTCTAGAAGGTTCTAGAAGACTGTTTAGAGATGGTAGCAACATAGTTGCTACCAGTGCAATCATACTGCCTCCTCTCACCTGCCTCATTCTCTATGTCCTTGTTAACTGTGTTTAGGTCTGACTGACAACTCGTGTCCAAAGCAGCTGCTATAGTTTATTGGTTGTATCTGCCTCTGGATCATCTTTACAGAGCACAGCTGATTTGAATGCAGTCAACCTTTTTTTGTGTGTGTGCTCATCCTGGGGCTTGAATTCTGGGCCTGGGCTTCGTCCCTGAACCTCTCTGTACTCAAAGCTAGCGCTCTACCATTTGAGCCACTTCCCAGCTATTTCTGATTAGTTAATTGAAAGTCTCATGGAGCTACTCAGGAGGCTGAGATCTGAGGATCATGGTTCAAAGCCAGCCCAGGTCGAAAAGTCAATGAGACTCTGATCTCCAATTATCCACCAGAAAACCAGAAGTGGCACTATGGCTCAAGTGGCAGAGCGCTAGCCTTGAGCTGAAGAGCTCAGGGACAGCACCCAGGCCCAGAAGTTCAAGCCCCACGACCGACAAAAAAGAAAGTCTCATGGACTTTCTGGAACCCTAAAAGCCAACTAATTGTTTAACTCCATGTTCTATCCTCCCATGAATCCCAATCAACTCCCTGCCCTCTTCCTTCCTGACACCTCCCCTGGAGAAGTCTCCAGTCCAACAGCTCCGCTTCCCCTGGGGGCTGGTGTCAGTCTTTCTTCCCAGGAAGCCCAGGCTGACCTGTGTCAGTCTCAGAGAGCAAGGGCTGGGGTCTGAAGGCTGCTCCCAGGAAGCTTCTGGAAGGTTAGGCAAGTTTAGTTCCTTTCTCCCTGGCAACGGGTTTGTTCGTCAAGAGACATTAGGGTGGGGCTGGCCTCGTCCATCCTTTGAACATTGGTTTGCTACTTTCCACTCAGGGCCAGTGTCTACTTGTCTGACATTTACATAACTACATGAATCCATGCAACTCTCCCTTGAATAATGAACGTTCTAAGATGACTTTCTATCTACTCTTTTTCCCCCATTCCTTTATTGTCAAAGTTTCATATGTAAGGCAGTGCTTACATTTCTTATCCAACTTGTTACCTCCTCCCTCATTCCCCCTTCTCCCCTCCCCATGCCGCTCCCCCCTTTCTACTCTTTGACATTGAAGCAGCTTGCATAATTTAAAAGTTTCTCTATCCTGCACTCTAGATCCAGAGGGAGAAAGGTTGAGAGTTTGAGGACTGAGTGGACTACAAAACAAAACCCTATCTTAAAAAAGTTTATCAAAAGTATTCTCCCAATAGTTGCCCAAAGTGTTAAACGTTTTTGGAGTTAATTTTTTTGGCCAGTTCTGGGGCTTGGGACTCAGGAACTGAGCACTATCCTTGACTTCCTTTTTGCTCAAGCCTAGCTAGCCCTCTACCTCTTGAGCCACAGTGCCACTTTTGGCCTTTTCTGTGTATGTGGTGCTGAGGAATTGAACCCAAGGCTTCATGTATGCTAGGCAAGCACTCTACCACTAGGCCACATTCCCAGCCCTGGAGTTAATTTTTATTACTTATTGGGCTACAATTTTTTTCCATAAAAGTCATTCCAAATTTAAAAATAGCTAAAATGTTTAAAAAATAGTTAAAACATTTAATTCTTGATCCTAATGGTCAAGATAATAACAAATATGTAGTTTAAAAATATAATGGGGGGGGGGGCCTGGGGATATGGCCTAGTGGCAAGAGCACTTGCCTCGTATACATAAAGCCCTGGGTTCGATTCCCCAGCACCACATATACAGAAAATGGCCAGAAGTGGCGCTGCGGCTCAAGTGGCAGAGTGCTAGCCTTGAGCAAAAAGAAGCCAGGGACAGTGCTCAGGCCCTAAGTCCAAGGACTGGCAAAAAAAAATTTAAAAAAATATATATATAATGGGGGGGGGGCTGAGGATGTGGCTTAGTGGTAGAGAGTTTTCCTAGCATGCATGAAGCCCTGGGTTTGATTCCTCAGCACCACATAAACAGAAAAAGCCAGGAGTGGCACTGTGGCTCAAGTGATAGAGTGCTATCCTTGAGCAAAAACAAGCCAGGGACAGTGCCTAGGCCCTGAGTTCAAGCCCCAGGACTGGCATATATATACATACACATATACATATGTATGTATATATATGTATGTGTATATATATAATGAAATTTCATATACAGGGACAACTTTACTGTGAGTTTTATTGTTACCTATGGTGCAGGGGATCAAATCCAGGATCATGTGCTCATGTGCATTCTGCTAAGTGCTGACAACATCTCCGGCATCTTTAAAATTGTACAATTTTCCTAACATTGACCATTCTAACATTCAAGTTAGAATGACAGAAAACACAAGTACACAGGCACACATGTACAAGCACTTGGTCCCCAAAATAACATTATTGATTAGTATGAACTATAAATGGCGGATTTTGGACAGATGTGAATGTTTTGTGATCTGCTGGATGAGAAACTCAAAATCTACTCTTTATAGCTAGGACTTTAGCAAAGCTCTTTTAAGTCATCAGGAGGATTAATTTCTCAGCACAGATTAAAGCTACCTGTGGCCTTTGTAAGGCGTGGCTGTTAAAACAGGCTGGGAGGTCCTATAATCTGAGCTCCTCACTTCCGCCTCCCTGGGGAAACAGCTGTATATGTTAGCAAGGCCCTACCCTTCAGATGCCAGAAAAGATGGCTTCAATTAAAGGACTGCGCTCATTCAACGTGAGGCGTGGGATTGCTCCACATCGGCCAGTAGGGGGCGAATGGTGCCTGTGCCTTCTATTTTCACCCCTAGCCCAGAGAAAAATGCCTTGTTTTTCAGGAAGCCAATCTCAGGGACTGAGGAATCCATTTTAGAATGACTCACCTGAAGATTACTTCTTTTATTGTTTTGTATTTCTTATAAAAGAAGTGGCACACTAGAAGAGCCAAGGTCACATAGAAAAGCCAAGGGAAGGAAGCTTGTACAGGGTTTGTCTTAGCTGCTGAAAACCCAGCCATGCACCTTTCACTCTTCCAGCCCCAAGGCTCAGTGACACACTTCAATTTTCTAAACTTGGGGAGATGTAATGTGAGAATCAGAATCTGAGAAAGTGAGGTAGAGGGTAATTCATCCAACCAAAACCCATTGCATGAATAAATGGACATGTTAAAATACCCCTCCCCTTGCATAACTAATTGATTTTCTTTTAAAAAGAATCAAATCCAGAAGCTGATCATTGTTCCATTTTAATAATGGAACTGGCCACACCTACCTGAGAATGGCCATAGTCACAACCTAGCTGGTTTTCAGCAAATCAAACCAGGTTTCTGGAAAAGGTGAATTGAAGGAGTGAAAAATGTATTAACTGATATTAACCGCATATTCTGCTTCTGTAAACTTGCTTGCTGTCCCCTCACCCCCCCCCACGCCCCCCCCCTTCCCTTTTTCCATAGAAGCAAATAATATGGTTCTTTCATCTGGTGACAGATACCATTAGAAACCCTTCCAGAAATAGCCTCTGGCCAAGTTTGGAGTTTCGAGAACAGCAATAACACTTTCAAGAACTACCCCACCTGGGGGGGGGGGGGCATTCCGGAATGCTGTCAGGTTGCCTTAATCGTAAGGTAACTGGTTGTTAGGAAAAACCAGATGCCAGCAAACATAGATGTGAGTCAAGATATGGAACCAAGAGACCCCCTAAGACTTCCTAACCCATCATGGAAGAGAGCATTCTCCAGTAACCAATCCTGTAACGCCAAATGCATATGAACTCATGCGACCCCTGCTTATGATTTTTTGGTCTTTAAAAATCCCCCGCTTTGAGAGCTAGGGGCCGCTCGTCCACACCCGCTGGGCCGAAGTGCTGGCGGACACCCGAGCTCGCGCTTGCTTTCGATAAAGTCCCTTTGCCTGTGCATCGGGTCTTGTTACTGTGAGGGTCATCACGGGGGTCTCGAATTCTGGGCACTTCAGAATGTTCTCTCCATTTTTATGTCAGCCCATTCTTTCCTCTAGGATGAGGGTCACAACAGTGATCACAGGAAAACAAATATGAGTCTGTGTAGAGACGTCACAATTTCCTCGCCAAATGAGAAAGGTAAAATTACGGACAAAGAGTTTGTGTCTTACCTAAGTAGAGGAAAGCTCACCCCTCCCCGCCAAACACACACACACCCCTCACACTTGCTGCTGGTAGGAAGTATGGAAATGAAGGATCATTTCCTTTCTCTTTCTTGGGACTAGGGCAGGAAGGCAGCAACTGAGCAGAACAGAAGCTCCAGAGAAGATTGAGGCTGACTGGCAGACTAGCCCTTCTATCAAGAGCACGCAGAAAAGCTCACAAAGCACAAGATGTTTGGAGGTGAGCCCAGAAGGTGAGTATGTGAGGAGCAAGACAGAAGGGTTAGCCAAGCTTTCCCGCCCCAAGTCTTTACAACCAACTCTGTCTCCAGACATTGCCAAATATCCCCTGCTAGGTAAAATAACCTCTGCCCCCCAAAAATCACTAGGCCTCAGCCAGCCCTTGGCCGAAACAAAATTAAACTTTGTCATCATTCAGATGCATAAATGACATATACACTTCTTTCAATACATGATGTCTAGCAACTAATGAATAGTGTAGCTTTAAAAACATATGGCAGTGTTGCTGGGCGCTGATGGCTCATGCTTGTAATCCTTGCTACTCAGGAGACTGAGATTTGAGAATCACAGCGTGAAGCCAGCCCAAGCAGGAGAGGCCATGAGACACTTATCTCCAATCAATCACTAGAAGTGGTGCTGTGGCTCAAAGTGGTAGAGTGCTAGCCTTGAGCTTAAGAGCTCAGGGACAGCACCCAGGCCCTGAGTTCAAGCTCTAGGAGGGATACACACACACAGACACACACACACACACACACGTGCGTGCATGTGTGTATACACATAGATGACAATATTGACAGAAAGAAAAAGAGAATAGACAAATCTACAATTACAGTGGGAGACTTCAGGTTATGTTCTCAAAAAAAAAAAAAAAGAATGAGATTTAGATAGCAGGGTGAAACATAAAGAGGAAAAGGGCCAAGAGGGAAGAGTAGGACATGGAGTCTGGTTGCAAGAAAGGGATGGAATGAACAGGGAAAAAGGGGGTGGGGAGTGAGTTTGTGGACCCCTCTTTCTGTCCCTACTCTCCACCAAATATTTTAGCTAGTAAGTGATAGTCCAAGACTTAGGACTAGCTTACATAGAAAGATCTTATTCTGGGCTGGGAATGTGGCCTAGTGGCAAGAGCGCTTACCTCGTATACTTGAAGCCCTGGGTTCGATTCCCTAGCACCACATATATAGAAAATGGCCAGAAGTGGCGCTGTGGCTCAAGTGGCAGAGTGCTAGCCTTGAGCAAAAAGAAGCCAGGGATAGTGCTCAGGCCCTGAGTTCAAGGCCCAGGACTGGCAAAAAAAAAAAAAGAAAGAAAGAAAGAAAGAAAGAAAGAAAGAAAGATCTTATTCTAACTGTGCCCAAGTCGTGAGTTCAAGCCTTAGAACTGGCAAAAAAAAAAAAAAAGTATATGCAGCTATTACCCAAATCTCATAGGAAGTTGAGACCTGAAAGATGGAGACTTGAAGCCAGCCTGTACAGAAAAGTCCAAAAGACTCTGCAATATAACCAGCCAAAGGGTAGACTAGAGACATGGCCAAAGTGGTGAATCACCAGCCAAGGGAGCCAAGCTAAGCTTGCAAGGCCCTAAGTTCAAACTCCAGTACCAGGAGGGGGAAAAGAGGTAATCAGGACTTCAGGAGTGGTTTAAGTGTCTTAGGAAAGGATCAAGATATAGTTAACGCGGTAGATTAAGGGAATCTAGTTAAAACTTTGAAACAGGAACAGCATCGGCAGGAAATGTGCCAGAGAAAACACCATTTGGTAGTTATTACAGAGCACCTACTTTTCTAATCACTGTGTTGGAAGCAAGAGGTGCCCCCATGAGCAAAACTCATTCACAAGTTGCTGTCTGGCCGGGAGAGGTAAGCCCAGAGCCCTGGGGAGGGCTTGGAGCCTATGCAAAGCAGAAGGTGGATTCCACAGGGGCCTTTGCCAAACTTGATCGGTTGTAGGGTCCTCCTGGAATCCGATCAGGGAAATGCCATGTTCACGTGTTCTTAGACTAGATCCCTCTTCCCCTCGATTCCTGTCTTTACTGGGCCAAATCAGAGGTCAAAGAGGAGGGAGCAGTAGCATGTGTGTGGTCAGGAGGATGGGTCCTGAGGCCTGAGTTCAAGCTTGGAGGTGTCCTGTTAAACTCCTTTTGTGACCCCCTCCTTCCTCACTGCCTGGGCAGATGGGACACCTGGCCTGACAGATGGCCTGGGCTCGGTGGCAGATAACCATACACCGGTGGAGAATCTCTTAGCTGTATGTTTCCGGGCATTTATTCCAAATTTCTCTCTCTGGGTCCATAGGGCTCTAATCTTAGTCTTTTTTGAAAAAAAAAAACAAACAAACAGATTTGTTTTGTAAAAGCATAATCAACCAAACCTTTTTGTTTTGTTTTTCTGTATTGGCTCCTTCTAGCTGAATGGACTGATATTTGGTGCAGTCATCTTTTTTTTTTTTTTTTTTTTGCCAGTCCTGGGGCTTGAACTCAGGGCCTGGACACTGTCCCCACACTTCTTTTTATGCTCAAGAGCTAGCACTCTACCTCTTGAGCACAGCATCACTTCTGGCTTTTGCTGTGTATGTGGTACTGAGGAATCGAACCCAGGGCTTCATGCATGCTAGGCAAGCACTGTACCACTAAGCCACATTCCCAGTCCAGTCATTTCCTTTTCAAATGTGGACATAAGCTGTGTGGCTTTTGCTGAAACTATGAGCAGCTGTTTTTTGAGGTTTTTTTCCTGGAGTCCCTTAGCTGGTAAGACTAGTGGTTTCCAAAGGTCACTACAGGGAGAAAGCTGCCCCCAAATGAGGCTAGCCAGAGGGGAAGAGCGAGTCTTGACAACATGATTGGAATCCCTGAATCCAACAAGGCCTGAAGGATAGTCTACGGGTTCGTTTTCTGTTGCTATAACAAAACACAGGAGGCTGGGGACTTTAATGTAAGTTTGAAGACTCCATAGTTTTGAAGAGTCCAAGTTCCAGTTTAGTCAGCCCCATCAGTTCAGCCTCTGGTGAGAATCCTTAGTTATGTCAGAACCCGGTGGAGAAGAAAGGAAATGGCCACAGGCTCAAGGGTGTGGGGTGGCCTGATGTTGTAACAACCCACAGTAGTTAGTGTATTCTGCAAGACTAGCATTAGTCTCTTCTGAGATGGAGGGTGATGACCTCATGACCCTTGACATGTGACTTTGTGTTAGGTCTTACCTCTTCAAGGTCCACACCATCTCAACATCATATTGGGATGAGCGGCCCGCACAGGCGCGTTTGGAAACAACCACATCCATATGATAACAGAGACCTACCCTTGAACTTTTCAGGATGTGAGCCAATACTTGATTTTTGGCCAGTCCTGGGGCTTGAACTCAGGGCCTGGGCTCTGTCCCTGAGCCTCTCTGTGCTCAAGATTAGCACTCTACCACTGAGCCACGGCACCACTTCTGGCCTTTTCTGTTTATGTGGCACTAAGGAATCAACCCAGGGCTTCATGCTAGGCAAGCACTCTACCACATTCCCACATTCCCAGCCTCAATACATTATTAAAAAAACAAAAACCCTAAAATGAATAATGTTGTTTTTGACATTGACATAATGTTCAGTATGATTACATCATAATGGCAATATTCTTGTAAATTGTGTCATTTTATTGTCAGTGTCTTTGACTCTACATTTTAATGCGCTTCATAACATTTTCATACATGTACATAAAGCACTTCGATCATATCTGTTCCCCATTATACTCCCCCCCCCCCACTTACTGGTTCCTTCCTTTTCCTAAATTGTCCCTTTCTAGCTCCGTATCTTTTCTTTTTTTTTTTTTTTTAAAAAGTGTAGATTCTACTTAAAATATGGCATTTGTCTTTCTGAGTCTGGCTTATTTCAATTTACATTATCTCCAGTTTTACCCACTTAACCACTAACACGATTTTGTTCTTTTTTTTGTGGTTAAATAATATTCCAGTGTGTGTGTGTGTGTGTGTGTGTGTGTGTGTTACTTTTTTTAAAATCCATTCATTTGTTGATGGGCATTTTGGCTGATTCTATGATTCGGCTATTGTAAACAGCAACATGGATAAGCAGACATTTCTATGCAGACTTTCCTAAAGATATGCACCCAGGCATTATACAGCAGGATCATATGGCAGTTCTAGTTTTTTGAGAAATCTCCATAACGAGTTCCACAGTGGCTGCATTAACTTACAGCCCCATGAGGGGCATGTAAAGTCACCCTTATTCACATCCCCTGACACAATGGTAGTCATTATGACTGGGGTAAAATGGAATCTCAGTGCCAGTTTTTTAGGCCCAGGGTACTTTTTAAAATTATTATTTGATTCAACAAACCTACATCCTTCTGTAAGAGTTTCACATTTAACCCAAGGCACGGTCTCTTTGTGGCCCAATTATGCACAGCTCACAGACAAGCTCTTCTCAAGAGCATGGGATTAGCCATTGCTGTATAGAAACTTATCTCAGCATTTTCCACACGGCAACTGCTTACATACCTCCATGAGACTGGGAATTTTCTAAGCTAGCACTTAACATTTGCAGACACTCTGTAAGTATTTCTCAGTGCCACTTTAATTTGCATTTCCCCACTGGCTCAACGTGCTAAAACATTTTTTTTTCATATATTTATTGGCCAGCTATTCAGTTAGATAGCTAACTAGAAAAGATTTCCTCCCATTCTATAGGCCGCCTCTTCACTCTTAATTACTTTTTGTGCCTTGCAGTTTTTTTAATTGATTGCAATGCCACTTGTCACTTCTTGCTGATTTCCCTGAGCTGTTAGAATCCTGTTTAGAAAGTTGTTACCTATGCTTCTATCTTGAAGTGTCTTCCCTATGTTTTCCTCAAGTAATTTCAAGGCTTCAGATCTCACATTAAGGTCTTTGATCCTCTCTGAATCGATTTGTTTACAGAGTAGGAGGTAGTTTCAGTCTTCTGCCTTGTAGATAATGAGTTTTCCCAGCACCTTTTGTTGAAGAGGCTTCTTGTCTCTAATGTATATTTTTGGTATCTTTGTCATGCATCCAGTGGCTGTACTAAAACATTTTTTAATTTGTTTTAGCTTGTGTTTCAGTTGTATGTATCTGAACTAACAGATTCCTGACTGGCATTCCTTTCTCTTTTGGACCTAAGTGCTAATCCTTGGTTTACTTAGCAAGGTTATTTGAGTCTCTGACACAATCCCCTCCCCTTTTGTCATTACCATCTGCTGTGGGGATTCTTCTTGAAGGACAAAGGACAAAGAACGGTTGTGGGCACAAAATGTGAGGCCACCAGCCAGGGCTCAGCAACACAGAAAAGAGGTGTGGCTTCTAAGGACTTGGGCCAAATTTTACATAAACCACACTGGTTTCTATATAGCCATTAACATCAGTCAGAACAGAGGCAAGGTTTTTTTTCTTTTTTGCCAGTCCTGGGGCTTGGACTCAGGGCCTGAGCACTGTCCCTGGCTTCTTTTTGCTCAAGGCTAGCTCTACCTCTTGAGCCATAGTACCACTTCCTGTTTTTTCCATCTATGTGGTGCTGAGGAATTGAACCTAGGGCTTCATGCATGCCAGGCAAACATTCTACTGCTAAGCCACATCCTAGCCCGGAAACCTGGTCTTGAACTCAGTACCTGGAGCTATCACTCATTAGTGAGTGCTCTACCAATTAAATCATGCCTTTAAACCCCATATTCTGAATTTTAAAAGCAATATACTAGCTGGGTGCTATTGGTTCATGCCTTTAAGGAGGCTGAGATCTGAAGATCATGAGTCAAAGCCAATCTAGGTAGTAAAGTTCATGAAACTCTTATAAATCATCAAAAAGCCAGAAGTGAAGTGGCTCAAATGGTAGAGTGCTAGCCTTGAGCAAAAAACACAGTGCTCAGGCCCTGAGTTCAAGCCCCAGGATATGCATGCACACACACACACACAGTAACATATTTCTCTTGTAGAACACTGAGATGGCAAGAAAATATATCAAGAAAAAAACTCCTCCATAATATCAGTACCCATGGGTCATCATTATTAGCATTAAAGTTTCCTTTATTATTTCTTCTTCTATGTACACATATTTTTATAATATTTAAATGAAAAACATTCAAATTTAAGCACTGTTAAGTGAAAAAGCAAACTTCAGAAGAAAAGGGGTTTGCGGCACTATGTTATCTAGCTATCCATTGATCGATCAATCTACCTACCTACTTACCTACCTACCTACATACATACCTACATACCTACCTATCTATCTGAATCTCCAGTCTAGAAAATGAGTCAAATCATAAATATTTTCCCCAAGTAATAAGGTGTATTCATGCCTGTAATCCCAGCTACCTAGAAAGTGAGTCTCATCTGAGACCAGTCTCGGCAATAGATTAGTGAGACTCTCTCAAAAAAGTCAGGCATGATATGTCCCACTTGCAATCCCAGTTATACAGGATGTAAAGACAGACTTTTCCCAGGCTAAGACCAGACGGGGGGGGGGGTGGCGGAGAGAGAGAGAGAGAGAGAGAGAGAGAGAGAGAGAGAGAGAGAGATATTATCTGAAAAATACCTAAAGCAAGAGGGGCTGTGGATGTGGCTCACGTGGTAGAGCACTTACTTGCCTAACAAGCTTGAACCTGGAGTTCAAATCCCAGTACCATCAAAATAAAAAGAGAAGCACACAAAAAAAGCTTTGTAATTCCCATATTTCTGTATCTTGAAATTTTTAGAATAAATCTGGTTTCCCTTATAATTTGAATAAAGATCTAAAGATACACTGTATTTTCTTCAATATAAATTTTTCATTCCTCATTGACTGTCTTGTACATAGATAAAACTTGCCATTTCCCTCTCAAATCCCTTGCTAAAACTAGTGGTGAGGGTTGGGAATGTGGCTGAGAGGTAAAGTGTTTGCCATGCATGCATGAAGCCCTGGGTTCTATTTCTCAGCACCACATAAACAGAAAAAGCCAGAAGCAGAGCTGTGGCTCAAGTGGCAGAGTGCTAGCCTTGGGCAAAAAAAAAAGCCAGGAACAGTGCTCAGGCCTTGAGTTCAAGCCCCAGGACTGGCAAAAAGAAAACAAACCAAAACAATAACAAGTGGCGATGATTTGAAGTGAGCTGTCTAACATACAGCACAAATACTGAGTACTACAAATAAAAATAACCAGACCATAAACAGCTCTGGCTGTTGGGGGTTGGCCAACAGAAAGTGACCCTGTGGTGGTCAAATGCCTCCCGGAAGTGACTTGGCGAGTCTGAGAGGTCTTTGATATGATCTGTGCAGAACTAGGGAGCCCAAGCTGCTACGGGCTGCTACAGAAGTCCAGGCTGGAGTCTTTGTGGTTCTCATGCCAGGTACTAGGCACAGGAGAGACGCTGCCAGGAAACCTACTCCGTCCTGTAACAGCAGGGCCCTGGGCTCACTGGCTGTATTATCACACACACACACACACACACACACACACACACACACACACACACACACACACACACACTCTTCAGGGGCCTTGATTTATCAGCTTTCCCAGCTCTCCTGTGTGCTCACCTTCTTCCCTTCTCCTGGATTATTCCTGGAATAATTCCTCTCATGACTTTGTCCACTTGCCCCATCTCTCTCCTCTCCTGCAAAACCAACTTCGTGGAGTCATCCACATCCTGAGCCTCTACTTCCCCAATTCCCATCCTACTCAAGTTCTTCCAGGGTAGTGACACATCTGGCTAGCTCCAGGGGCTTGCTTCTTCTGGAAACAGACTTGCAATCGCATGCAAATCTTCAGACCAGATGCAGAAGCAGGGCTGGCCTCACAGACTCAGAGCAGGGACTTCAAGCCATCTCTCCCCTCCCCTCCCCTGCTCTGTTGTATCTTCCCTTGTTTCTCCTTCTCGGCTTCTCTCTGAGCAGCTCCACGCTCTCCCCCCTTGTCTACTTATCTAGCAGCATTTCATAATGACCACTCCAGATGGAGTCCACTTCAGGATTTGAGGCCAGCTCTAACTATCAGCAGACAGATGCCTGAGGCATAGCCTAATTAAGCCCAGTCATTTCTTCAAATGAGGAGACAAGTCATAGGTCACTGGCCTGGTAGTCCAGGAGCTGGCTATATAGTGCCAGGACCGGAAACAGAGCAGCCACCCTTAGCAAGGCTATGGAGGGGGTGACACTGGACACTAGAAGCATCTTTGTCTCTTGGTCACTCCTCACTCAAGGCAGTTGGCTTCTGTGCCACGCTCACTGTGGCCATAAACAAGTCTTTGTGATTTAATGCAATGGATGCTATTCATTTCTTTTGGTGTAGGAATGGTTTGTGGCTTTTCAAAGTGTTGACTCAGGGCTGGGAATATGGCCTCGTGGCAAGAGTGCTTGACTTGTACACATGAAGCCCTGGGTTCGATTCCCAGCACCACATATATAGAAAACAGCCAGAAGTGGTGCTGTGGCTCAAGTGGCAGAGTGCTAGCCTTGAGCAAAAGGAAGCCAGGGACAGTGCTCAGGCCCTGAGTCCAAGCCCCAGGACTGGCAAAAAACAAAACAAAACAAAACAAACAAAACTAAAAACAAACAAATCAAAGTGTTGACTCTTTTCCTGTAATTCCCATGAAATTTATACTCTTAGTTTTCCTTTCTTTCCCCTCTTCTCCCTCCCTCCCTCCCTCCCTCCCTCCCTCCCTCCCTCCCTCCCTCCCTTCCTCCCTCCCTCCCTTCCTTTCTTCCTTCCATCGAGATTTCTTTCCAGCCTGTCTTGCAGGCTCCTCTGCTTCTCCTTTCAAAACTGGCCTTCCCTGTAGGTAAGGATTTTCCTTTCTCTTCCTGTCTTCCTTCTTCTCCAGGCAATCCTGTTTTCCCACAGGGTCTCAGTCACCTGCTCTGTCTTAACAGATTCCAGCTTTATAGATCTGCTCAAGCTCCTCTTGGGCCTCTTAATCAACTGGAAAGTTTCATCTAGGTTCCCATCGTGTGTTCAGTTGAACTCATCACCTTCCCCATTCAGACAAGCTCATCCCCTCTTGGTCCCCATGTCAGCAGACGGTGTCACCCACTTGCTCAAGCAGGAAATGTCACCATGCCTACTTCTCCTTCATTTTCCACACCCAACCGAACACCAGACAATAGAATTGGTGATAATTCCTTCATAGCAAATACTCAGTATTCTGTTTCCTACGTGTCTCTTTATTTTCTTTTGGCCTCTCATCACCACCATCATTCCTAGGGTTGTTCAAACCGCTCTTACCTGGTTCCCAACCTCCAGTTCTCTGAACCTCCAGTACAAGCACCCCTATAGTACCCAGAATGCTCTTCCTATTTTTAAACCAAATATAGTTATGTTACTCTTATGTACACTTAAAGATTCAAATCACTACAAAGATAGCGGCATGAGTGGTTTACTCTATTTTGTTACTTTCACTTTTTTTTTTTTTTTTGGTGCCAGTCCTGGGGCTTGAACTTAGGGCCTAGGCATTGTCCCTGAGCTTTTGTGCTCAAGACTAGTGCTTTGCCACTTTAGCCACAGCTCCACTTCTGGTGATTAATTGGAGGTAAGAGTCTCCCATGCTTTCCTGCCTGGGCTGGCTTCAGAGCTCAGCCTCCTGAGTAGCTAGGATTGCAGGTGTGACCCACCAGTGCTGGCTTTGGTTACTTTTTAACTTTCTACTCTGTAGAATTTTGAATATACATTTAAGAAGATAGAATGTTACTTTATTCTCTTCTCCCTGGTCCTACAAAGCACAGCCCAGGCCAGTTCCACCCAATTCCTACCCCCAAGCCACTCCCCCCTCTCCCAAAATATTTTAAAGCAATTTCGGTATGTCCTATCATTTCATTCCTAAATATTTCAATGTGAGTTTAAAAAATATTTGAGGGGCTGGGAATATGGCCTAGTGGCAAGAGTGCTTGCCTCGTATACATGAAGCCCTGGGTTCAAATCCTCAGCACCACATATATAGAAAAGGCCAGAAGTGGCGCTGTGGCTCAAGTGGCAGAGTGCTAGCCTTGAGCAAAAAGAAACCAGGGACAGTGCTCAGGCCCTGAGTTCAAGCCCCAGGACTGGCAAAGAAAACAAAACAAAAAATATCTGAAAAATACTATTATCATATCTAAAAGGATGAACAATAATTCTTTAAGAACATTAAACACTAATGTTCAGATTTCAATTTTCTCACAAATGTTCTAACTTAATAAAGCAGTTTGGAATCAAATTTGTGATCTCCTTCTCTCCTTTTATTCATTTTATTGCTTGTTCCTTGAAGTTTATTTGCTATAAGAAAACCAAAAAATAAATACTGGCTCTCTACCCATCAGAGGTAGTTTTGTTGATTATGTTTCCAAGGTATCATATCATTTAATGAAGTCTTCAATCTTCTATATTTCCAATATGTTGGTAGAATATCTTTTTCCCCTCTCCCCTTTATTTTAGTGATATCATTGCAGTAAGATGCCTGGTTTTTAGGTTAATTGGTTTTCCTTAGTGCTTCAAACTCTAAATTCAACTATGTCTTTCTCTATTTAAAATCCTTTGCCATATCCTTCCTTCTTCTGAGGCTAAAAGTGATTCCTTGAACATTGTAATTGGTCAAGGGATAACCATGTGTCCCCGAGTTGGGCCAATCAGAGCTCTTCCCAGCTTTTTCTATTGGAGTTGCCAGCCATTCCACTGAGTTCTATTAACTGGAGACCTGTAAGAAGAGGCAGCTCAGAGCACTTCTGTAGATGTCCTCGTTTCCACAAAGGAATTTTTGCTAGTACAGTTGTTTTTAACTCTAGCTGTACAGTAGAGAATTCTTAAAAAATTTGCAAGCTCATGAAAAAAAAATCAGAAGTAAAAGCTACATAGTATATGATTCTCTTTCTATGAACTATCCAGAATAGCATGAGCATTTACAGGAAGAAAGTAGGTTGATGATTGCAAGGGGCTGGGAGTGGAGGCAATGAGAATGATCAGATAGTGAGTCTGAGGTTTCCTGTAGGTTAAAAAATGAGCCCTGTACAGGTGGCTCATGCCTATAATCCTAGCTACACAGGAGGCTGAGATCTGAGGATCACAGTTCAAAGTCATCCTGGTCCATGAGAGGCTTACTTCCAAATGACCAGCAAAAATATGGTGGAAGTAGAGTGGTAGTGTTAAAGGGAAAAAGCTAAGGGACAGCGCTCAGCCCCTGAGTACTGGTGCATGCATACATGTACACATGTTTCCATACATGTACATGTGCATGCGTGCATACACACACATCACACACACACACAACTCAACCTACTGCATCTTGGTCTTGGACCTCTGCCTCTCAAACTGTGAGAGAAATATTTCCTAATGCCAAATGCACTAGTACTAGTACTTTGTTATGGTGTACTAGCAGACTAGCACAATCTCCAACTTGTCTGTAATAAAGCAAGAGATAGGCAATAGATAATGTCATCCTGTCTTTTCTAATTGTTACATCTCATTCTTTTTATTGTGTTATTACATTGTCTAGCAAAAAATGCTGAGTGCTATCAGAGATAATAGACTTCCTTGTCCTGTTCCTTTACCTAATGAAAATGCCTTTGGCATTTCACGAATGAATATCATGTTCACAGCTGGTTTCTGAAAGACAGCTTTCTTCAAATTAATCAGTCTTGAAAAACCATCTTGTACCTGCCCACCTGTCTAGACAACCTGCTGTCTCCCCCCTACGCACTGGCTGATGAAGACAAGAGGATCTACAGGTTCTTTTGTGCTCTGTGTCTTTGTGTATCTTCATCTTTATCCAAGGGACACCCTCCCCAACTTCCAAATGTCTGGCAGCATAAAGAGGATCAGATGAAATTGAGTTTGTTGTCACATGTGGGAGGGAAGGAGGTTGCTGCCCCTCTCTTCTTTTGGAAGAATGAAATCCAGCTCCTTTGAGTCAGTTGCTCTCTCCCAGAACAAAGGTGGATGGGACTGCCCCCGCTGGCCCCTCCTCCCACCTCCTGAACTCTCATAGGATGCTCTCGTGCAGCACTCCTTGGCAGGGCCAACATCCGGGCAAGAGGGATATGTGGATCTGTCACTCTCTTTACTCCAGTTTCTCCACTGTGTCAGGATGGGTGGATTTGGTAACCTCTGCTCTACGGCTCTTGCTCTACTCAGATCAGTGGAGAGAAAAGGAAGACTGTGTTCTCCTTGGGCCTAACCTTAAGTGATGTGAGCACAGTGAGCCTCAGCCATGCATTACTAGTCGTGCTGAAATACCTTCTTGTTGTACTAATAACGAATACGAACGAATAACTGCTATTCCTGCATTCATTCAACCACAGTCTGTCTTGTATGCCAGTATTGGGGGTTGAAGTTAGGTCCTGGGTACTGTACCTTATAAGGATTTTTGCTCAAGACTAGAGCTCTACCACTCGAGCCATGGCTCCACTTCCAGCTTTTTTTTGCTGGTTAACTGGAGGTAAGGGTCTCCTGAATTTTCATGACTAAGTTGGCATCGAACTGCAATTCTCAGATCTCAGCTTCCTGGATACCTAGGGTACAGGCATACACCAATGCAGTCTGGCTCGAGCACAATTTTTTAAAGGATGTACGGTGTGCTGGGGATACAGCAAGGGGGCAAGACAAACATGGTTCCTGTTGACTGCCAGTCCATCAACAGGCTTGAACAAGTGCAGTGACAGAGGCAAGCTAGGAAAGGCCTTCCTAAAGAAGCCATCAGTTTAAGCTGTGGCCTCTCTCTGCTGGTCTGGGCTTTCCTTGAGCTGAGATTTTTTTCCTGTTGATTTTCCCTGGCCCACATCCATCATTCAACATTCAGATCTACTGAATCTCCAGAAGTCTTTGCACTTTCATTAAAGTTAAAAGAAAATGTTAGTGCGCGTGCGCGCGCACACACACAGAGCTTTAGAAATTGCTTCATTTTGTGATAGAAACTATTTGTTATCCCTTCGTTTCCTTTCTTTTCTCCTTCGATGACAGATATATGAATTTCATCTGGACCCCCGGCACTCCCGATAAATACCGCATCTCCCAGCCTTCCTGGCAAGTAGGCTTAAGAGTGGGCTATAAATGGGAATGATGGGTTCTACTTCGGAGATGTATTTATCAGGGTCCTAGGAGGACCTCATGCATGCTAGGCAAATACTCTTCTGAGCTATTCTTTTTCTCTTTTTGGAAGCACTGAGATTTGAACTCAGGGCCTGACATTTGCTAGGTAGGTGCTCTACCCCTGAGCCACATCTTCAGCCACTGAGTATTTTGTTTTGTTTTTTGCCAGTCCTGGGGCTTGGACTCAGGGCCTGAGCACTGTCCCTGGCTTCTTTTTGCTCAAGGCTAGCACTCTGCCACTTGAGCCACAGTGCCACTTCTGGCCATTTTCTGTATATGTGGTGCTGGGGAATCGAACCCAGGGCCTCATGTATATGAGGCAGGCACTCTTGCCACTAGGCCATATCCCCAGCCCCTGAGTGTTCTTAAAGGGATGGTGTGAGCTCCTTCTCTCCTCATATTAATGCTTGCCAAATATGATGACTGGGGGTTTGTGTCGGACTGTAGGACAAGGACCACTTCAGAGCGATGGTAGAAGCTCGAAGCTGCTTGCCTCAGATGCCCGGAAGCCCGCTGTATTAACGTCCTAGGATCACTGTAACAAGTTACCACAAATGAGACTACTAAAAGGAGAAAGGTGTTCTCTCACAATTCTGGAGGCTAGGAGCTTGAAACCAAGGGGTTGTCAGGGTCATGCTCTCTCTGAAAACTCTAGGGGAGCTCCTTCCTTGTGTCTTCCAGCTCTTGGTGACCCGATGCGTCTGCCTCTGTGTTCTCATGCCCTCTTCTCCGTGTGTCTCTTTGTGCTCTTTTCATTTTCTTAGGACACATGCCAGGCAGCTGCTCTACCACTTACGCTCTTCACCCTTGTCACTTAAGTTCTTTCTTTCCCCTCCCTCCCTCCCTCCCTCCTTTCCTCCCTTCCTTCCTTCCTTCTTTCCTCCTTCCTTTCTTTGGTTGTGGGGCTTGAAGTCAGGGCCTGGCTGCTGTCCCTAAGCTCCTTTTGCTCGAAGCTAGTGCTCTACCACTTTGAGCCACAGCTCCACTTCTGGTTTTCTGATGGTTAATTGGTAGTTAAGAGTCTCACAGACCTTTCTGCTCTGGCTGGCTTCAAACTGTACGCCTCAGCTCTCAGCCTCCCGAGTAGCTAGGATTAGAGCCATGAGCCACCAGTCTCTGGACCCATTCTCTTGAAGAAAGCAACCTCTTTCCTCTGTTGATAATTGCTTGTCTGACTTATGCCCCAAATGTTTTATTATTAGATTGTGCTCCAGAGAGCAATCGGGAGTATATCATGAGTATATTTTTGAGTTGCATAATTTCACTTCCTTTTTTCATTTGTGACACTTTTTTTAATTTTTTTTTTTTTTTGGCCAGTCCTGGTGCTTGGACTCTGGGCCTGAGCACTGTCCCTGGCTTCTTTTTGCTCAAGGCTAGCACTCTGCCACTTGAGCCACAGCACCACTTCTGGCCATTTTCTGTATATGTGGTGCTGGGGAATCGAACCCAGGGCCTCATGTATATGAGGCAGGCACTCTTGCCACTAGGCCATATCCCCAGCCCGTGTGACACTTTTTTTTATTAGTAATGCTGTAAAATATTTTCCCCTGCTGGGTGCCAGTGGCTCATGTCTGTAATCCTAGCTACTCAGGAGGCTGAGATCTAAGCCAGCCTGGGCAGGAAAGTCCATGAGAGTGTTATCCCCAAATGACCCCCAGAAAACTGGAAGTGGTTCTGTGGCTCAAAGTAGTAGAGTGCTATCCTTGAGTGTAAAAGAAGCTCAGAGCACTTAGGCTTTGAGTTCAAGCCCCATGACTGAAAAAAGAAATTCCCTTATTTCCACTTTCTTTGTATGTCTCTCTTTTATGTTAAGCAATAGGATGGCATGTTTTATAAACTTTTATAAAATATTCTGTCCTCTAGTAGGAAAAATGACTCTTCAAAAAATTTAAGCACTAGAATAACTTTTCTAACTCTGTAAGAGGCACCTTCAAAGATGCTTTTGCTGTGAATGAACTAAAACTCTCCCAACTTTGTACATGTGCCCTTTGATCTGGGCCATTCTCTGCTGCAGTCACATTTTAAGATCACCTTGGGCTCCAGGAAAGAGCAGATTCACTGAATAGTATCTTGTATGGAGAAAAAAACTGCCCCTCACACAGTCCATGCTTATCATCTTAAAAGAAAACAGCCAAAACCTCAGGTGATTACCTGCCAGACAACTTGTCCAAAGGTAAAGAGACAACTCCAGAACCTCTCTCAACACAAAGACTGAGCTAATGATCAACCCGGCCACACTTGTGATGTGGGACTGGTTAACAGTATGTACCTTTCTCTCCCCCTGCCCCCAGTTCTCCTACTTAATCTGAGACCAATGTCTGTACCTACCATGACTGCTAAAGATGTACTAAAGTCTACATACTAAAGTCTCCCTTCCCTGTCCTTTACCAGGCCTCTTTATTTGGCCTATGCATATGGGGGATGAGTGACTTTTTTTCTGACTTTGGGCCTAAAGTCTAAACAGTAGGTTTCAACTCTACATTTGATTCATGGCCTTTAATTGGATAGTACTATTCAGTACAAGAGATCAGCAGACAAGGCAGGGATATAAAAAAAAAAACCAGCCAACTTTCCTTCCTTCCTTCCTTCCTTCCTTCCTTCCTTCCTTCCTTCCTTCCTTCCTTCCTTCCCTCTTTCCTTCCTTCCTTCCCTCCTTCCAGCTCTCCCTTCTTCCAAGATAACCACCTGAGTTATAGTGCTGTCTTCTTCCCCCAATTCTGGCCAAACCTAAATTCCCTGTCTTAGCCTTTTTCGCAATAGGATGTTGCCAATCTAACCCAAAGTTTCTTGTCATCCTGAAATTTTGTACTTTTATTATTGTAGCCAGAACCAAAAGAGAGAAAAATCAAACATGTAGAATTGAACATCTGGGAGAAATCATGAAGCTGGAGAAAGGACAAAGAAAGGATAGGAAAAAGAAAATTCCAAGGACAGAGAAGGCAATTAAAGTAATTTTGAACAGCAGCAAATGAGGGAGGAAAGTAAAGGAGAAGATTAAAGTTGCAAAGAGGCTGGGCGCAGTTCAAAACCAGCCCAGTCAGGAAAGTTCATGAGACTCTTATTTCCAATTAATCAGAAAGCTGGAAGTAGTGCTGGGGCTCAAGTGGTGGAGCTCTAGCCTTGAGCTAAGGAGCTTAGAGACAGTACCCAGGCCCAGAGTTCAAGGCCCATGACCAACCCCCCCAAAAAAAATTGCCAAGAGAAATTACACAACATTTTACCTTATAAGCTTGAAGAGAAAGAATGAATCTGGTTCTTTGTATTTCTCTTGTATTACAATGAAGTCTTCAGAAGCTATTGCGTGCCTTACTAGAAATTCTAAGACAGACAGACAGAGAGAGAGAGAGAGAGAGAGAGAGAGAGAGAGAGAGAGAGAGAGAGCCAACATCTACTATTATTTAGGATTATTATCAACTGGCTAAAGCCAGTGAGAGGTAGTTATTGAGAGAACAAATGGTTTTGAAGGAGAAGCTAGAGAAAGAATGCTGTAGAGTAAAAGATGTTTGGGAATGAGTCATTCTCTTCTGTGGTCTTTCTTCTAGATTCAGAAAGAACTTCTATTTGATGACTTCATCCAACCTCAGAACAATGGCTGATACAATCAGAAGACTGCTTAGCTGCTGGCCACCTGACTTCTATGACAATGAGTCCCTGTTGTAGAGTAAAAGTGGCTTGTTCTGATCCTGGCCAGAAACCTGCTGAGATACTAGAGGCAGCAGAGCATAAACAGCATAGGAGCTCCCAAGCAGACCATGGCTTGGTACTGGACGAGGGAGCTTCTGTTCCCAGCCTTTCCCTCCCCATCCTTTCACTCTTACTAAGCTCTTACTGACTTGCCCAAAGGAGGGTGCATTGCGGGCCAGTGGCGCAATGGATAACGGGTCTGACTATGGATCAGAAGATTCCAAAGGAGGGTGCATTTCTTTGTAGCTTCTTCATAACACTGTTAGGGCTCAGAGCCCTAAAAGTTCCTTTTGTACTCTGCCTCTCATTTAACATATCCCTAATAGGAAGCAATCATGTATATCATATTGAACAGGCTAACGGGGCCTAGAGAAAAGTCTCAGATAGAGTGGAAGAGGCTCAAACATGTTATTAGCTAGGCAGGATGGCACCCTGTAATCCCAGCAATGAGGAGGCTGAGGGAGGAGGATTACAAAGTCAAGGCCAGCTTGGATTATGTAGTAAAACCTTGCCTGCCACAACTCCCCTTTCAGGTCATAGAATCATGTGTCTTAAAAACAGGAAGAATTCCGAAAGAGCTTATTTGGAAAGAGAATTTAGATGTTTTTGGAAGAGAATTTAGATGTTTTCATCAACAAACTCCAAGCATTTATCCTTTTTTGTTTTAGTCTTGGCCTTTGGTAGTTTCAAATACATTTACTTCTAGGTAGCAATATCCTGTTTTCAAAACTAACAGCTGTGGGTTGAATTGAATCCTTATAAAAGATATGTTCACAACCTAACCTCAGGTACTTGTAAATGTCATCTTATTTGAAAATAGGACTTTTATAAATTTCAAGCAGTCAGGTCACAATAGAGACCTAACCCAATGATTTGTGCCCTTTCTAAGAATTGGAAAATGTACTGGGCACTGGTGGCTCACACTTGTAATCCTAGCTATTCAGGAGGCTGAGATCTAAGGATCATGGTTCAAAGCCAGCCTGAGAAGTAAAGTCTGTGAGACTCTTATTTACAATTAACCATCAAAACAGCTAGAAATGGAGCTGTTGCTCAAGTGGTAGAGCACTAGCCTTGAGCAAAAGAGTTCAGGGATCATTGCTACACCATTCACAATAGCCAAGATATGGAAACAACCCAGATGCCCCATAATAGATGAGTAGATCCAAAAAATGTGGTACCTACACACAGTGGAATTTCACATGGCCATTAGAAAGAAGAAAATAATGTCATTTGGGCTGGGAATGTGGTTTAGCAGTAGAGTGCTTGCCTAGCATGCTCGAAGCCCTTGGATCAATTCCTCAGTACCACATATATAGAAAAAGCCGGAAGTGGTCCTGTGACTCAAGAGGTAGAGTGCTAGCCTTGAGCAAAAAGAAGCCAGGGATAGTGCTCAGGCCCCAAGTTTAAGCCTCAGGACTGTCAAAAAAAGTCATTTGCAAGGAAATGGCTGGAACTACACACAGTGGAATTTTACACAGCCATTAGAAAGAATAAAATAATGTCATTTGCAGGGAAATGGATGGAACTAGAACAAATCATGTTTAGTGAAGTAAGCCAAGATCAGAGAGACAAGCAGTGTTCCCTGATATGAGGAAGTTAGATCTGAAATGCACTGGGATATGACAAATTACACAGAATTCTATATACACACAGACAGTAAGACCAAAAGAGGATAGTCTTATGAGAGAATCACAAAGGTGCAATACCCAAGTGACTTCTCATATGTATATAAAATAATGTACATTCTGAAATGAACTCCAAAGATGTGGAAATAAAGGACTTTTATTTATTTATTTTTGGTTGTTTGTGGGGCTTGAACTCAGGGCCTGGGCACTGTCCCTGAGCTCTTCAGCTCAAGGCAAGCACTCTACCACTTGAGCCATGGTGCTACTTCTGGTTTTCTGGTGGTTAATTACAGGTAAGAGTCTCAGGGACTTTCCTGTCTGAGCTGGCTTTGAACCACGATCCTCAGATGTTAGCCTCCTGAGTAGCTAGCTAACAGGCGTGAACCACCAGCACCCGACTTACAAAGGACTTTTTTCTTAATTTTTTTGATGACTGTATTCATTACTTTATATATGGTGTACTCATGTGCATATTTGTGGGACAGTTGGGGGAGGGCACAGAATCAGAGAAGAGAGGGTGAAAAAGTGCGGTAGTGGAATGCACTGGACATTGATAAAAGTGAGCCATGAAACTTGTGGAGATGGGAGGGAGGAAATGGGAGAGAATGAGGGAACAGATGACATTGTACAAAAGGAAATGTACTTGCTACCTGATGTGTGTAAAGATAACCCTGCTGTATATCACCTCTAAAACAACAATAAAGTAAATTAGGAAAAAAGAAGGAATTACAATGTAAAAAAAAATAAAAGCTCAGGGACAGTGTCTTGAATTCAAGCCTCAAGATTCTCTCTCTCTCTCTCTCTCTCTCTCTCTCTCTCTCTCTCTCTCACACACACACACACACACGAATGAAAAATGTAGAAGCCATGTAACTATAGAGAAATGGAAATCACCCATTTATAAGCCAAAAAATATCAAAATTGCTGGTAACTACCTGGGGTCTCCTGAGGGAGCAGGGCCCTTGCATATATGCCTTGACTGGACCTTTGGCTTCCAGAAATGTGAAAGGAGACATTTCTGTTGTTTACATTCATTTTTAACAGCAATCCTAGGAAATAAATACATTAGCTGGGCACCAGTGCCTCACACCTGTAACCCTAGCTACTCAGGAGGCTGAGATCTGAGGATCGGGGTTCAAAGCCAGCCCAGTCCCTGTGAGACTCCAGTTAACCACTCAAAAATTGGAAGTGGCACTGTGGCTTAGAGTGGTAGAGAGCTAGCTTTGAGAAAAAGAGCTCAGAGACAGTGCCTGGGCCCTGAGTTCAAGCTCCATAACCACCAAACCAAACCAACCAAATGGACACATCGCTTTGTCCCTCCCTTATTTTTAAGGGGAATGCAACTAATTTTTGCTCTCAAAGCTTTGAGATTTCTGATGGAAATGTCAATGGATATTATTTCTATCTTATTCTGTGTTTGGCTTGAGGAAGCCTTCTGATGATGAAGTTGCAAGCTCCTAGGAGAGAGAGCGGGGAGGGGGGAGAGGGAGGGACAGAGAGAGAGAGAGAGAGCAGAGACACACAGAGAGAGACACAGAGAGACACAGAGAGAGACAGAGACAGAGAGTGAGGCATTCTACAGGATCTACCTTGGGCAGCCTCAAGACAGTGCGGGGTGAAGCCAGGTCTTCCATGGGATGTGGAGCTGTAGTTTCAGCCTCTGTAAATGCTATTTACTTCCTCTTATCTCAGAATGAAAATGTCTTCACAGTATTTTAAGCTCTATAAGGCTGCCATGGAAAATTAGAAGTAGCAATATCTTCTCTTGCCTTTTTCTTTTTTTAACTGACTTCCCTTTATTCAGAACTTATTTGCATCATTTCCTCAGGTCGCCTCCTCTTTAGTACATGGCAGCAACTCTTGCTCTGATTCATTGGTGATGCCACACCTGAGCAGAGGTGTTATTTTCCATTCTAGTGGGAGCTCAGGTGTCTATTTCTATATATTCACCTACCTGAAGGAGAGAGGGGCATTGAGTTGAATGACTTTTTGACTTGTTAGCTGGTATGATGAGTGTAAATGAAATGTTTCCTCGGTACTGTGTGTACATGTGTGTATGACTTGTGAAAGTGATGTAAACCCTGTAGACTACATATATTTTTATACCTTGCATTATTTTTTTTGTTTTGTTTTTTGGCCAGTCCTGGGCCTTGGACTCAGGGCCTGAGCACTGTCCCTGGCTTCTTTTTGCTCAAGGCTAGCACTCTGCCAGTTGAGCCACAGCGCCGCTTCTGGCCGTTTTCTGTATATGTGGTGCTGGGGAATCGAACCTAGGGCCTCATGTATCCGAGGCAGGCACTCTTGCCACTAGGCTATATCCCCAGCCCCTATACCTTGCATTATTGAAACGAGTCATAGATAGCCTGGACCTGATATTAAGCTAGTGACCTGGAAAGGGTTCCATTGCTAAATGATACCATGGTTACCGAGAACCTCGCTGGTCTCTCTCTTTCTCTCTTTCTTTTTTAAAGTTGTATGACTTATCCCGGGGCTTGAACTCAAACCTTCAGCACTGTGCCTTTGCTTATTTTGGCTCATGGCCAGCACTCTATCTGGCCTCATTTCTTATTCAAACAAATGTTCTGTTTTACAGGGTGAAAGGGGAATCCTTTGGCATGGTATACTTACTTTCTGGTTGTAGTTTCATCCTTTTCTGGAGCATTATAAATGCTTCTTTTTCTTTATGACCTAAAAAATACAAATACTTACTTAGTTTGATTTTTGCGTGTATGCACATAACTTTTGGCTCTCATTTTGTCTCTCGCGTTTAGACTTTGTTGTTGCCCATTGCTCACTTTTTTTTTAAAGAGTTAAACTTTCTCACGGTTGCTATGGGTTATGACTTTCGAAAGCTCTGTGGTTAATCTCACTCAGAGATTCTAAGTGCTATTTTTATCACACAGCAAGCCTGTTGCTTTAGGAGGTAGTAATAACAGAATTAAGTCAGTTTTCCAACTCTGTTCTTTTTCCATTTCCTTACTAATTACTTATGAGACGTCTCTGATAATTACAATCATTTTTACATGTACTATTATTAATCTAATAACTTTCTTGGTATGTACCAGGTCTGGGGCTTGAACCCAGGGCCTGGGCACTGTCCCTGAGTTTCGGTGCTCAAGGCTACCACTCAGTCACAGCTCCATTTCCAATCTTTTGCTGGTTAGCTGGAGATAAGAGTGTCACAGACTTTCCTGCCCAGACTGTCTCTGAACCATGATCCTCAGATCTCAGCTGCCTGAGTTGTTGTTATGACAGAAGAGAGCCATCAGTACATGGCTATCCAAGAAATTTAAAAGCAAGTCAATCATGGAGAGATTGCAATATCTGGTTTATATGTGTCTACACTATTTCATATATTATATATTGTGCATAGAGAAGGAATTCACGGTCTATAAGGCAGTCTAGGTAGACCCCAGTGATGATTAGAGGGTGATAGGAAAAAGAGAAAAGAGTAGCTTTGCCAAGGGGCTCTTTGTTCAATGTTGTGGGCTAAAGCATGTCCTCCTAAAATTTGTATAATGAATTCAAATCTTGTACTCCAGACTGTAACTGCATTTGAAGTTGACTTTTTTTTTTTTTTTACTTTGGTCAAAATCTTTCATTTGTTCAGCAAAATTCCTATTCCAATTTCACTAACCAGTTGTTTACAAGTGTCTTAAAATCCAAGCAAGTTTAAGAAAGCAATTACATAAAATAAAAAGTAAGAAAGCTGTATGTACAGCATCATAAACATTCTGAAACATTATTTTGGTAATTATTTAAAAAGCAACAAGTTTGAAGTTGACTTTTGAAGGCTTAGTTAAGATAAAATGAGGGGCTGGGAATTTGGCCTAGTGGCAAGGGTGCTTGTCTTGTATACCAGAAGCCCTAGGTTCCTCAGCACCATATATATAGAAAAGGCCAGACATGGTGCTGTGGCTCAAGTGGCAGAGTGCTAGTCTTGAGCAAAAAGAAGCCAGGGACAGTGCTCAGGCCCTGAGTTCAAGCCCCAGGACTGGCCAAAAAAAAAAAAAAAAAGATAAAATGAGGCTAATAGGATGGATCCTAATTTAGTATGACTGTTGTCCTTACAAGAAGAGGTGGTTAGGACTCACAAAATACACGGACTGAGAGACAAGCACATGAGGACATAGTGGGGAAAGGATCAGCTATAAGTCAAAGAGAGTGCTCTCAGTAGAACTCTACTTTACAGGCATCTAGATCTTGGCCAGCCAGCCTTCAGAACTATAAGAAAATAGAGTTTGTTAGCAGAACCAGCAGGCTTCTCCAGGTAGGACCGGCCACCTGCTCTTTCCTGTCCTAGAGCTTGGCTTCAAGGGCAGAGGAGAGGTGTGGAGCAGAGAACAAATGACAAAACCATTCATTTGGACATCTGCTGGGTACAACTTTGAACACTGGATGTTGTCACATATAGATTGGTTAACAGAAAAGGAATACTCTGTGTGTGTATGTGTGTGTGTGTGTGTGTGTGTGTGTGTGTGTGTTTGGTATGTTGGTACTGGGGCTTGAACTCAGGACCTAGGCACCGTCCTTTAGCTGTCCTCAGGGCTAGCACTCTACCACTTGAGAGTAACAACTCCACTTCCTGATTGTTTTGCTGGTAAACTGGAGATGAGTCTTATGGTCATTCCTGCTCAGGATGGCTTCAAATCTCAACCCTGAGATCTCACTTAGCCTATTGAGAGGCTAACATTACAGGCTTGAGACACTAGCGCCTGGCTACAAGGAATCCTTCTTGTGGGTAGAGAAGAGGAGAAATTTTGGTAACAATAGAACTTACTCAAGTTGGGTAGAATAGAGGGAGACAGCTGCAAATGCTCACACTTCAATAATTTGATTCTTGTTATAGTGTTTCCTAAGGGCTCATGCTCTACTTTTTCCCATGAGTAAATAAATCTATAGTCTCTAAAAATAGGACACAAATGCAATTAATTTTATACACTTGCATTTCTCTGTGTATGGCTGGGTAACATTTGGTTTATTCAAAGAAAATGACACCATCCTCAAAAAAGCTACAAATCTCCCTTGGCAAAGTGTTCTGGGCTTAATAATGTCCCTTCTCACGTGTGTCCTCCAGGAACCTGCGAATATGACCTTATTTGAAAACTGAGTCTTTTGCAGATGTAATTAGTTGTTAAAAATGAAGTCTATTAGATTAGGGTAAACCCTAAACCCTAAAGACTGTTGTCTTTATAGGAAGAGCACAATGAGAGAGACACATGCAGACAGAGAGATCATGTGACAATTGAGGCACAGTTGAGTGATGTAGCTGCTAGCCAAGGGTTGCCAAGAGATTACCAAGAGCCACCAGAACCTAGATGGCAGTAAGGAAGGATTTCCCCCCAAAGACAGCATGGTCCTGCCAACAATTTGAATCTGAGCTGTTATCCCCCAGCTTTGGTAGTGACAAAGGCTTTTTGGCTCTCAGAGTAGGACAGTAGTTGCAGGTCCTAATGAGAGATTTTAAACCTGCGCTGAGACAATACAAGTAGGGGTGTGGACTCTCAGAAATACTTACCCTTTCTTTTTCTTTTCTCTCTATTTTTTTTGGGGGTGGGGGAGAGGTGTCAATCATGGGGCTTGAGCTCAGGGCATGGGTGCAGTCTCTGAGCTTCTCAGTCTCTGAGCTAGCTCAAGGCTAGCTCTCTGCCACTTTGAGCCACAGCTCCACTTCTGGTTTTCTGGTGGTTAACTGGAGATGAAGACTCTCACAGACTTTCCTGCCTTGGACTGGCTCTGAACTGTGATCCTCAGATCTCTGCCTCCTGAGTAGCTAGGATTCCAGGTGTGAATCACCAGTCCCTTCTTTTTCAAACACACTGTATGGACACGGAAATGGAAATCCCAGGAGGGTGTCTTGAGGATATTCGTTGACATGGACAAGATAACACACAGGAAGAGCTTGAGAAGTAGGGTGCATCCCCTGACTGAGAAGGGATTCTTTTTCCTCCTTGGAAAGAATCATCTTTACAATATTCAGAACCATCAGAACAGCTGCTTAGCAACACAGATCAGCTCACTTCTGAAAATTCTTCTCTTGATGAAGCAGAACTGTCATTTAGCAACAGGTGCAGGAGGGGAAACATGAGAACCAGTGTTTTCTCAAATCTCTTAAATATGAACTTGTTCCTGGGGGATCAGCACTGCTGTTCTTGGTGAGGGATTTGAGGCAAGGCGCTGAACACAGTGAAAGTAATAGTGAAGCCTATAAAGAATAGTAAAGTTGCCCAGCTCTGGTGGCTCATGCATGGAGTCCTGACTCCTCAGGAAGGAGGCTGAGATGTGAGGATAGTAGTTTGAAGCCACAGCTCCACTTTCGGCTTTTTGCTAGTTTCGTGGAGATAAGAGTTTTGCAAACTTTCCTGCCTGGGCTGGCTTCAAACTTTGATCTTCAGATCTCAGCCTCCTGAGTCACTAGGATTAGATGCGAGTCACTGGTAATTAGCTAAGAGCATTTTTATAGCAATGCTAGGAAATGAAAACAGTACCCTAGCCAGGTGCTGGTGGCCCATGTCTGTAATCCTAGCGACTCAGGAGGCTGAGATCTGAGGATCACAGGTCAAAGCCAGCCTGGGCTGACAAAGTCCTTGAGACTTTTATCTCCAATTAGCCACCTGATAATTGTTAAGTGGTGCTGTGGCTCAAAGTGGCAGAGCACTAGCCTTGAGTAAAATTGCTCAGGTTCAAGCCCCACAACCAATAAAACAAACAAAAACAAAACCTTGAAAACAGTCCCCTATAGATGATGAGGGCCGAGACAGTTCCTTTTCCCTAGTAAAGAACACAGGTCCTAATACCATTTGTGTGTGTGTGTGTGTGTGTGTGTGTGTGTGTGTGTGTGTGTTGGTACTAGAGATATGCTCTTAGTCCTTTTTGTATTTAGTTATTTTAGAATAGGGTCTTGCCTTTATGCCCAGAGGCCTCCAACTTATACTTTCTGTAGCTGGGATGACAGGGAGTACCACCACCATGCCCAGCTATTGCTTGAGACAGGATTTTACTAACTTTTTGTCATGGCTGACTTTAAACCTCAATCTTGTTGATTACCACAGCCCCAGTAGCTGGATTTTGTGCTTTTTTTTTTTTTGGCCAGTCCTGGGGCTTGAACTCAGGGTCTGGGCACTGCCCCATAGCTTCTTTTGCTCAAGGCTAACACTCTACCACTTGAACCACAGCTCCATTTCTGGCTTTTTCTGTCTATGTGGTGCTGAGGAATCGACTGCAGGGCTTTATGCATGCTAGGCAAGCACTCTACCACTAAGCCACATTCTCAGCCCCTTTTGTGCATTTTTGTATGATCTAGGTTTATGTGTGCCAGTACTAGGGAACCTAGCTGTAATCCCTGGGGCAAGGTTCAAGATAAGGTTAGGCTTTTGGAGAATATTCTGGATACTACCTGTTTCCTAAATTCTACATCTTGAACTGATATTAATTCCACCCTTCTCTCATCTAAGGACCTGCCTTCTACCTCCCCTAGTGCTCTGTAATCTCTGAATGTCTACACCTCTGGCTTCTCTATCTTTTCAGCTCTGATGGATCCAGAGGTGAGCTGTGAGCTCCCACTCCTATAGCTGGGAAAACTGTGGGACCTCGCTTCTTCTAGGCAATGCCTTAACCTGGATTGGCTATGGCCAGGTTCTTCCTAAATCATCCTAGGACAAGCACATCTTGCTACTGAGTATTACATGTTTTTTTTCCTAAGACTAAACCGATCTAACATCACACATGAACACATTTTCCTCCTATTAATAGTATTTTTGAAACCACTCGTGGAAAATCTATAGCCCTGGCATTAAATCAAAGATTCTTCCAGCTCTATATCTACTACCAGGGCTCCACACAAACTAGGAATAGCTCTGTCTGAGTCACAGGGATGAATGGTGCCATCCCGGAACACAGAGTTTTTGATCTCCAAATTTATCTATAATAGAACTGTGTGCGTGTTCATCCAGCTACACGATTATTGGTGCGTTAGAGAATAGGCGGGGAGTGGGGTACAGAAAGGAAGTCTGAGCTTCCTAAAGAAGGAGGAAATAAAGTGATCAAAGGACATGATCAAAGAGGGGATGGCAAGTGGAGAGGACTCAATGGGCTGGCCTTAAGACCTTCCTGGGAGGTAGGAGCTCTGAAAGTTTCTCTCATGCTAGTGTTGGAAGCAAAGTCTACAGTACCGGAAGCTATTTCAGAAATGAGTCATCCTCTTCAGGAAGAATGCAAAATAATCCATCCAGAATCTGGGCTGGCTGAAACTGAGAAGTCTTGAAGCTTCGTTAGCCTCAGGACACGTCCTCACCGTCTATGTGACAATCACAGCCAACATCCATCTCACACATATTCCTTTGTGTTAATATCTCATCAAGACGCTAGGAATCTGTCAAATAATTGAACCCAGGGGGAAAATTGTATACATGGAGTAAAAAAAAATAACATTTTTATAACATCTTATAATTCAGGACACTTTTAAAGACTTTGATTTCAAGATTCCTGACAAAGAATACTAAGAGGAAAAAGCCTTAGATTTGACTCCCAATCTACATCAAGGAAACTGACTTTGGAGAATTGGGACATTTGTCTAAGCGCACTTGTCTGGTTAAGGTAGAGGTAGGCTAGGACTCAGGTGGTACTTGCCAGCTTTGACAGAGGAGGACTGTAATTAGCAAGCATTTCTGCTTACCCAGGTGATGAGGGGGAACAAGACAGGTTCACCTCAGCTGCCCATCTCTGCATTGATCATGCTTTCCCTCCTGTTTCCATCCCCCTTGGATCTCAGCTCCAAGCACCACAGACAGAACAGAAAGTAATTTGCTCCAAACAGACCAGGTCAGCTGTAAACAAGCACTGGGTGAGGCTCTGGGGAATCCCTTCAGAGCTGATGCTTGCCCATCAGCTGCTCCCAGCTCCCGGTCATCCTTGCTGTCCTCCTCTGAAAGAGCATCTGCGTTCTAGTCACAGGGGAAGACAAGTCCAGCGGCTACAATCTACAGTTTGAATATAAAGGTCCCAAATAAAATTGTTTACAAGCTACATTTTGTTCCCACTCAAAAATGCACATTCTTTCCCTTGATTCCCCCAAGGAGACATGTTCCTGCTGAAGTGCGGGGATGGACTTGGTTAAGGCCTTTTGCCCTCCCGTGCCCCCTCAGCCAGAGTTCTTTGGCTTAGCTTCCTGCTCTCAGTTTCTTTCTGCCCCCTTCATAAGAGGACTAGGGAGTCTGGGAATGTGGCTTAGCAGTAGAGTGCTTGCCTAGCATGCATGAAGCCCTGGGTTCCATTCCTCAGTACCACATAAACAGAAAAGGCTGGATGTGGTGCTGTGGTTCAAGTGGTAGAGTGCTAGTCTTGAGCAAAAAGAAGCTCAGGGACAGTGCTCAGGCCCTGAGTTCAAGCCCCAAGACAGGTAAAAAAGCAAGCAAACAGATAGACAAAAAAACAAACAAACAAACAAACAAAAAAAACAAGACTAGGCCTCTCCAGGGGAGTTTGATTAGATTTAACAACAAAGAGGCTGAAAAAGAAGCCAGGAAAGCCAGGCACCAATGGCTCACACCTGTAATCCGAGGTACTCAGGGGGCTGAGATCTGAGGATTGTGATTTGAAGCCAGCCCAGGCAGCAAAGTCCCTGTAAGACTCTTATCTCCAATCAACCACTTAGGAACCAGAAGTGGCACTGAAGCTCAAAGTTGTGGACAGCACCTAGGCCCTGAGTTCATGCCCTGGGGGCGGGGGGCGGGGGAGCTAGGAAGAGAGTCTTGGCCTTTTAAGAGGAGAGATTGGAGATTACTTGTATTATTGGACAAAATGGTGAGAAGAAAACTTTTTTTTTTTAAATATAGAGCTCTGTAGTATTTAAGAAATGGACAGCATTTGAGTTTTCTCAAATTCATAATTATATATAACAGATTCCCCTTTCTCTCCAATAATGATCTGGACTGAACCCTTATACATTGTAGCTTTATGAACATCCTGCATAAATTGGGCATGGTAGAGCATATTTGTAATTCCCGCACTTGAGAGGCTAAGACAGAAGAATCACAAGTTCTCTGCCAGCCTAGACTACATAAGTGAGATAACTGTCTCAAAACAAAATAACAACCAAAACCAACCGAAGAGTTGGGTGCTGGTGGTTCCTATCTGTGTTTCTAGCTACTCAGGAGGCTAAGGTCTGAGGGTCTCAGTTGGAAGCCAGCCCGGTTAGGAAAGCCTGTGAGACATTTACCCCCCATTCAAATCTGGAAGAGGAGCTGGGGCCCAAGTGATAGAGTGCCAAGGATAGCACCCCAGGCTCTGAGTTCAAGCCCCATCTCCAGTAGAAAAACAAAAACACACATACACATAGAAACAACCAACTGACCAAATAAAATCCATTTATAGCTCCAGGTTAGAATCCCTACTTGATGGATAGCAACAAGAAAAGCCATGAGAAATGCTCAGCTTGTAGAACAGGTTGATGTTAGGATCTTGCCACACTTGAGCAGTAGCAGTGCTATAATCCTGAAATCACAGAGCTACTGGAAAATGTATTTGTACCTTCTTATGGCTGGTTCCTAGCTATCCCTCCTAGTTACAAACAGGCTTAGAAATTTGATGAATCATATTCAGCTCTTGCTGTCTTTATAACCCCTCAGGCCTTTGTTCATCCACACAAGAGCTGTCCCAATAGCCACCCAATCACACATTCACCCCAATCTACCCCCTTTATGTACTTCTTCAGGCTTATTGAAGGACTGCTGTAAAACTGCAGGAAAGGAATACAGCTGTACTAGCAAAACCCAAACCCCTCATTTCCTTGTCATTAAGTGCTGCTCTTACAAAATGGTGAGATATTGAAAGATGTTATTATTTTCTTTAAGCAAGAGAACAAACAACAGGTTTGGAATCCACTGGGCAGCTTTTTGAAGGATCTAATGACTTTCTACACAAATAATCTCTCCCCTGTGATTTTCTGGTATGGTGCAAAGCATTATCTGAAAAATCTCTAACATGATTATCTAGCAGCAGACATTTTTGACAATTGTTATTCACTTGTGATGGTGCATGTCCTGACAGGCCATCAAGTGAGAATCATAGTCAGCAGGGGCAGAGAACAAATCACATTATTGCAGGAGCTGAGAGAAGGTAGAAAAAAAAAAAAAACACCTCTGTTTGTTCTACTTCAGGAAAAAAGAAAGAAAAAAAGAAAAGTTTTACAATCCTTCCTGCATTCCTGATTCTCACTTACTTCCAGGAGTCCCTATTGCCCATTCCTATCTCCTGTCATCACATTTTGTTTTTGTTTCAGAAATGTTCTGGGCTTATAAAAATATAGCCTCTTTGTCATTCCTCTCAGTAAACAATTCCCATAGTACACTAGCTGCGATACAACTCAGTAATAGTGTACTTATCTTCCATGTGCAGGTTCCTGAGTTCAATCCTCAGCACTGCAGAATAAATAAACATATATACACATATACATACATCTCTTTTTTTTTCTTTTTTTTTTTTGGCCAGTCCTGGGCCTTGGACTCAGGGCCTGAGCACTGTCCCTGGCTTTTTGCTCAAGGCTAGCACTCTACCACTTGAGCCACAGCGCCACTTCTGGCCATTTTCTATATATGTGGTGCTGGGGAATCGAACCCAGGGCTTCATGTATACATGGCAAGCATTCTTGCCACTAGGCCATATTCCCAGCCCTATACATACATCTCTACAAACAAATAAATGTCATTCTGCAACTTGGACTTTTCTTATTTAACAGAATTTTAAAAACCACATACCTAATTATAAAATGAAACCCCAAGAAGGATGTTTTTAAAATTGAAAAGTAAATTCATAACAGAAAGTGTGAGAGAAATAGCTGTTGGACAAATAAGAAATAATTACTATAAAAGTAGTTAATTTTCCTCTATAAGGAGAGAGGAGAAATATTAGAAACAGAAAACACATTTTTTCTGTCTCACACATATACACAATCACACAGACAAATTATTAAGCTGGCTTAAACAATAACACTGAAAACTTCTTTCATGCCAAATAATTTGAAAGTCAGTATTATGAATCTCTAGAGCGTAAAGGACAGCCTTCTACATAAAAGTGATGGCTTTCCTTTGGACCAACATGACAATCTCCTCATGAGGGTGTCTTGTGCTTGTCAGTTGAACAATTTTATATGTCAAAGAGCTCTAAAATAATCCTTCCGATGTACAATTGTCTTTAATGAAGTGATGAGAGGAGGAAGAAACAAACCCATGAGAATTTGGATAAGTGGCCAAATAAAATCTTTAGTCTGTGCCACATAACAACAAAATATAGGCTGGAGGCTGGATAGCTTATAAACAACAGAAATGTCTATGTGTATGAGCAAGTGCCAGTCCAGTCCTGGGGCTTGAACTTAGGGCCAGATTGTTGTCTCTGAGGTTTTTTGCTTAGGGTTAGCACTCTACTACTTGAGTCACACCTCCACTTCTTGCTTTTCAGTTGTTGATTGGAGATAGGAGTCTCACTGACTTTCCTGCCTGGGATGGCTTCAAACTGAAATCCTCAGATCTTAGCCTCCTTCGTAGGTAGGATTAGAGGTGTGAGCCAATGACTCCTGGCAGAAACTTATGTTCTATGGAAGTGGATGGTGGGAAGTAAAAGATTAAGGTATTAGCAGATTTGGTGACTGATGAGGACTTGCTTTCTGACTGTGTCCTCACATGGCTGATAGAGAAAGGGACCTTTCTCAGTGGTCTCTTTTATAAGGGCACAAATCCTATTCATGAGGCAATCACCTCCCAAAGGCTTTCTCTTCTGATTCTATCACCTTGCTTGTGAGGATTTCAACCTTTGAATTTGAGGGAGTACATGAACAGCCAGTTCATTGCATTTTGCTTAGGGTTCTACAGAGAAATAGAATCCCGTGTGTGTGTGTGTGTGTGTGTGTGTGTGTGTGTGTGTGTGTACACATACATACATAGAGACATATATAAGTACACATACATACATATCTATCTATATCGAGAAGAACAATTATTATGAAGAATTGGCTCGTAAGATTATGGAAGCTAAGAAGTCCCATGACCTATTGTCTTCCAGCTCGAGAATCAAGATGGCCTGTGGTGTAGTGCTGTCCAAATCCCAAGGCCTAAGGACCAGGGAAGCCAATAGTGTATGGGCTAGTCCTTGTCTGAGGACCCGAGGACCGGGAGAAGATGTCTCAGTTCCAACAGAAAGAACATTGGCTCTTCTATCTTTTCGTCCTGTTCTAGCCCTCAACTTATTGGATAATAACTATCTGTACTAATAAGGGCAACTTCTTTACTACTAATTTAAAAGCTAATGTCTCTTGAAACACACACACATTTTATATCAGCTCTCTGGTCATCACTTAACTCAAATTGACACAAAAACGCTAGGTATGGTGGCCAATGCTTATCCTCCTAGCACTCTGGGAAGCTATGGCAGGAGAACTGTATGTTTGAGGTCTGCCTCAACTACATAATGAGATCTTGCCTCAAGAAAAGTTGACATGTAAAATAAACCACCATACGGGCTATGGCTCAGCGGAAGAACATTTGCTTCATATGTGTAAGGTCTTGGGTTCAATCTTAAGAATATAAAAACATTAATCATCACAGCTTGTGACTGTCTTGGACCCTTAATTCTAAAGTTAGGTTACCCTGAAGGTTGATCTAAGAAATTAGCAGCCTCCTAGCAGGCAAGAAAAAAATACATCTCCATCTCCATGACTATCTAGCTCTAACTGTAGCTCTGTATCTATATGCTTTGGAATATTTCTTATATATATACAAGACTGAAGAAATTGCTCATAGACATGTGATATACAAGACTGTGGACAAGTAGGCAGCTGGGTACGCTAAAATCTAATAAGGACCCCCCAAATCTTGGAGACATTATGCAATTAATATTAATGATTCATTTCAAAATAAATCTAAGAATAACGGGCTGGGAATATAGCTCAGTGTTAGAGGCCCAGGGTTCCAGCCCTAACACTGCAAAAGCAAATCCAAAACTGAAACAAGCACTGACATTCAAGAACCAAAATGCCAATCAGAGTTGGTCATTTGTTATCGTTATTTGGGTAGGATTAACTATGTGGACATATTCACCTCCAATGACTTCAGAGCTAGGAGAGCTCCTCAATGAGCTTTTCTTAAGAAAACAGACTAAAATGGATGATGTGACTTGGCCAATGTCACACAGAACAGGCTAGAACCTAGCTCCTTAGTGAAATACTAAGACTAGCAAAACTATACTGTCAAAACACACGTAAAAGAAGATAACATGTAAAATGGCTGTCAGTTTAAAAAATAGAGTAGCATCACAGGTTTCCAGTATAACCTTGGTAGCATCAGGGCAGGTGGGCCTAATTGAGTTAGCAAGCTGGAAGGGAGTGAAGGCCAGCAGGAAGCTACAGGCCAAGGTTGGGAGGCCAGCTGGGAGTTGGAGAAGCTTCAGGACCAAAGCAGGATGGAGGGAAGGAAGCTGTGGCAGGAGTCTGGGGGTGTGACTTATGGTTGTTCCTACAACCCTTTCTCTCATTCACTGTCTTTTGCTAGATTAGGGCTCTGCTCACCTAAAGTCAAGCATACTGATAGGCAGAGAAGCAAAGAGAGAGACAGAGAGTGTTGTATTCAGAAGAGCGAGAAAATCCACAGAGCACTGTTACAGGTGACAAATGAGTTTTATTAGTTTGCAACTGCCTTGTACCAGCCTACCCCAGAGCTAGGAGCAGTTGCAGCCTCCCGAGTGGGAGTTTCTTTCCTTTCTTCCTTTCCATAGGCTTCTCCTGTGCACAGGCCTCTGTTCTTCATAGGCCTCTCCCCTCTCTGAGGGACTCCACTTTCCACGTGGCTCTCTGTGGGCCTCCACTCTCCGTGGGCCTCTGCTCTCCCCGGGCCTCGGCTCCACTGTCTACATCTGCTCTGGCTTCGACAGGCACCAGGCTTCGGACTTTCCCACAGGCCTCAGGCTCCAGCCTCCTCAGCAGGCCTCAGGCTCTCCTCGGCTCCGCTCCGCTCTGCTCCTCTGTCTGCTCTCCTCAGGCCTCTGCCTCTCAGCAGGCGGCAGCTCTGCAGGCCTCTCCTCCCTTCTGGTCCAGAGCTAGGCAGCTCGGGCCTCCCTTCTCTGCAGGCCCAGACTCGGGCCTCCTCCGTCTGCAGGCCCGGGTCAGGCCTTTCCGCACCACAGGCCCGGGGCTCGGGCCTCCAGGAACCTGGGGACCCAAGCACTGCTCAGCTCCAAGAGGCGCCTCCTGGAGCCTTGCTTTCTCAGAGCCTCATTTTTCTTTCTCCTCTCCCCCCCCCTGGAAATCCCGCCCTCTTATATGCCCACCCCTCCCTGCCTGCAGTCTGGGGGTGGTGGTTCCCAAGTACCCTCAACTTGGGGCGGGATCCCCTTTTATGCTCCGTAGTGGGGTGTGGCAATGACAACATGGGGTGGCTTCCCCCCAGGTTATTACAAGGGGAGAGAGAGGCGAAAGGAGGAGGGAGGGAGGGAGAGAGAGAAGCAGTGTACTTTTAAGTCAGACTACTAGAGCATTCTTTTACCACGGGTTTCCTTTCCTAACAATCTAAGTTGTTGTGTCTCGATTTATAGGTAACCAGCTCCCCACAATGGTACTAGTTAATGACTGACGGCTGTTGTGTTTTTTTTTCTCCCTAGCTGCCACAGAGAGAGGTTTCTAATTAATGTCTTTCAAAAAAGTGGTGCTTAACTCAGGCTGTACATTAGACTCATTTGAGGAACTTAGAAAAAATATTGATGCCAGTAGGGCGCTAGCCTAATTAAATGGAATGTGGCGTCTCACTTCTGCATTCCTTGCTATTTGGGAGGCAAAGGTCTTGAGATCTTGGTTTGATGTCAATTGGGCAAAAAGTTCCCCAAATTCTACAACTAGCAATGGTGTATGGCTGCCATCAGAGCTGTGCAGGAAACACACACAGGAGCATAACAGTCCAAGCTGACCCCTGCAAGAAGCTAGCCTCTATTTGAAAAAATGGAACTGGAGGTATGGTTCAAGTGGTAGAGCACCTGCCTAGCAACTCAAGGTCCTGAATTCAAAGCCCAAGTGCTGCCAGAAAACAAGGAAACAACAACTCCTTCAGCTGGTCTGTGATCCAAGCATTAGTATGATTAAAAAAAAATCCTCAGGTTGTTCTAATAAGTATCTTGGGTTGGAACCACTAATTAAAAAAAATCAGGAAACATTTTAACCAACTGTGTTAAATAAGATTTTTATTTTGCGGGGCTGGGGATATAGCCTAGCAGCAAGAGTGCCTGCCTCGGATACACGAGGCCCTAGGTTCGATTCCCCAGCACCACATATACAGAAAACGGCCAGAAGCGGCGCTGTGGCTCAAGTGGCAGAGTGCTAGCCTTGAGCAGGAAGAAGCCAGGGACAGTGCTCAGGCCCTGAGTCCAAGGCCCAGGACTGGCAAAAAAAAAAAAAAAAGATTTTTATTTTGCATCTAGCAATGTGTTTCATTAAAAAGTAATAAAGTGGACATACTGTCCTCATAGGACTTTCTCATTATTCATTTTATTTTTTTCAAGGAAAGTCAACATATGGCTGAAATCAACAATGAGTCTGAAACCAAAGGTTTGGTTGAAGCTTTCACGGTCATTATTTTTGTCCAGATCACATCACAAAGATTTGCTACAGTAATCACAACTCCTGTGGTGTTAGATGTTTGGATGGCCCAGGAGACATGGTGCTTATGGGAAAAAGTGCCAGGACCTTCTGTTGTCATGGGACATTTTTTTTGTGCCATGAAAACTCAACAATGAAACCAGCTTGGGCTGGAATAATTAGCAATGTGGAAGTCCTTCATGCTTTTGGGTCCTCCTCCTCTTTGTGCTGGAGCAGATTAAAAGTATTACCTCTCCCTTCTTATCTCTGACTCTGTGTGTGTGTGCTCTTTTCTTATTTCCTTCTAAGGCATTTGAGAAGTTAAAGGATGGGTAAAAGGCTCACTGGTTTGTAGAACCGAGAGTGTTATAAAAGGTCATTAGTGAGCCCTGATATAGCTCCATCAATGATGAATCACTTGCCTAGTAAATGCAATGTCACGGGCTTGATCACGTCATCAATCCAACCACCACCTGAGATACTATGATCCACAATGTCCCCCAAATCACAGAGCCCGACAGACTAGCAGTTGGCTCTCCCCCGATTACTTCACCTACCACCTGGCCATCTTACTTTGTGACTACATCCCTTCCAACTCCATTAGTTGACTCCCAGCGTGAATCTTCCCAGACCGGTCCGGCCTCACTGGGACGCAGGGGCACCCGTCCTTTCCTCTCCAGGCCCGTGCTGCCCACGCCTGTGTGTTTCCTATTGTTTGTTACACCCATCTCATGGTGTGCATTTACTGAAAGCTTGCACTTGTCTAGTGTCACACGATTCCACTAGAAAATGCCCTGAGAGAAGCCGCCTGTGCTCTGCACACAGCGGGCTGGAGCAGGAGCCCCGCAGCAGGGTGCTGGGTCGCTCCCGCTGGGCTCGTGGTCTGCGGGGTGCGGGACACGGGGTGTGTGTGTGTCAGGCTCTTGGGGGGAATGTACTCTGGGGAGGAGGTCACGTGGGGCAGGAGCCAAGGACTCCATCTGGCTTTCCTGGAGACGAAGGGAAGGGATGACTAACGCTATCCCGGGAGAGGAGGACCCGCGAGTGGGCCTCTGCCCTCAGGGACCGCGCGGAGGGAGGCTGCCAGCTAGGCCGGGCTCGGGGTCCGCCCGAGGTCGCCCAGGCCGGGAGGCGGGCCGGGCCCCGGAGGAGCGGGAGAAGGGGGGCGGAGGGAGGAGCGTGCGCGGAGGGAGGAGGCGGAGAGGAGGGGCGGAGAGGGGAGGAGGGAGGAGGGCGGGCGGAGGAAAAGCCCGCGGGAGGAGCTGGAGGAGGAGGTGGCGCGAAAGGGAGCAGAAAGGAGAAGCGCGGCCTGGGCGGAGCCGGAGAGGGGCGGAGTGAGGACAGAGGGCGGAGCCTGGGGCGGCCGGGGCGGGGCGAGCGGGCGGAGGGGGTGGAGCCAGCGGCTAGGGAAGGAGCCTGGGAAGGGGAGGAGCCCGGAAGGGGGCGGGGCCCGCCGGGGGTGGCGCTCGGCGAGGGGAGGCGCTGGGGGTGAGGCCTCCACGGCCGCCTCTGCCGCCGCCGGGGCGCGTTCTCCGCGCGCGGGTCGTCCCCGGGGCGCTCCTCGGCTCCGCTCCCCGGCGCTGTAGGTCCTCGGCCGTCGTCCGGAGGCGCGGGCTCGGTGGCCGCGGCTGCCGAGGACGCCCGGGGCGCCCCCCTGTGGGCCTCGGTGGCCGCCGCTGGGCCCAGGAGCCGCCGCCTCCCTCAGCGCGCCGCGCCGCGCCGGGCCGGCATGGAGCTCTTCCAAGCCAAGGACCACTACATCCTGCAGCAGGGCGAGCGCGCTCTGTGGTGCAGCCGCCGCGACGGCAGCCTGCAGCTCCGACCCGGTGAGGGGTGCGGCGCGGACTGGGGAGCCCGGGTCGGGCGGGAGCGGAGGGGGGCGCGGCCGGGCCCCTCGGCGGACCCGGCGGACCCGCCGCGGGCGAGCGGGCGGGCGGGCTGGCCGGGGCGGGCGGGGCCCCCAGGCGGCGCGCGAGCTGTCAGGGTTTCCTGACCCCGAGCGGCCGCAGCCTCTCCGGTCCCCCTGCGGAGAAGGCCGGTGATCCTGGGTCTGAGCGCGCGTCCACTCCCTCGGGGACAGGGGGGCCTGGGACGGGGTTCACCAAGCCGGAGGTAAAGCCCCCCGCTAGCAGCTGGGCTTTGGTAAAGGCCTGCCTACTTGGAGCGGCTGCTCTGAGTCCGTGGCGCCAAGTTCTGAGTTCGAATTCCATCCAGCGCAGTGGAATCTTCCGCGGGACACTCCCTGTTGACATCCTGTGTTTCTGGTCCTTATTCATTAAGTGACTAACCATCGGTTAATTAATTCCCAGGCACTTGATGTAAAACACTTGGCTTTAGATCTGTATTAAGTTGTGCTAAAATATCGAAGTATTTGTTTCTGTGCGGAAACAAAACTGTATCGACTGGGTGTCACTTAGGCCATCATGCAGCCCTGCCCTCAGAGCTGACAATCCGGTTTCCCCTGGGACGATTTTGGGGCCCCCTGGCCCCTGCTTTAGCTTGCCAGTCTATTTTCTTCACCACTCAGGCAGGATCCTTTTACTTTAGGAAAAGGAAGAGAACAGAACTCTTTAAATACAGCATTTGAAGTTTCCTTTTAGTTCTTGTGTGTACCTCTACTCAAAAGTATTTCTTGGTATGAACTGGAAAGTCAGAAACGTCCAAATGAACTTTACTTGTTATCACTTACAGGGTGGTTTCCAAGTACAGATCCCTTAATACTATCCCTCCTCCTTGACCTCCCAATCTCCACAACCACCTTCCAGAGCAGACAAGAGCATCCTCCTTTTTAGGTGAGGAGAAAGGTGTGAGGGGTCCCAGGAAATGCAACTGGGACTTGGAGAGGACTGCCAGTGGCTTTGCTAGAGCAGTAAAGGAGAACTTACTTTTTTTCTAGGCTCTGACTGTGTTTTCTTGCTATCACATTTTATTTCCTTTTTTCAGAATGGAGGAGAAACTACTGGGTCCACATGAGGATGGTTCTTGGTTATCTTGAGAGTGTAAATAGGGTCATTTGGGCCAGCCTTTTGCTATTTTTTTTTCTTATTGATTGGACCATTTATCCTGCTTTCTGCCCAACTGACCCTCGGACTTTGGGTGAGATTCAGGAGTGATATATTACTGAAGTAAAGTGAATTCAAAATTCCCTGGCAGTGAAAAGATCTAACTCCTGGGAGTCAGAATGGTGAATCTAAGAGAACTAGATGGACAGTTTCCCTGACAGGAAAAACTTTTCTATACTTTTCTTACTTTCCTCAACTGTAATGGGGAACTTGGAGCCTAGATTTTTGGATTAAGTCATATGTTTTGGACTACTGTTTATTTGTCCCAAGTTTATATCAAAAGGCCAATTAAACCTTTTTCATGAATAAAATAAAATGATTATAAGGCTTTACAATTAAGTTTATCTCATTTCTTAGAATATAGCTGATCTTGGAATAAAGTAGACCTAAAGTCTAGAGGAAGGAAGAGTCCAGTGTGTTTTAGAAGTAGCAGCCTATTTTGATCTTTAAGAATGGATACATAAAGAATCCTTTCACTTTACCAACTAGTTAATTTCTAAGTATGATTGTTTCATATGGTAAGTAGAGTGTTTTTCAATAGATAGAATTATTTAAAATTCTCTTTATTTTCACTCAACTGTCTCTGCACTGCTTTTTTGGCCAGTTTTGCTATTGTTTGTAGTGACAGCATTTAAAACCTTTCATTGCTTCCCATTGGTTACTGGATTAAATAGATTAATGAGCAAGTCCTTTTCTTTATTGCATTGTAGTATTATAAGACCACAAAAGCTTTGTAAGCATTTTTTTTTTAAATGCTTGTCTTGGGGCTTGTACTCACCGCCTGGATGCTGTTCCTGAGTTTTTTGCTTAAGGATAGCATTCTACCACTTGAGCCACTGTGCCAATTCCAGGTTTTGTTCTTCCTTTTCCCTCCCTCCCTCCCTTCCTCCCTCCCTCCCTCTCTCTTTCCTCCCTCCCTCCCTCCCTCCCTCCCTCCCTCCCTCCCTCCCTTCCTTCCATCTTTCCTTCCTTCCTTCTTTCCTTTCTTCCCTCTTTCCTTTCTTTTGTGGTTAATTGAGCTGTCTTCAAACCATGATACTCCTATGTAGCTAGGATTATAGGCATGAGCCCGGCATACATTGGTGGTTTTTAAATGTGGTTATTGAACAACCTGAAGCCAGAGTTTTGTTTCTCCTAAAGACATCAGAAGAATAAGCTCTGATGATATTTAAGGTTAAAATGTTTGTTACTTTCAGCTTCCTTTCCTGCCTGTTGTATAAGACCCAACTTCAAGGCTACCCCTATGAAACTTTCCCCTTCACCCCTGGGACAGAATTTTTTTATGCCTCTAGGTATTTTCTATACTTAGCACACATTTCCATGATAACAGTTTACCTACTGCTCCAATGGACAGTGTATTCCCCAAGGCAAGGATCCCGCTTTACTCATCTCAGTGTCTCTGGGCTTTAAAGTGCTTAGAATACAGAAGGCCTGTTTGGTTTAGTTGATGTGAATTAAATTTAAGAACAAGTTTTCTCTCAGATAAATCATTGCTTTAAAGATAGGATGCAGGAGGGCACAGGAATAGAGGGAGGAAGGGTGCATAAATGCAGTCATTGTATTCAGTAAACACTATGTAAAAAATAAACTGTGCAACTTGAGGGCAGGAATGGGAAGGGGAAAACTGGGGAAAGTGAAGAAAGGGGTGACATTGTCCAAGAGGCATTGCACTGATTACCTGACTTATGTAATTGTAACCCCTTTGTACGACAACTTAATAATAACAATAAAAATTAGGATGCAGGTTATGCTTATTACTCATTTTAGGCTGTTTTAAATATCTGGTAATTTGGGTGGGAAGTATCTGTCTACTTGGGTGAGGAGATAGGAGGAAAGAAGCAGTACCACTTGTAGTTTTTGGCCTATCTGATATAGCATTATTTTCTGAAACACAATTTTGTGGAAGTTTTTTGTTTTTGTTTGTTTGTTTAGCATTGTTTAAATTTTTCAGTTCTTTTTTTCTAGCTAAACAACTGAGTATTGTTAGGTTTTTTTTTTTTTAGTGTTGCTATTTTTTTTAAAAAGACTAGCGAGTAGTCTTTGTCTATGTGGATCACTGCTTTTTGATAGATGCTTATGTTTATTGGAAAGTAATGACCACCATAGAAAAATATTTTGTTGTTTTAATTTCTTCCAGGAAAATTATAGACCATGTTGTAAACATTCAGTAATCTCCTGAGAGAAGAATTTAATGCCTGAGAACAATTGTAATTTAAAGACTTAGGAGGGAATATAATACAATCTGCTTTTGGGGAATGGTGATATGCTCTTATCTCCTTGGTCTTAAAATTACTTCCACCAGTCCTGTGGCTTTGGTAATGGCGGTGTTATATAATTTACTGCTCTGTGTTGCCTCATTCTGTCCTAGACTGAGTGACCATGAAAGGATCTCAAAACACCTGCCAACAGACAACATTCATGAGTGTCAAAATGAGCATTTTTCTCTGTCTCTCTCTTTTGAGGGGATACTAGCTATCAGAATTCACAGAAACAGAAATGTTTCCTGTTTTTAGAGTTATGCTATGATAATGAAATTTTACTTTTTACTGTGTCATATGAAGTGAACAATTTTGGAGGAAAAATTATATTATGGAATTGAAATCCAAATGGAATATTTATCTCTTCTGAGGAATGTTTTGATTAAACTTTATTCAGTTTAGAGTTCTGTGCCACTTTTTTTTTAACTTTAAAAATGTTTCTGAAGAAGTAGTTCCTTTAAATTTCCGGTTTATAGCCTGGAGTAGTGGTACCTATGATCCTGGCACAGGGATGTGAACAGGGATGAGGCAAGAGGACCATGAGTTTGAGACTACGCTTGGCCACATGGCAAAACAAAACACAACAACAGAAACCCCACCCAAACCATGTTTGCTAAAATTTCACGACAAAATGTAAGGACTTACTACTAAATATATTATGACCATCTCTCTAACCATTTTTGTTATTTGTAGAAAGACCTAGTGTCTTTAGTTTTCAGTTTCTTTGAGGAGGCTTAGCACTTTTTTATGTTTTATGCTACTTTTTAATTCATATTTTATATTATGAACAGGATAGCAATTAGGTAGAGTCAATTTGTACATTTTTATGTACATTTATTTGCTATTTAGCCTAGAAAAGACTTATTTTTGCAAAGTCCTGCCCACTCACAATTTTGGCTTGAAAGTAAAAGTAAGAAAGGGTCTACTAGAATGATAGTTTACAGATTGAGGGGTGTTTTGTGCATATTTTGTTATCTATATCATCAGCCTAGATGAATAATAATGATGGCTTTTATTTGTTGAATTTTTTTCTGTGTGGCATTGTTCTACAGTTTGTATATATTATTTCATCTCCACAGTAAAACTTAAGAGGAAAGTTTCATTATCAACCTCATTTTTCAGATGAGTCACAGAGAAGTAATTTGTCTAAGTTTTCAGTATGAGGGATAGCCATCTTCTAACCTAGTACATGGCTGCATAACAAAAATTTCTACAGTATTGACAATTTTTTTTTTTTTTTTTGCCAGTCCTGGGGCTTGAATTCAGGACTTGGGCACTGTCCCGGAGCTTCTTTTGCTCAAGGCTAGCACTCTTCCACTTGAGCCACAGTGCCATTTCCAGCTTTTTCTGTGTATGTGGTATTGAGGAATTGAACCCAGAGCTTCATTCATGCCAGGCAAGCACTCTACCACTAAGCCGCATTCCCAGCCCTATAATTACTTCTTTTTTTTTTTTTGGCCAGTCCTGGGGCCTGGACTCAGGGCCTGAGCACTGTCCCTGGCTTCTTTTTTGCTCAAGGCTAGCCACTTGAGCCACAGCGCCACTTCTGGCCATTTTCTGTATATGTGGTGCTGGGGAATTGAACCCAGGGCCTCATGTATAGGAGGCAAGCACTCTTGCCACTAGGCCATATCCCCAGCCCTATAATTACTTCTTTTTTTTTTTTTTTTTTTTTTTTTTTTTTGCCAGTCCTGGGGCTTGGACTCAGGGCCTAAGCACTGTCCCTGGCTTCTTTTTGCTCAAGGCTAGCACTCTGCCACTTGAGCCACAGCGCCACTTCTGGCCATTTTCTGTATATGTGGTGCTGGGGAATCGAACCCAGGGCCTCATGTATATGAGGCAGACACTCTTGCCACTAGGCCATATGCCCAGCCCAGTATAATTACTTCTTTTAAATTAAAAATATTATCTTAAAATAGTTGTACAAAGAGCTTTCAGTCCAATATTTCAGTTTATGAGTACAATGCATCTTGTTCACTGTTACCCTTTTTAATTTCTCTTATCTTTCCCAACCTCTTTTGTGTGTGTGTGCGTGCACACGCGCGCGCGTGCACTTGCATTGCACATTTGCTGGACCTGGCACTTTGAACTGTGATCCTAAGATCTCAGCCTCCTGAGTAGCAAGCCACTGGTTCTACCTTTTTTTTTGGGGGGGGGGGGGAGGGACGGTGGTACTGGTCCTGAGAATTGAACCCAGCTTGGGCACTGTCCCCGAGTTTCTTTGCTCAAGGCTATGTCTGGCTTTTTGGTGGTCAATGGGAGAATAAGAGTCTCAAGGATCCCCGCAGCGTCGGCCACCTTGGATCCACTTCCATTCCTCTCTACGGTCGTTCAACTCATTCACAACAGCCAAGATGGTGAAGCAGATCGACAGCAAGGAAGCCTTTCAGGAAGCCTTGGACGCTGCAGGAGATAAACTTGTAGTAGTTGACTTTTCAGCCACGTGGTGTGGACCTTGCAAAATGATCAAACCCTTCTTTCACGCCCTCTCTGAAAAGTATCCCAATGTGATGTTCCTTGAAGTCGATGTGGATGACTGTCAGGATGTGGCTGCAGACTGTGAAGTCAAATGCATGCCAACCTTCCAGTTTTTTAAAACGGGTGAGAAGGTGAGAGAATTTTCTGGAGCAAATAAGGAAAAGCTCGAAACCACCATTAATGAATTAGTGTAAACACATTTTCTGAAAAATATTACCAGTCAGCTGTTTGAAAACTTGTAATTTTTTTTAATTTACAAAAGTATGAAGTATGGAGACTGTATATCCAACTGCTGATTATAAATGACAATAAAATATTAATTCTACCCTTTAAAAAAAAAAAGAGTCTCAAGGACTTTCCTACTTGTGCTGGCTTGGAAACTCAATCCTTGGATCCCAACCTCTTGACTAGCTAAGATTATAAGCATGAACTACTGGTGTCCCATTCTTCCTTTTCTTTTGAGGCAGTGTCTTGCTGAGTATCCCAGGCTAGCCTGAAACTCAAGATACTCTTTTTTTGTTGTTATTGGTGTTGGGGCTTAAACTCTGAGCCTGGGGACTGTCCCTGAGCTCTTCAGCTCAAGGATAGCACTCTGCCACTTGAGCCACAGTGTCACTTACTGTTTTCTGATGGATAATTGGAGAGAAGAGTTTCACAGACTTTGCTGCCCAGACTGGCTTTGAACCGCAATCCTCAGATCTCAGCCCCCTGAGTAGCTAGGATTACAGGCGTGGGCCACTGGTGCCTGGCACGGTACTCTGGTCTCAGTTTCTAAGTGCAGGGATTACAGTTATTTGTCACTATGCTCTGCTCTGTTTCTAGTTTCTTGACTACAAAGTTAATGGAATTAATAGATAAAGTGTATTTGTAGCTGTCGTAATCATTATAATACAGTCTATATAGAGAATAAGATAGTCCTTTTGAATATCATAGCTGGAACATTCAGGAAGGGTAAGTGTAGGTTGAGAAGGCTGTACATGGGGTTTTCTAGTTTGTCCTTTGACTCTTTGTCTGCCCTGCCTCCTTTCTTGCAAAAGCAAAATACTGTAGTTAGAAGGAATGTTGTTATGTTATAGATTGACTAGTAGTCTTTCCAGCTAAGGTCAGTTTATCAGGTTTCTCCTCTTGGGTTTTTAGAACATTTGCAGTTTAAGAAGGGAATAGATATAGGGTAGATCTTTGAGTAGAAACATTGATATGTACTGGACCTGAATTGTTTCCTTTAGTGATGAGCAACCTGAAGCCTTTCTCAGTTAGCTTTGTAAGAATCCTAGATCCAGTTTCAGGAGCAACCTTTCTGAGCCAACAAAGCTGAGATGGCATGAAGGAGACAAGCCTTTAGTAAGGGCAGTCATCTTCTGAGACAGGAGCAACTTTTGTAGATCCCTGGTTCCTGGATACTTGTGTTTTGGCCTGCCAAATGAAGCTGGCTTCAAAGGAGAGTGCCATCAGGCTCTTCTAGGTTAGAACCTGCAGATTCCAGAGACCAAGGTTCCATGTTAGCATGGTCTTTTGGGAAACTGGCTGTTTTGGTGCTTTTCCAGGGTTTCCAGCAACATGGGTCCTAGCCCAGCCATAGCACGGAGGGCACTTATCACCACTCCCCAAGAACCTGGTCCTCAGAGTTGTATTAAATGAACTGAAATAGTTGTAGACCCTGGTTCACCCTTTATGGTTTGAGTAACAAAGGGTTTGTTGGTAGAACTTAGTGAGACTAAAGACCAGAAGACCAGAATACTGCCTCTCATGCACAGAATATTGCTGTGCTAATTTCTCATTTATTCCTTTAAGGGAAATCTAATATATGTGTGTGTGTGTGTGTGTGTGTGTGTGTGTGCACGTGCGTGCGCGCGCGCGCGCGCTGATGTTAGGTTTTGAACACAGGGCCTAGTCACTGTCCCTTAGCTTTTTCTGTCAAGGCTAGTGCTCTACCAATTGAGCCACAGCTCCACTTGTAGCTTTTTGCTTGTTACCTGGAAATAAAGTCTCAAGGACTTTTCTGCTGAGGCTGACTTTGAACCTTGATCCCTAGATCTCTGCCTCCTGAGTAGCTAGCCAGTAGTGAGCTGCCAGCATCTAGTTGGGAATCTTGTTCTTAAGCCTTTGGAATTTAATAAATCATTTTCTTCTTGAACAAAAATAAATGAGGCTCATAAACATCTTAATTTTCTCTCAATTGGCCCTTTAATAGAAAGGTTGCTGTTGCTAATTTTGGTCTTTATGGTTTATGATGGACTAAGCTGATGTGTTTGCACACACATGCTAGACCATTGGGAAATCAAACCAGTTCATCTGTGCTACTGATTTATTTTAGAATCATAGTCTAACCTTTATTTGGTGAATTTTTATGGGCATATAAATGTGTTAAATCTTTATAAGCTGTGTTTATATCTCTGTGTCTTTTAATAAACAGTTCTATTTCTGTTCAAATATTTTAAAACATAACCTTTTAAAATCTTGCCTTGCAAATACAGTAAGAGAGAGAACATCAATGTCATAGGCCCCATAATAAACAATTGTCAGTTAGCTGATCTAAGTCACAATTATGTGTCAACTGGCCACAACAGAGTTGAGAACTTTGGAAGCAGGGTTTGTTTATTAAAATAGGGAAATTTTTATTACCAGTGGCTGCTGATAATGCATTAATAATGAATGGCTATTATTGTTAAAGTGAGAATAAACACTGAACTGATCCAGCATTATGATACTCAGAACATATCCTGGTAGTGTCTTAATTAAAAGGCATGTTTGGTTAGGATGACTTTCATTTTGTGGATGCCGTGAGACCCTTATGGGAAGGACTTCCATTCACAAGCAAGTATATTGTCATACTTGTTTTGGTAAGGCTGATTCAGTGAACTAGAGATGGATTTTAAGACATTGTTTCGTATTTAAAGTTACTTCATTTTAATTTCAGCTTCTCCAATTTTACTCTTGCATTTCTTTATCTTGGTAGTAGGATATTTAAAATTACACGAATTTTATTTAGGTATTCTTATAGAAACAGGTTTTCACTTTCTTTTAAATTACACTGAGTTTCAACTTTCCCAGTTTTTACAATATCAGTATATATGATTTAAGACAGTTAAAACATCTAGCTGCAACATTAGAATTTCTTTTCTTTCTTTTTTTTTTAGATCAAAGACTCAAACTCAGTATCTGAAACTTTTGCTCATTGGCTAATGATATCTGAGTCATACCTCCAACCTCTAGAGTTTCTTTTTTTTTTCTTGTCAGTTGTGGGGCTTGAACTCAACGGCCTGGTTTCTGTCCCTGAGCTCTTTCAGTCAAGGTTAGTGCTGTAATGCTTTGAGCCTCAAGCTCCACTTTGGGTTTTCTGGTGCTTAATTGAGTTAAGAGTCTCACAGACTTTCCTGCACAGGCTGGTGATTATATCATTTATAAGCATGGAAATCCTTGAAAGACACTTGCCAGTGTACTACTACTGTCTTGTATACCTTTCTTTGATCTTACTAGAAACAACACTTTGTATGTACGGTACCTTTATTCTAATTGGGTGGTCAAAAAAAAGACAAAGTTTGTGAGAATTGGTTTTACCCAGTTGGTCAAGCCATAAGATACATGACAACTTTTCTTCTTCCCTTCATGCCCTCAGAACCCTGTGCTGTGGTCCTTGCTTGACCTGGAAACAGTTGTTCATTTGATGCCAAGAAAAATGGCAAATCCTTGACCTGATGAGGACATATGGTCACAGAATGTATAAACAGTGTTAGATGCAAGAGTAAATTAGTTTTGAACGAAGTTTTCAGGAAAAGCTAGGTAATTAAACACCAGCTGGGAGAAAGATTACATCTATTTAATGATGGAAGTGCTAATTTTATGCATTTCTGTTAATAGCTCTAAAATGAGGAAAAGAAAATACTAATTCTTAGCTCATCTGTGTTTTGATTTACCTCTCAGAATTTCCTGTCTGAAAGTGATGCTGAAGTATAGCTTTTTGGTAGAACAGAAGGTAAGGGGTATATCCAAACACATTGCTGCATTTCTTGGTGATTCATTATAAATTCATTATTCAAGTGTTTAATCTTTACTTGAAATGGTTATACTTCTGGTGCTTAGGGTTGAAAAGTATATATTTTCCTCAGCCCCTCCCTACGATGAAATCCTAATTACATTATCTGGCCTTTCATGAAAGTTCTTTTAGTCCTCCTCTGTTCTTTTTGGGCCTTTTCTTGAGATGTGAGAGGATTTTATATTTCATATAGAGAGAGAATTGAAATGCTTTTGTTTGGCTATTGTGGAGTTTGAGGAGAAAGTTTAAAACAACAACAAAAAAAAGCGATTTCTAATTTTCATGATGCTTTAAACATTGTGGCCCACTTACTACATTGTAATTATCTCTGTGTATGTGTGTGTGTGTGTGTGTGTGTGTGTGTGTGTGTGTGTGTGAGAGAGAGAGAGAGAGAGAGAGAGAGAGAGTATGTCAGTTCTGGGGTCTCCTGCTATTGTTTGGGTTCCTCCCTCACTTCCCACTCCCAAGGCTGGCACTTTACTGTTTGTACTGTACCTCTATTTCCACCTTTTTACTGCTTAATTGGAAATGAGAGTCTCAAGGACTTTTCTGCCTGAGCTGGCTTATCAAGATCCTCAAATCTTAGCCTTCTGAGTAGCTATGATTTCAGGCATGAGCCACTAGCACCTGCCTATTTGATCCCTATTTTTACATTTTTTTAAATAAAAAATTATTAGCATAAACTAATTGTACAAAGGGGGTACACTATTATATTTGCATACATGCCTTTATATTTTGTTTTATTTTTGCAGGTCCTGGGGCTTGAACTCTGGGCCTGGGTGTTGTCCCTGAGCCTCTTTGTGTTCAAGCCTAGCACTCTACCCCATGAGCCACAGTTCCATTTCCGACTTTTTTTGAGTAGTTTATTGGAGACACAACTATATTTTACTTTTAAAATTGATTTTTGATACATGTTCTTACTATATAATCTAGGCTATCCTTGAATTCATAATCTTGCCTTAGTGTTCTAAGTGCTGACTTTAATTATATTTCCTTCTGGTAGCTTACACCACTTTTTATGGCTGCTAAACATATTATTTATGTAGTTTATGATACCTTACAACTTAATTTTTTTTTTTGTCAGTCATGGGGCTTGAACTCAGGGCTTGGGAGCTTTTATGCTCAAAGCTAATGATCTACCACTTTGAGCCACAGCTCCACTTCTGGTTTTGGGGGTGGTTAATTGAAGTTAAGAATCTCGTGGACTTTTCTGCCCTGGCTGACTTCCAACTATGATCCTCAGATCTCAGCCTACTGAGTAGCTAGATTACAGGCGTGAGCCACTGGCTCTAGGCTTGACCAGTCATTTTTTTTTTTTTTTAAACATTGTCTTTTTTTTTTGTCAATCCTGGTGCTTGGACTCAGGTCCCTGAGCACTGTCCCTGGCTTCTTTTTGCTCATGGCTAGCACTCTACCTCTTGAGTCACAGTGCCACTTCTGGCTTTTTCTGTTTATATGGTGCTGAGGAATCGAACCCAGGGCTTCGTGCATGTTAGGCAAGCACTCTATCACTAAGCCACATTCCCAGCCCCTTGACCAATCATTTTTAACCTGGCTGTACAGTAGAATTACTTGGAGGAGATTTTTTTTTTTTTAAATACTGATGCCAGAGTCCTGCCCTAGCCAGTTGGGCCCATCTCTGATAGTAAATGAAACCTTGTTATTAGTATTTTATAAAGCTCTTAGGTAATGATAATGAACTATTGGTTGGCAGCTATTGAGTTAGATTTTATATGGGGAAATCACCAGCTGCTGGATCTCCTAAATTGGATTAGTTCTGTAGCTTCTGCTTGCTGGAGAAATAATTACCATTAGAGAGTTCAAGGAAACGTGTATCAAACTTTGCATTTATAAGATGGCACCTGGATCTAATTATTCCTTAACCTTATTTCCTGCCTAATTAAATTCTGAGAATTTAAACAAGAATGAACCAACTATGTTCCTCATTCTAAAACTCTTTTCCTTATTTGTTTTACTTTGGTGTTGGTGATTGTCTTTTCAGAGCAAAAGATACCCTTTGTTTTTAGTAGGAAATGAAACTGGGCTCTGATTATATATGCATATCCTAGCACTTTTTTTTCTTTATTGTCAAAGTGAAGTACAGAGGGGTTACAGTTTCACATGTGAGTACATTTCTTATCCTACTTGTTACCTCCTTCCCTCCTCCCTCCCTCCCCCTGCACTTTTTTTTTGTTTTTATAAAGACACAAGTGAAGTTGCCTATAAATTCAGCAGCTGTGCCCAAAGTTAGGCTCTTTCTTGAGAGGGGCCGAGGGAGTGCTGAGGGAGTGCCTTTGCTCTGGGATGGTGGCGTGAACGACTCCTGGGCTCTGGAGGCACCCAGTACTTAATCACTTGTGTTTTGTGTACCAGGAGGGGAAGGGCATTTAAAAATAGAAGCTGTGTACTGCCAAATGGATCTGAAATAAGAATGGAAATATTAACCTAATGGGCCAAACAATGGAGTACTTCGGGTTTGAGTAAATGTTGCTTCATTATTTCAGTAACTGGAATTTGATAATATTCCTAAAATATTATACTTCTGTAATTTATAAGCAACTTTACTCTTTACTAGATAACTTTGGTCATCTTAAATTTTAAAACTTCTTTGTGAACTTAAAATGTAGCTCACTGGATACCAGTGGCTCATGTCTACGATTCTAGCTACTCAAGAGGCTAAGATCTGAGGATCATGGTTCAAAGCCAGCCCAGGCAGGAAAGTCATGAGCTCTTCAATAAAGTACTCAAAAAGTTGGTAGTGGCACTGTGGCTCAAGTGGTAGAGTGCTAGCCTTGAGCAAAAGTAGCTCAGAGACAACACTCAGACCCAGAGGTCAAGTCCCAGGACTGGCAAAAAAAAAAAAAAAAAAAAAGTTTCCCTTACTGGGCACTGTTGGCTGAGGCCCCCTAGCTACTTAGGAGGCTGAGATCTGAGGATTGCGGTTCAAAGCCAGGCTGGGCAGGAAAATCTGTGAGACTCTTATCTCCAGTTAACCACTAGAAAACTGGAAGTGGCGCTGTGACTTAAAGTTGTAGAGTGCTAGCCTTGAGCCAAAGAGCTTAGTGCCCAGGCCCTGAGTTTAAGTCCATGACCAAAAAAGCCAATTGTCTTTTGAGTTTGTATGCCACATTAGCATATATTTGCTGAAGAAAAGTTTAGAAAACTGTATGCTTGCTGGACCATTACAATTATGTGGTGTTCTTTGTGCAGGGACCAGGTAAACCCAAGGCTACTTTCTCTACTTTTCTAATGCCTTCTCTCTCCCATTAGTCATTGATATTGTTGACAGTGTCCATGCTAAGTTATTGTATATACCTAGACTAATACCATCTACACCAGATTTTGCTAAGCCAATTTGTTTTATTTCCTTAAAATCATTAAAATCTATTTAGAGTTTACACACATGGTGCATATACATACTCATGAACACATGCTTTCAGATATACACCTACATTTTGAAGTGTCTCTCTATACCAGGCAGCAAATTGATAGCAGTTCAGTAAGATGAACTGAACTTTTCTTCTTGGGTCTGTTACAGTGCTTGTTCAGGTCTTACTCTGTTTCTTGTGCCTCTTGTGTCATTGGTATTTCAAGTTATATGTACTTACTAGGATTTTAAGATAATTCACTGTTGCCCAGAATTTTAGCTAAGCATTTCATTGTGAGAAACTACATGCTCATTTACTGTATTTTTTGAAAAATAAGTGCTTTTATTATTAAAAGCTCCCATACAGCAAAGATGGGTGTTTTGGGACTTCTTTTAAAATAATATAAAATGTGCTGGGGGCTCACACCTGTAATCCTATCTACTTGGGAGGCTGAGATCTGAGGATCACAGTTTGAAGCCAGCCCAGGCAGGAAAGTTGTGAGACTCTTTTATCTCCAATAAATTACTCAAAAAAGCTGGAAGTGGCACTGTGACTCAAGTGGTAGAGTACCTGAGCAAAAAAGAAGCTCAGAGAATGCGCCCAGGCCGAGTTCAAGCCCCAAGCGCAGCAAAATAAGATAAAATAAAATAATAATATAAAATGTGAGCTGGAGATACAGTTCACTGGTAGAGCATTTGCTGTTCTGCTGCTGTTCAAGTTCTTGAGTTAAATTCCTAGCACTGCCAAAAATGAAGATGTGAGTCCTATTACAAACCAGTGAAAATCAGTAATTCATAGGAGACATTTTTTGGTTTATTTACTTAAGTAACTATAATAAATGCCTCTTGGCATTAAGCTTTGTGCTTCATCGCAGGTATACAGCGGTAAACAAAAGAATTAACTGATAGAAAACTTGGCACTTTTTACTTGCTTGGTTGAAACTGTTTACATTTATTGTAACTAATGTATTAGTTATTTCTGCCTTTCTATTTAACATGTTTTTTTCTTTTTTCCCTTTACCTAACCTGCTTTCCCTTTCATTGGAGGGTACTGGTACTAGGACTTGAGCTCTGGTTTTCAGGCTCTAGCTTAGAGTTTACCATACCTCTACTTCTTTTTTTTCCTAATTAATTGAAGATAAGTGTCCCCTGGAGTATTCTATTTAGGCTGTTTGGACAGTTCAAATTTTGTAAGGTTTCTTTCTGTTGTCTGTTTAAGTTACAGAGAGAGAGAGAGAGAGAGAGAGAGAGGTTAACATTATTTCATTGTCATTTTTACATTTTTATTCTTTAAAAAATATTATTATTATTATGTGCAGAGGGATTGCAGTTATGTAAGTTGAGTACAGAGTACATATCTTTTTGTACAAGGTCTCCCCTTTCCTCTCTTCCAGTCCCCCCCCCCCAACCTACCCACGGGTTGTATAGCCTGTTTTCCACTGTTACTTATATTCTTTGTGGACATTTTGTGATACTTATTTTCACATGTAATTGAAGTAGCCAACATCTATCTTTCTTTTTTATTATTAGAAAAAATTTATTGTCAAGGTGATATACAGAGGGGTTATAGTTACATATGTAAGTTAGTGAGTATTTTTCTTGTCAAATTTGTTACCTCATCCCTCATTTTTCACCCACCCAACATCCTTGTCTTTCTAAGGCATATCTTTCCCTCCCTTTTCTAGATTTTTGTCTTTTCTAGATTCTGCTGCCTCCTATACCAAGGGTTTACAGAAAAGGAGGAAGCCGGTGGTCATACTTGATTTACTGTGTTTAGATGAGAACTATGTTGCTGAGACTGAGACTCTATGCCCAGTTTTAAGCTGCATCAGAGCTGTAGCTCAGTTTCACATTTTAAGACAACAGAATTCTAGCATGTATCTAGGTATTAAGGCATTTCACTCTGAGAAGGTTTACAGGAATTATGGCTCTACTCTACCATTTAATAAGAAAAATATATTAAAAGTTTTCCTTCATATGTTCCCCTTTCCCCCCTTTTAAAAGCCATATGTAGACTCTTAAAATGAAAATCTATGGGGACATTATTGTGCAATAGGAGCCTGGATACTCATTTCCCAGGCTGAGTTGAAAGTTATTAACATTTAGTATGTGACAGATGTTGTGCCAAACACTTTCACATAATTCGCTTAATCCTCATGAAAGCTCTATTAGAAGAAATCCTCATTTACAAAAAAAGCTGATGGCTTCAGAGACTATTCCCTGGGACACCAAGTGCAGGTTGTGGCAACCTTACATCTGAGTTCCAATTCTTGAGGGAGCCCTAGATCACTCTGGCACGTTCTTATCTAACATCTGGATCTTTAAATTTAAGCTTGTTCTCTTACGTCCATCCTAAATGCCTGTCCTTGCATTTTGTTTCAAGGGCAGTCTGCCTGCCTGGAGAAAGAACTCCTGAATTTACAGTTTGTTGCTGTGATGGGTTGGTTCCTATTTAGTTCTTCAGCTTTAGTCTCCCAGTTTTTGGATTCAATAAATATTTGAATGTCTGTTGTATGTTAAACGTGTTAAGTAGAGTTTTAGATTCTTTTTTTTTTTTGCCAGTCCTGGGGCTTGGACTCAGGGCCTGGGCACTGTCCCTGGCTTCTTTTTTTGCTCAAGGCTAGCACTTCTGGCCTTTTTCTATATATGTGGTGCTGAGGAATTGAACCCAGGACTTCATGTATATGAGGCAAGTACTCTTGCTACTAGGCCACATTCCCAGCCTGAGTTTTAGATTCTGACAACAGATTTTTTTACTGGTTGACAGGGTGAAGGTCTTGACTCTGGACAAGGGCAGTGAGTGACGATTCTGGAGAAAAGTATAATATTCATTAGATTTGGTGAGAAAGAAAGGCATTTTGGCTGCTGAAAGCCCCACACCAAGATGAGAGCATTACACAGAGACTGTTTGGTAAGGATACTTACAATGTTAGGGTATGTCAGGAAGAACACCCTTGGACTTAGTGGGAAAGTGTTCTGATGTTAGTTAACAGGGTAATTGGTGTTGGGCAGTCAACCTTACCTACCACCCACTTTGCCAGACTTGATATCCTTCTCTGACATGAACCAAATTACTTTAACTTTTGTTACTTTAAACAGTGAAACTCTTGAAGTGGGGGCATGGCTCAAGTGGTAGAACACTGGAGATTCTGAGTTCAAATGCCAGACTGCCAAAAGAAGAAAGCAGAAAGAAATATGATGTGATTGAACGTTTGTCTGACTTCTTCCTTTCTTTCCATGTTGTGTTTTTACCTGTCCATTTTGGAGCCCAGTGTACCATGCACTAGGAACATAAAGTTGAAGATAAAAAAGGTCTCAGTGAGCTTCCTGTTCTTGATGAGTCCCTGTTTAGTCAAGGAGACAGCCACGTCAATAATTAAGTGCAGTAAACCAAACTAAGGTGCCCAGTTGGGAATTTATGCAGGGTTCAGAGGAGCTACACAAGAATGACTAGTCAGCCCTTTGGGGTGGGGTGGGTGGAGTGGGGAATGTGTCCAGGGAGACCAGTGACCCTTGTTCTGAGCTTGGAATGAACAGCAGCCAAAGAGGGCTGGAGCCACATTCCAAACCCGGCCTTTGAAAAGTTCCCTGGGTAAGTGGAGACCCGGATGCTGGCAGTGGAGAGACCAAGAAGGGTGGATGGGACTGGCCCCTGCATGGTCTTGCAAGCCTTTCAAGGAATTTGGACTTCATTCCTAAGGATATGGTTGGCGAGATAATAGGATTGCATTAACAGTGCTCATTCCTTTCTAATGCCTAATGTGTTCTTTTTTTCCCCATGTTAATTTTAGACATATTAGACTTCAGGATAAAGAATATTTGAAACAGGCAGTTATTATGTTCTTATAACAGAGCAGTTCACGAGCAAGATATAAAAACTGAGCCTTTGTGTATCAGACAACTAGCCTCAGAAAATGTAAAGCAGAAATTACAAAATAAGAGATTTTGAAAAGTAAGACTTCCCAAAAGTTAATGAAAGTAAGGTGCTCGTGGCTTATACCCATAATCCTAGCTATTGAGGAAGCTGAAATCTAAGGATTATGGTTTGAAGTACTTTTCTGCTTGCCTGGAAAAAAAAAAAGAAGAAAACTAATAGGTGATGCATTCAGAAAAATTAGCAAGTACATAAAATACATGGAGGAGTCAAACAAGTAATTTACCAGCTTAATACGATGTACCCTTACCTAAATACTGTTAAACCAGATCATGATCTGGTGAACATATAGATATATGTACCAGAAATCAAAGTTTGATTAATGTTGCTTCTCCTTACGTTAAGACCTTTTTCTATGTACTGTTCAGTTTCATTGCTATTATAGCGCTTATCTCATTACACAAAATGGATTTTATGAACCATATATTGATTGACCTCACTTTGTTGAAAACACTAAGTTTCAAAATAGATGTATATAAGCACACAGAACATTTACATCCCAATCCCACTCCCAATAAGCTCCTGTGCCCTGTTACTCTGCTGTCTTACTCTGTGTTAAAAGGAAGATGACTTTGAGTCCTATTTTTACAGAGTCCTGGCCATCTGATCCCTCATCTGCTTCTCTTCTCTGTTTCTATATTTAGCCTTTCATCTTTTCTTCCAGACTTAGAAGAAAGTAACATCTTTCTTCTTTTTGAAGGTTAAATTTCACAACTTTTGATTTCATTTTCAGCTTTCTTTTTGTCCTTTAGTATTTCCTCTTATTCTATACCTGGACATTGCCTTTTCATTTTTTTTCCCTTGATGTGCTTAGATTGAACCTAGGGACTTGCACATTCTAGACAAGTGACCTACCACGGCACTACACCTTGTACCTAACCCTAGAAATTGTTTTTTTAAATCATTCCATCATGAACTCAATTCTACGAGTTTAACTGGTTTTTATTCTGAACTTCTGACTTCAGTGACTATTAGTTTTAAAACACAAATTGTCTATGCTTTTTTTTTTGTAGTTGTTTACTTTGTAAGGTTAAAATTGTATTTTCTTGGGTGAGTGATTTATTCACATCATTCACAATGCCCACAATGCAAAACAGTATTGACTTAGGAGGTTCTGCCTTGCTTTTTCTTCAGCTGTTGTTTACCCTGGCTTTCTGTCTCATTCCCTTTCATTTTTGCCCAGGTCCTCAACCTTTCCCACTCAATGTCATCTTGGATTTTTGCTTTTCCTGTACTTCTGCTAGCTTCCTTTGAGCTGTTTTGTGTTAATCTTCCATGTATGTATATTCTTTATCCATTACTAAACTCATCTTCCAAGCTCATTTGTTGTGACCTTTGTGTCTTTCCAACCCGCACTTAGTAATTAGCTACTTTCCCTATTCCTCCCTCTAGTTCATGAAACTTGTTTCTGGTACATGCATATTTGTATGTGTTTACTAGGTCATGATGTAAGGAGTATTTATTTTTTATTTTTGCCAGTCCTGGGGCCTGAACTCAGGGCCTGGGCACAGACAGTCCCTGAGCTTTTGCTCAAAGCTAGCAGTCTACCACTTGAGCCACGCTTTCTGGCTTTTTCTGTTTAGGTGGTACTGAGGAATCAAACTCAGGGCTTCATGCATGCTAGGCAAGCACTCTACCACTAAGCCACATTCCCAGCCCAGGAGTGTTATTATTATTATTTTTTTGTGTGTGTGTGATGGACCTCCAACAATTGAAAACACTATTTAACTTGTAGGTAAGGGTTCATCCTATCAACGTAGATATAATCCCTAGCTGTAATGCTGTTTTACGGCTATCATTATCTGCTTGCCATAGTCTCGGGTGCAGGCTCATTGTCTTTACTCAACTAGCTTCAGTTTATATCCATTCTTATTCAATCTCCACTGTACCTGCTAGTCTTTTCTTTTTTTTTTTTTCTTTTTTGCCAGTTCTGGGCCTTGAACTCAGGCCCAGCACTGTCCCTGGCTTCTTTTTGCTCAAGGCTAGCACTCTACCACTTAAGCTACAGTGCTACTTCCAGTGTCTTCTGTTTATATGGTTCTATGGAATCAAACCCAGGGCATCATGCACTCTACTGCTAAGCCATGTTCCCAGCCCCCTGCTAGTCTTTTTTTTTTTTACACAGATTATTTGCTCCTGAATTTTTTTTTTTTTTTTTTTTTTTGCTAGTCCTGGGCCTTGGACTCAGGGCCTGAGCACTGTCCCTGGCTTCTTCCCGCTCAAGGCTAGCACTCTGCCACCTGAGCCACAGCGCCCCCTTTGGCCATCCTCCATATAAGTGGTGCTGGGGAATCGAACCGAGAGCTTCATGTGTAGGAGGCAAGCACTCTTGCCACTAGGCCATATTCCCAGCCCTGCTCCTGAATTTTTAAAAATATCATAACCTGTCACGGTACCTGGGTGCCTTGTTCTTGCCCAATATTTGATATGTATTTCCCCAACAATGGGACAAATTCCAGAACAAGTTGTGTACTTTATATTTTTATTTTTTCTTGTTTTCCTAAAGTTTTACTAATAGATAATTCTCCATGACAACTTTAGGTCTTTTGTTTGTTTTTTTGTTTGTTTTCTTCTTCCAATTCCTTGTTATTGAATACAGTCTTAAACTGTGGCCTTTGTAGGAACTCAGAGTGACAGGATTAGGGGAGCTAGAGCTCTTTCCATATCTGGAACATCTGTGTTGGCAGATGTTGAGACTTGCTTGACATAAGAACTCTGTTAGAGTTTCAATATTTCAATATTTAACTACTGGATAAAGTTAAATATTGATAAATTAATAGAGATAAAAGTAGAGAATACATAATTCATACTGGGTTCAGAACACCTTTTGAAGCTTAAATATAATGAACATGATACATTTGCATAAAATTAAAAGCAAAATATTGACACATGTATGCAGATTTGAAGTCCTTAACACAGAAAGAACTTATAATTCAATGAACAGTATAATTACTAGAAATTATGAACAAGAAAACCAATAGAAGAAGAAACACAAGTAGTCACTTTTGTAATTGTTTAGTCTTACCAATAGTGGAAAGATAGTAAGTATTTTAGGCACTAGTTTTTATCAAATCAGCAGGATGAAAAAACTATGGCAAGAGAATTTTTTTTTTTTTGGCCAGTCCTGGGCCTTGGACTCAGGGCCTGAGCACTGTCCCTGGCTTCTTCCCGCTCAAGGCTAGCACTCTGCCACTTGAGCCACAGCGCCGCTTCTGGCCGTTTTCTGTATATGTGGTGCTGGGGAATCGAACCTAGGGCCTTGTGTATCCGAGGCAGGCACTCTTGCCACTAGGCTATATCCCCAGCCCAGGCAAGAGAATTTTGAAGCAATCATTTTAATATGCTTCTTGCAGAAGACATATGATGGAATATTTGTAGAAAACAATTCAGTGATGCTTGAGAGCCTTCAATTTTATTTTGTAAATAAGCTTATTAGGTTATCTTATTTTTTAATTTAATTTATTTTTGGTGATACAGGGGTTTGGACTTGGGACTTTATACTTGATAGGCAGGCACACCATTATCACCTGAGCCACTCTGAGAACCTGTTTTTGCATTGGTTAGTTTCAAGGTCGCAGCTTGTTTGATGCATAGGCCAACCTGGACTTGAATCTCCTATTTGTGTTTCCCTGCATCCCTGAATCACTGATAGGCACCACCATACTCGCCATTGTACTGCTTCTTAGCTGGGACAACTGACAAATGTGTACCACTGGGGCCAGCCAGTAGTCAAGATGGAGTCTTGCACACTTTGCTTTTCTCCCCAGGCTGGCCTCAAACCAAGATCCCTTGATCTGGGTTTCCTAAGTGACTAGGGTTACAAGTTTGAGCCAATGCACCCAGTTAGAGAGCTTAAGTGTTTTGACTACTAATTTCATCCTTAGAATCTGTTGTAAACTATTAGGGAGCAAATAAAATATTTACATATTTCTGAAAACAATGCTTTTAGGGAAGGGAAACTTTGTAATAATTTATATTCCCTAGTAATGAATTCTTTCTTAAATGGAAAACTATTCTACCATGAAGTTATGTTTTTAATGAATACTTTAAAGAAGTGAAAAACTACTGTTCTTGTGAACTGTTAACTACTAACGTTAGTATGTAATGCTGTGATTATGGTATAATTCAGTATGCAAACGAAATAAAATACTGTTACTTTTGTTGATGGTATGGGTAAGTTTTTTCTCTGAACTTATAGTGCTACTTTTATAATAAATACATGTATAATTTCAGAGCGAGGCACTGTATGTAGCAGGATGGTTTGGAACCTAGCCTCCAATGAGGGAGGCCTTGTTTGCTTCTTATTTTTTATTTACTTACTTATTTTTTAAGAGACAGTGTTTTTTAAAAAGACACTGTGTAGCTTAGGGTGGGCTTCAAACTTAATGTAGCCTAGGTTGTCCTGGAGCTAATGATTCTCCTGCCTCAGCTTCCTGAGTGCTGTGCTTTGGGGCATGTACCACCAGACCTGGTTCGAGACCTGACTCGATCATGCTTTTGAAGCATTATTTCCTCAGCTGTAAAATGAGACTCCTAATGTCTGCTCTACAAACTTGTCAAGATTAGAAATGAGTCTGGGAATATGGCTTACTGGTAGAGTGCTTGTTTAGCATGCATGAAACCCTGGGTTCGATTCCTCAGTACCACATAAATAGAAAAAGCCAGAAGTGGCTCTGTGGCTCAAGTGATAGAGTGTTAGCCTTGAGCAAAAGAAGCTCAGGGGCAGTGCCCAGTTCAAGCCCAAGGACTGTCCAAAAAATATTAGAAATAATAATATATATGACATTCTTTAAATCTTATTTTACATTAATTCTTGCAACAGTAACAACAAAACCAATGAAGTAAGGATGCAGAGGTAGCTTAATGGTGAGATACTTGCCTCGCATGTGCTACTTAGCATGTATAATTTCCTGGGTTTCATCCACAGCATTGTTAAACATCCTCAACCACAACAAAAAGCAACGAAGTCAACTCCTTTTGCATTTCATTGAATATATTATAACACTAAAGATACCTAAGAAACAACATCAAAACCAAATAAATTTAGAGACCATATTATTAAATATAATTACTCTGTGAGTTATAGATTGAGCATAAGTGTCACTAAAATAAAACATAAATGGTAGGAATTAAATGCAATTTGGATTTTCTGGCAAGAGAAATATTGTTTTCAGCTGTTGAATTTCCAGAGCAGTCATTTAAAAACAAACAAACATATATATGTATATATATATATATATAAAACAACCTTTTGCAACCTGTTAAATATAATGAATTTGCTTCTTTTTGGATTATCTAGTATTATTTCTCACCTGAGCAAAATGAGAAAAGTCTCCCAAATTAGTATCATCTGTTCTGTGGTCTACATGAGGAACCCTGATTGAGATGTCCAGCAAAGAGGGGTACTCAGTAAACAGAAATAGTTTCTATTGGCTTTGCCCTAGAATGTGTATTAAAAGAGCAGTGGCTTACTGGATGTCTTTGGTCTTTGTAAACATTTTTGGGGAAGGTGGTTTTCTGAATGTGATGCAGTAAATGGACCACTGTGACTCTATGGCCATTTCTTGGGTCTTGTCTCCATCTGAGACTGGCTCTGTGCTTGCTTTAGGACTTGGAGGTTTCTTTTTTTCCTTTTTCATGTTTGCCCTACTAGTGCAACATCCCCTTTCCTCCACTGTAGGGCGCCAACATACTGCTTCACCTCAGGTGGAGTTTCTGAAGTCAGTTCTCACTCTATGGAACTCCTAGCTTCAGGAGCCTTGTTGAAGCTTTGGAGTTTATGTTTTGTCCCAAATTGCTTTATGGTAATATATTCTGTGCTGGGTGTTTATAACTGCTTTTGTGGGATCTGTCTTTTTTTAATATACTGTTAAAGATATCTTCTGATGAATATGTTTTCACGACTGCTTCTTTTTTATTTTAGCTACTGACCTTCTTCTTGCTTGGAATCCCATTTGTTTGGGGTTGGTAGAAGGTGTTATTGGGAAAATTCAGCTTCATTCAGGTATGTTCCTAAAAACTCTTTAAACTTGTGACATTTAATGTAGCATTCTGTGCCATTTTCCTGTTTGAGGATATATACAAATTCTCTTATGGCTTTAATTACTTTGTCTTGATTTTGGGTCTGCTCAAAGTGGGTTTATTTCTGAACAATTTAATGAAACAAAAACAAAGAGATAAAGCCATAGTATTAAAATCATTTTGTCTTTTTATTAAAAAATCTTCACCAAATGTCTACTGTGTATCAGGAATTGTGCTTGTTGGTTTAACACGTGAGAAAAACCTTTTGTACCCTTACAGAGCTTACAATTTAGGAAAAGGGACAGATTCAAATGCATACTAACTGAAATAAATATGTAATTATTTGAAAATTGATACAGGAAAGATATGGAAAGTGCATATGAATTTTACAGGAGAGAATAGGAGGCAAAGTCTTAAAGTTGGGAGGTGATGGCCTTTTGTAACCAATCCATTCAGCTCTGGTCAAAGAAAGGTATGGGCCTATATATGTGTAGTATGATCATTTCAGAGACCTTTGTCCAGGGCAGGCAGATTGATAGAAATTTTCGCCAGGCGCTAGTGGCTCATGCCTGTAATCCTAGCTACTCAGGAGGATGAGGTCTGAGGATCATGGTTCAAAGCTTGCCAGGGCAGGAAAGTGTTAGACTCCCACCTCCAGTTAACCACCAGGAAACAGGAAGCAGTGCTGTGGCTCGAAGTGGTAGAGAGCCCTAGCCTTGAGTGAGAGAGCTCAGGGACAGTGCCTAGGCCCAGAGTTCAAGCCTCAAGACTGGCAAAAAGAAAGAAAGAAGGAAAGAAAGAAAGAAAGAAAAAAAGAAATTTTGTATTCACCAGGCCCTTATCTGGAAGGACGCCTGTTTCCTGGTTTCAAAGGAAATTCATGGGTAAAAAGTGTAAGTGTCAGATAGGAGTGTGCCACCAAGCTACCTGTAAAGTGCCTGATGCAGTATTTTAAGCTTTACACTTAAGTCTATACTTTACTGAGATGTCAATTTTAATATGTTTTGAACCATAGGAGGCTTTACTATTATAGCTTTATAACAAGAATATAAAATATCTCTCTGAATGAATATCAATACTCTCATCACTTCAAATCATTTTTGGTCTTTTTTTGGTACTGGGGCTTGAACCCCAGACATTGTACTTGCTAGGCAAGTGCTTTGCCAGTGGGCTACATCCCAGCCCATATTCCTTCTTACGTATACCAAAACTCATACTCAGCAATGAGTTCTGGATTGTAAAAGAAGATTTACTGTTTGCACCTGTCTGTACATCTTTGTTACAAATTACACAAAGATACATATAATTGCTATACATCTGTATTTGAAGTGCCTTTTTATTTCAAAATAAAATTGAATGTTTGGAAGCTATATTGATGTGTGTGTGTGTGTGTGTGTGTCTTTGTGTATGTTTGTGTCTGTATCTGTGTATTTGAACTCAGAGCCTTGCACTTGCTAGGCAGGCCCTCTCCCACTCAAGCCATTCCTTTGCCTTTTTTGCTTTATTTACTCTTTATTTTATTTTTTTGTGCTGGTCCTAGGGCTTGAACTCAGGGTCTGGGCACTGTCCCTTTGCTTTTTGTATTCAAAGCTAGCCCCCTACCACTTGAACCCCAACTCTACTTCTGGCTTTTTGGTGCTAATTGGAGATAAGTATCTTTCTTCTTTGGCTGGCTTTGAACGGCAGTCCTCAGATTTTAGCTTTGTGAGTAACTAGGATTTTTAGACATGAGTCACTGGCTCAGCTTTCTTTGGTTGTCTTTTAAGTTGTTTTATGAAATATTTTGTAAAGTTAAGAAAATGTTTATCGGGCTGGGGATATGGCCTAGTGGCAAGAGTGCCTGCCTCATATACATGAGGCCCTGGGTTCGATTCCCTAGCACCCCATATATAGAAAATGGCCAGAAGTGGCGCTGTGGCTCAAGTGGCAGAGTGCTAGCCTTGAGCGGGAAGAAGCCAGGGACAGTGCTCAGGCCCTGAGTCCAAGCCCCAGGACTGGCCAAAAAAAAAAAAAAAGAAAAGAAAAAAAAAAGAAAATGTTTATCACAGATATATAGTACAGGTTGTTATATCTGTGTAATATATAATTATAGATTATATATCTATGATTTAGATTAAGAAGAGAAACATTACTAGTATCTTCAGAGCCCTCTTTACCTTCTCCAAATGTTCCTTCATTGAAGAAAACAGTATTTTGAATTTTTTTTCTTACCCTCTTGATTTTCATTGTTGCTTTTTATGTTTGTTTTTGGTGCTAGACCTGGAACATAAACTCTGGATCTGGGAGCTGTCCTTGGCTTTTGTGCTCAAGGCTGACTCTCTACCATTTGAGCTACACCTCAATTTTTGGCTTTTTTGGTGATTAATTGAAGATGAGAGTCTCAAAGACTTTGCTACCTACGCTGATCTAGGACCATGATCCTCAGATCTCAGCCTCCTGAGTAGCTAGAATTACAGATGTGAGCCATCAGCACCTGGCTCATTATTACTTTTAATACATATGTGTTCCTAAACAAGATGTTGTTAATAAGGTGTGCATTTTTGACATTTTCTATAAATAACATCAAAATTTTAGTATTCTTCCTGTATTTATTAATATTTTTTACGTTTATCCATATATTATATGTATTAATATTGAGCTGGAGTCCCTTAATTTCATTATTATTTGGATAAATGATGATTTGTTGTTTTGCCTGTCACTGGATAAGTTTGTTATTTTGTTCTTTTTACTCATAGAATACTGCTGAGATTCATTGTATATTCTGCCTTTGGTAGATTAACATTTTTTTTCAACACAGAAGAGAAAAGCATTTATCATTGTGTAACCATGCTAAGTTTTTTAATAACACTCTCCTACCTGTCCACATTTACATACATATATTTTTAATTCATTTACATGCTGACAGGATAATTTTACAGCTAGATGTTCTGAGCTAAAATTCTTTTCTATTATTTAAATGACATGTGTGAAAGTTCTGAATTATTTTTCTTTAATTTCAGTCACGTCCTGGTGAAGTGAATAATCACTGAAATCAGTCAGGAGAACAGAATTCAAGCTCTGATGATTAGCTTTGAGACAAAAGAGCGAAGTTACCTAATATCTGTTTCCTTTACCTGTTGTGTAATATGCCATCCTAAAAGTTAATGGTTTAAAACAGCAGTGGGTCTCCACTTGTTCATCCACAGAACCATCGAGGTTTGTCTCGCTCAACATGATTTGTTCTAGTTCTGTCCATTTCCTTGGGAATGCCATTATTTTATCATTTTTAATAGGTGCGTAGAATTACATTGTGTACAGGTACCATATTTTTTGGATTAATTCATCTGTAGTGGGGCATCTCGGTTCTTTCCATATTTTGGCTATTGTAAACAGTGCAGCAATGAACATGTAAGTGCATGTGTCCTTCTCGTATCCTGGATTCTGTTACTCAGGGTATATGCCTATGCGCTCTATCACTGGGTCATAGGGTATGTCTATGTTTAATTTTTTGAGGAACCTCCAGACTGCTTTCCAGAGTGGTTGCACTAATTTATATTCCCATCAGCAGTGCAGTAGGGTTCCTTTTTCTCTGCATCCTCTGTTGCCTGAGTTAGAGTATAAGCCATTCTGACTGGGGTTAGGTGGTATCCCAGGGTTGTTTTTATTTGCATTTCCTTTACTGCCAGGGATGCTGAACATTTCCTCATGTGGTTTTTTTTTTTTTTTGTGCCATTTTTATTTCTTCTGTGAAGTCTCTCTTTAGCTCCCTTGCCCATTTAGTGATTGGTTTATTAGGTTTGGACCGGGATCTCATCTTTCAAGACCTCTCCTCAAATCCTTCTCTCCCTCCTAGATAACTTGGACAGCTTTTCAGGGTGGTGACTGTGTATCAAGAAGACTCATTCCATAGTGTAAGATCACTTTCTCTCTCTGTATCAGGGCCTTGCACGTGTTACTCAAGTGCTGTACACTCCAGTCCAACCTCTACTTCTTAAGATGTAACACAAGAATGCAAGTTAGCTAGCTTCATTATTTCTGTAGGGTTTTATGAGTTCCACATGAATTAATGTACCTGAAGGTTCTTACTAAATTACAAATCACTACTTTACCCAAACTCCTTTGTTAATATAAATCTAACAGATTATATAAATGGGGAACCCAAGGATTGGATCTTGTATAGCCTGAGATGACTTCCTGACTACCACCTCTCTATAGCTCCTTCATTCTTGTCTCCTTTTGACTTGTTCTGTTTGTGTGTATGTAGGGGCAAAAAAGTCTATAGGGGTCAGAGTAGCCAAAAGTAGCTGTGCATTAGAACTGAGCTAAACAGAAGGGGGGCATTTTCCCATGGGAACATCTTAGGGAGTAGAAGATAAATGGAATAAAATGTCTGTACTTAAACTGTCTTTCACTCCTGTTTTCCTCCTACTGAATCTCTACATATTAATGCATGAATTTTTGTTCTTGCCTGGTGAGATGGGAACATAAATTTATTTGAACAGATGTCATTGACAGTCTTAAATCGGCGTGGGTGAGCTATGCTACTGTTTTTGATTGTCACTGAACTCTGTGCTCCTGAGAAATGTATCAGGCTCTAATTACTTAGGAACTGCATGAGTTTGCTACGGTTATCAGAGTTCTATAGGCTGGGTGGCTTAAGCAACAGAATTTTATTTTACAGCTCTAGAGCTCATAAGTTAGAGGTCAAGATGTTGGCAAGGTTGCTTTGTTTGAGATCTCTTTCCTTGGCTCATAGATGGCCATATTCTTTCATTGTCATTTAGTCTCCCTTCTATAATTGTGTGTGTCTAGATTTCCTTCTTATAATGGCACCTGTGTACTGGACTGGGGGCACCTTAATGAATTCACTTTAACATGATTACCCTCTTAAAAGCCCTGTCTGTAATGATCACATTCTCAGGCATTGGGGGTTAGGACTTCAGTATATGAATTTTGATGGTTTAACAGGAATGTAGTACCCATTGAAAGGCTTACTACAAAGTATTCCAAGACAATTCCTTTTAGTCTAATACTGTTTATTCCTGCTTATTTTTTTCTTTTCTTTTCTCTGTAATACTGGAAAATAAGCTCAGTGCCTTATGCTTTCTACCACTTGAGCTATGTGGGTAGCCGGATACCTGATTTTTACCTTTCATTTTATGATGATATATTCTCTAGATGTACTCATGGGGTTCGTGCACCAGTCCTGAATGATCATATGATGGCCTTGGGTCAGGGTAGTTCATCTGAGCCTCAGTCTCATCTCTAAGACAATCTCTACGTAGACAGTTCTTGTGAGGATTTAATCAAAACTTGATTAGTGAGTTCTTATTCATAGTAAGCATTCCGTATATGTTGGATATTTTTACCTTAAAGGTTCTAAGAGTTGTCAGCTACTCTACCAGACAACCCAGTTCTTTTTTTTTTTTAAGTTTTTATTATAAAACTGATGTACAGAGAGGTTACAGTTTCACACGTTAGGCATTGGATACATTTCTTGTACTGTTTGTTACCTTGTCCCTCATACCCCCCTCCCCCCTCCCCCTGTCTCCCCCTGAGGTGTTCAGTTCACTTACACCAAACAGTTTTGCAAGTATTGCTTTTGTTGTTGTTTCTCGTATTTTACCCTTTGTCTCTCAATTTTGGTATTCCCTTTGAATTTCCTAATTCTAATACCAGTACACACTGTTTCCCATACACTCAGATAAGATTACATAGATAGTGTAGATACAATCACAAGAAGGTGATACGTGAACATCATCAATAGTTGAAACTACAGATACACATGGGATGTTGAAAGTAGTTACAACTCTGATATAACAATCATTTTCATAAAATGAGTTCATTTAACTTAGCATCATCTTATGGGATCATAAGGGTATAGCTATTGGGCTCTTGTGATCCTCTGTTGTGACTTGCCTAAACCTGTGCTAATTAGTCCCAATAAGGGAGACCATAGAGTCCATGTTTCTTTGGGTCTGGCTCACTTCACTTAGTATAATTTTTTCCAAGTCCTTCCATTTCCTTACAAATGGGGCAATGTCATTCTTTCTGATAGAGGCATAAAATTCCATTGTGTATATGTACCACATTTTCCTGATCCATTCGTCTACGGAGGGGCATCTGGGTTGGTTCCAGATTCTCGCTATGACAAATTGCGCTGCAATGAACATTACAACCCAGTTCTTTTCTTCTTTCTTTATTCCTTTCCTTTCTTTCCTTTCCTTTCCTTTCCCTTCCCTCCCTCCCTCCCTCCCTCCCCCTCCCTCCCTCCCTCCCTCCCTCCCTCTCTTCCTCTCTCCCCCCTCCCTCTCTTCCTTCCTTCCTTCTTCTCTTTCTCTCTTTCTTTTCTCTTCTTGTCAGTTGTGGGGCTTGAACTCAGGGCTTGGGTTCTGTCCTTGAGCTTTTTCTGCTTAAGGCTAACATTTGGAGCCATAGTGCTGCTTCCAGGTTTCTGGTGGTTAATTAGAGATACGAGTCTTACTGACTTTTCTGCCTAGGCTGGCTTTGAACTGTGATCCTCAGATCTCAGCCTCCTGGGTATCTAGGATTACAGGCCTGAGCCACTGGCACCTGACTTAAGCTAAGTTCTGTGTAGACAGTTTGAAAGGTCTTAAAGCTTGGGTTGTGTATCTTATGCCAATATTTGCTGAAATGGTAATATTAATAAGCCATTAGAAATCACACTGTGAAACTCTGCTGAAGTAATAATGTTTTTGGTAGTAAAGCATTTGCAGTATTAGTGACAAGTTATATTTCGTAATCCATACTCCTTTTAAATATATATGAAGGATTTTACAGTTATTTTAATTTCCGGTATATTTTGCTAATAATTGCCCACTCTTCCAGCAAGCTCCACCAAAAAATTGTTTGAATAACCATAGTGTCCAGAAAATATCTGTTTAGAACTCTTGGCTTGTTTTGGAGTTAAAGGCCTTTTCTGTTAGATATTTACAGGCTGATGGACTTTTCAGTCAGTTTAATGTAGTCTTATTTCCACTAGCTTGAATGTGTCTGGGTTTGGGTTGACCAAATGAGGTTAATTAATTCAAGAAACGGAAAGTAGAAGAAACAAGCAGATGAAAAGCAAAGGTTTGTGAGAATCATTTTTTATTCATTTGTAGTAAGAGTCATAGTGAAAGTTGTAAGTGCATATAATACTTTGTTTCTCTCTTTGTCTATCTCCTCTCTGGAGGATAAGCATGAAAGAACTGGGGCTGAGACTGTGTCTGTTTTGCTCATTGGTGGGTCCCTGTGTATTGACCACAGGAGGGATTGTTCAGAAGTATTCTGATTTAACAGATGCTCATGGTGTGCTGTCTTTGTGCCAAAGCCTCCATCTAGTGTTGATGACTTCAACGTGAACAAATCTTGACACATTTCTAGAATCATACACTGAACACTGAGTGGCTTCCAATCACTACCACCAGTCATACAGTTTTATCATTATAGGCTTAAGTCTTTTTCTTTTTGCCAGTCCTGGGGCTTGAACTCAGGGCCTGGGCACTGTCCCTGGCTTCTTTTGCTCAAGGCTAGCACTCTGCCACTTGAGCCACAGCACCACTTCCGGCTTTTTCTATTTATGTGGTACTGAGGAATCGAACCCAGGGCTTCATGTATGCTAGGCAAGCACTCTACCACTGAGCCACATTCCCAGCCCAGGCTTAAGGTTTTGGAGAGAAGCATTGGAGAGCTGTGTACCCAACAAGGTGGGTGGAGCCGAGGGCTTTCCTGAGAAAGTGATATGTGACTTGAAGACTGAATAATGAGCATGTGAAATATGGGCTAATGGACAGGGGTGGAGGCAGCGGGAAGGGTGAGGGATGAGAGACCGAAAAGAGATGGAGTGGCAGAGTAAGCCGCTGTGCAAAAGAACACATGATTGATGTGTTTTCATCATTTATTTTCTATTTAAAGTCCGGGATATAGCCATATCTTTAAACACACATTTATAAAAAGATTGCTTTAGGCTGGAGATTGATTTTAAATGAATCATAAAAGCCCTTCAAGTCCAAATGCATTCTGAAGATTGAGAAGAAGATAAGCTCAATTAGGATAAGAAGTATCTGAATATAAAACGCACAAAGATTTGTTAGCAATTATGCATGTATATGTATCACCATATATTCAGAAATAGTTGGAAGAGAAATAGTTTGAAGAGAAAATTGTCAGGAGTCTTGATTAATTTGGCAACAGATTCTCTTTGTTTAGTAATTAAGTAAATTATTCCTCATAGTACTGAATAATCACAGATAAAATTCACTCAAGTAGATCTCATTCATTAAAATATGCTCACCATCTGCTCTTCTTCCACTTCTTGAGTGGTGAAGCCATCTCAGTCATTGAGATAGTAAAATGCATTATGCGTATGATTTAAAACTGATGGTAGTCCTCTCTGTGGGGACCTTCTTGCTATGGTGCCAATGACAAGAAATACTTTGTGTTTCAGTGCTGTGTGAATAGAATTCAATGTCAGTAGCATTCTTTTAGTACCTGCCTATAAGGATATTGGGAAACTCCAATCCTTAAGAATATTAGAGAAGCCAGGCGGGCCCTGTGGAGCTAACTTTCAGCCTCTGGAGTTTTCTATTACAGACATTTTAGATACTGCTTATGTCTGAATTTGAATTTTATTGTTTGTCGTGTATTATATTGTACAGAAGTAGATTGTTTTAATGTCTTTTAACAAGTTATATTATTATAAATATATAGTGACTGTAGCTGGATGCTGGTGGCTCATGCTTGTAATTTAGCTACTTGAGAGGTTGAGATCTGAGCATCACAATTTGAAGCCAGCCTGGGCAGGAAAGTCTACGAGACTCTTATCTCCAATAAACTACTCAGAAAAAGCCGGAAGTGACTCAAGTGGTGGAGGACTAGTGTTGAGCAAAATAAGCTCAGAGGCAGCGCCCAGGCCCAGCTCCAGGACAGGCACTCCCCTCCCCAAATGTGTGTGTGTGTGTGTGTGTGTGTGTGTGTGTGTGTGTATGTGTGTATGTGTGTGTGCGTGCATGCGCACATGTGTATTTTGATGATAGTTTCATAACCATAAATTTATTAAGATCACCAAGTTGTATATTTACAAATACATGAATTTGATGTGTAAATTATATCAATAAAAACATTAAAGTTGGATATGTTGGCATATGCTTGTAATCCTAACACTTGGGAGGTAAAGACAGGAGGATCATGGGTTTGAGCCCAGTCTGGGCTACATAGTGAATTCCAGGCTAGCCTGGACTACAGTACAAAATACAATATAATAGAGCAAAACACCTTCAATCCCCACAAAACCCCAAAGCCATTAAATTTAACTAAGGCTGGATTGTGGTGGCTCATTCCTATAATCCTAGCTATTCATGAGGCTGAGATCTGAGGATTGTGGTTCAAAGCCAGCCAAGGCAGCAAAGTCTGTGAGACTCCTCTGTCTCCAGTTGCAAATATTTTACTTGAGCCAAATATTTGACCTAGTAGTAGAGTGCCGAATTCAAGCAAAAATGCTCAGGGGCAAAGCCCAGGCACACATTTAACTAAGAAGATAGCTATTTGTTAATAATCTCTTATAATTATTTATTTTAACTTAAAAAAAAACAAGGGCTGGCTATGTAGGTCAGTGGTAGATCTCTTATAGATTGCTGTACTGGGTTTTGAGCATAGGGTGATCATACTTGCTAGGAAAATGTTTTTTCATTAGAGTCATATCCCTAGCCTTTTTGCTTTATTTTATTTTCCAGATAAGATCTTAAAGTTTTGCTAAGTCAGTCTTGGATTACGATCCTCCTACTTCTGCCTCTCGAGGAGCTGGGATTGCAAATGTATATCACCACCTCTGGTTTATTTTAGAGGTGAGGTCTTACTTTTATTCAGGCTGGCTTTGAATTGCAATCCTCCTATTCCATCTCCCAAGTAGCTGTGATTACACATGAAGTCACTATGTCTGGCTCAGTGGTAGAGGGTTTTTGTTTTCTTTTCCGGTTGTGGGTCTTAAACTCAGGACCTGGGTGCTGTTCCTGAGCTGTTTTGCGCAAGGCTAGTGCTCTACCACTTTGAGCCACAGCTCTCCTTTCAAGTGGTAGAATTCTTGCCTAGCATTCATAAGACCCTTGGTTTGATCCATAATAACTAAGAAAAAAAGAACCCAACCCAAGTAAAAACCCAAACCAACCAAAATAACGAAATATATTTTTATACTTGAGTTGATCCCCCCCCATATACTGAGGTTTGTTTAGAATATTTCCCACATAGCAACAGGATTTTTATAATTTTTGTTGTTGTTGTTGTTGTTGTGGGGCTTGAACTCAGGTCCTAGGTGTTCTCCTTGAGCCTTTTTATGCTCAAGGTTAGAGCTCTACTACCTATAGTACCACTTCTAGTTTTTGAGTTGCTAATTGGGGATGCAAGTCTCATGGGAACGTTTCTGCCTGGACTAGCTTCGAACCATGATCTTCAGATCTCAGCCTCCAGAGTAGGATTAGAGGCATGAGCCACTGGTGCCCAGCCAGGATTATTTTTAGCATAACATTTTTACCAACATTATCTAAAGTGTAATTCAAATAGCTATTTTATTTATTTGCTCATTCATAAGGATCTCAGAATTATTTATTTTAGAAGTAATATTTTTTACAAAGCTCTATTTTTATTGCTGGGTGCTGGTGGTTCATGCCTTTAATTTTAGCTACTCAGGAGGCTGAGGTTTGAGGACTGAGGTTTGAAGCCAGCCTGTGCAAGAAAAGTCTGTGAGACTCGTATCTCCAGTTATCCACCAAAAAGCCAGAAGTGGAGCTGTGGCTCAATGAGTAGAGCACTAGCCGTGAGTACAAAAGCTCAGGACAGTGCTAAGCCCAGAGTTCAAGCCCCATTACTGGCACAAAACCCTAACCGAAAAGTTATATTTTTATTGGTATCTAAGTTTCTGGTTAACTTTAAGGAGAATTTATAACTGTAGTTTGGCTGATCCATCCTAGTTGAGTCATGGAGGCTTTGAGTCACGGAAGAAGGCAGCTAAACAGTGTAAGATGATTACATCATCACACCTTCTGCTTCCCTTTACTTTCCCCAGGTACCTAGCCCTGGTGCTGAGTGTTCTCTCCTCTCATCTGAGTTGCAGTTTCTTTGGTGCCTATGTTCCAGCTTTTAGTTAGAAACAGTGCATCTCCTGGTCGCACAAGTGTGATCCATTCTCTGAGTTCTCCCAGAGGTTCATTAAGTCAGCATGTGTGCTTCTAACAAGCATAGCAGATTGTTAGATTGTTTTTCAGGCAGAGAAACTTCAGAGGCAAGCAGCTTGCCTCATGCAATTCTGTGTTCTTTTTTCTAGTCATGAACATGTTTACCTTTGAACTCCAATTTCCTCAGTAATTACGGCATTGGTAGTAAATTTTGTCTCAACCTCAGAAAGATGATTATTATAGTAAAAATGACTATAGATTGCAATCAGTTATGAAGACAGCATAAAGAATCCCACTGAAAGATGTTGATTACTAGGGGGCTGGTGGGCAGGGAAAGAGCAAGCACTGAAAAGGTTTTTTTTTTTTTTCCTGAGCAAAATATGATCTATGTAGGACTGAAATACCATGATGAAACTCGTTTGTACGATTAAGACACACCAAGAAAAGGAAAAGAGGGCTGGGAATGTGGCTTAGTGGTAGAGTGCTTATCTAGCATGCATGAAGCCCTGGATTCGATTCCTTAGCACCACATAAGCAGAAAAAGCTGGAAGTAGTGCTAGAGCTCATGTGGTAGAGTGTTAGTCTTGAGAGCAAAACTAGCTCAGGGCACCCAGGCACTGAGTTCAAGCCCCAGGACTGGCAAACAAACAAACAAAACAAAACAAAACAAAAGAATGAGAAGAAAGTAAAACTGACTGTGTTGGGGGATGGGCACCAGAGGAAGGATGGAGGGCAAACCAAAAGGGCGAGTGAAGATGAATATGGACAAAGTAATTTATTTGCATGAATGAAAATAGAAGAGTGAAACCTGTTGAAATTATTTTATGAAGGGGAGTGGGTTAAAAGAGGGATAGAGAAGGTAAATTTGATTAGGATACATTGTATAGATGTATACATGTCACAATGAAATTCCCCCTTGCTCAGCTAACATATATTAATAAAAATGACTGTCAGGGCCACATATTAAGATGCTTCATTCACTTTGCTTTCTTTTTTTTCTCATGTATATTTTTATTAGCCTATATTAATTGTACAAAATAATGGATTTTGAGCTAGGCACTGGTGGCTCACAGCTTCTCAGGAGGCTGAGATCTGAAGATGGAAGTTTGAAGCCAGCTTGAGCAAACAAATAAGAGAGACTCTTATCTCCAATTAACTAGCAAAAAACTGGAAGTGGAGGTGTGGCTCAACTGATAAATCACCAGCTGTGAGTGAGAGAGCTGAATGAGAGCTTGAGGCCCAGAGTTCAAGCCCCAGTATCAGCACACAAAAAGGAAGGAAGGGAGGGAGGGAGAGAAGAGAGGAGAGAGAGAAAGACAGACAAAACTGGGCAGTGGAGGCTTACACCTATAAATCTAATTACCCAGGATACTGAGATCTAAGGGTCGTAGTTCAAGGCCAGTCCTGGCAGAAAAGTCTGTGAGACTCTTAGCCAGAAGTGGGGTGTGACCCATCCTGAAGTGAAAAAGCCAAGTGAAAGCACGTGGTCTTAAGTTCAAGCCTTATTTATGACTGGCACACACATACAAAATCAAGTTTCAGCCAGGCGCTTGTGGCTCATGCCTGTAATCCTAGCTACTCAGCAGGCTAAGACCTGAGGATTGCTGTTCAAAGCCAGCCCAGGCAGGGAAGTCATTGAGACTCCTATCTCCAGAAAACCAGAAAGTGGCATTGTGGCTCAAAGTAGTAAGTAGAGCACTAGCCTTTAGCAAAGGAGCTCAGGAATAGCTCCCAGGTCCCAAGTTCAAGTGCTCCCCCCAAAAAAGTTTTGTTGTGATATATATATTCTGATTTTATATACATATAGTGAACTTTATGAATTTTTCCCTCCCGATACCTTTTGTTATCCCCTCTACCCCCATCTTCCTCTTTTCCAGTGGTGTATATATATACATGTACATGTAAGATATATATGTATATAATATATATATATATATATAAGATACAAGGTACATATAATGAGTAGTATTCTAGTTTCACTTAATCTTGATGAAGGTAGAGTACATCAGATTCCAGCTGGGAAGAGATGATCAGGAGGATCTTGGTTTGAGGCTTTTGGGAAAAATATTAGTGAGACTTCAACAAATAGGTTGGATATTGTGGCAACATGCTTATGGTCCCAACTGTATATGAGGCATATGTACAAGAATCCCAGTCTGAACAGCTTCAGGCAAAGATATGAAAGCCTATCTAAAGCAAAAAACAGCTGTGGTTCAAGTGGTAGAGTGCCTAGCAAGGGTGAGACCCTGAGTTCAAGCTCCAGTGTTGCCTTTCCCCCCTAAAATGGCGATGAAGTAAAAAAAATCACTAATTAGAAAAAATATATACAATAATAAGTTATTGCTTACTTAATCTTGTCTACTAACAGCCATTCAGAGCCAGAAAATGGAGATAATTTAATTGATTTCATTATCAGGCTTTGGGCTTCGGCCTGTTTGTATAAGGGTCAGCCCCCTCCAACCTGGAAGCATTTATTTGTAAGCCACTTCTCAAAGTTTATCTTCATGATGATAAACATGTCATGAATAAAAATCCTAATTACTCTTACTATGCTGGGATTTAATAGGTAGGAAACTATGTAATATAGTGTTTTAAATAAACATTTAATATGGGGCTGCATGTTTGTAGTCCTAGCTACTGGGGAAGCAAAAGACCTGAAGATCTTGGAGGCCAGTCCGGGCAAAGTTATCAAAACACTCTATCTGAAAACCATATAAAAAAAGAAAAGGAGCTGGGTGCCCGTGGCTCATGCATGTAATCTTAGCTACTCAGGAGGCTGAGATCTAAGGATCGCGGTTTGAAGCCAGCCTGGGCATAAAAGTCCCCATGAGAATCTTAGCTCCGTTAACCACTAAAAGTCAGGACGTAGAGCTGTGGCTCAAGTGGTAGAGCACTAGCCTTTAGCACAAAAAGGCTCAGGGATAGTATCCAGTCCCTGAGTTCAAGCCCCACAACTGACCAAAAAAACCCCAAACAAACAAAAAACAAGGATTGAGAGTGTGGCTCAAGTAGTAGAGTGCAAGCACAAGACTGGCCCTGAGCTTCGATCAGTCCTCAGTACTGCACTAAAAAAAAAAAAAGTAAGTAAACAAATATTTAAGAAAATATCTTAGCACTTTAGTGGCTAAGCTCATTATCTGGAAAATGTAGTTTTACATAGAAAATAAATTTTCCCACTTTAATTTTTTTCCTACTTTAATTTTTAAAAAAATGTCCCCTAGTTTTCTTGTTTTTATTTTAAAATTAAAAATTGTTATTATAAAGATGATATACAGGGCTGGGAATATGGCCTAGTGGCAAGAGTGCTTGCCTCCTACATGTGAAGCTCTCGGTTCGATTCCCCAGCACCACATATATGGGAAACGGCCAGAAGGGGCGCTGTGGCTCAGGTGGCAGAGTAGTAGCCTTGAGCGGGAAGAAGCCAGGGACAGTGCTCAGGCCCTGAGTCCAAGGCCCAGGACTGGCCAAAAAAAAAAAAAAAGAAAAAAGATGATATACAGAGGGGTTATAATTACATAAGCCAAGTAAATAGTACATTCCTGCCCCCCCCCCCCCCCACCGGCTGAGGACCAAACGCAGGGCCTTGTGCTTGCAGCAAGTACTCTTCCACTGAGCTAAATCCCCAACCCCAAGAGTACATTTCTTGGACAGTGACACTCCTTCCCTTGCTCTCTCCTGGTTGTCCCCTCCCCTCCCCACCCATAAGTTGCATAGTTCATTTTCAACTTGGTATCTAGTGAGTACACTGCTGCATTTGTTCACCCTTTGTCCTTCCGTTTCTGTACTTCCCTTACACTCCAAAGACATCTGAATGAACAGAGAAAGAGGAAAAGAAAACAAAAACAGCAAAAAAGAAAAAAACTTATTTTTAATAGATTCAAAAGTGTCTCTATTTTTATAGAATATAATATTGTTTAATTTTGTGACGCTTTTACTAAGGATTTAACTTCAATTCTAAGCTTCATCGCCTAGACTGAATATCCTCCTAATTGTGCCATTTGGTAGTTGTGAAATAGAGCCCATTAAAAATGTCTCATCCTAGATCTCCCCATGAGTCATGATCAATTTTCTATAAATCTAGCTTAGGAAGCTTTAGTAAGCAATAGAACAATTATCAAGAAACATTGAATAGCTACTATGTTTGGAAGATGGACAAATCTATAATAATTAGCTTTTTAGTCACTGGGAACATGTGATGTACTTTTAGCTAGCAGGTGCCTGACACTAGAAGATCAGCACTGCTGTGGTGTGTTCGTACTTGTCATTCCATTTCACTGATGTATGGTGCTTCTTGATGGATGGATATTCAGAGACATATGGTATTTTATTTACATGAGAGAAAAAAAGCATTTCCTGAGTGTAGTTAAAAATAGGAATGGCTGGGGCTGGGAATATGGCCTAGTGGCAAGAGTGCTTGCCTCATATACATGAAGCCCTGGGTTCGATTCCCCAGCACCACATATATAGAAAATGGCCAGAAGTGGTGCTGTGGCTCAAGTGGCAGAGTGCTAGCCTTGAGCAAAGAGAAGCCAGGGGCAGTGCTCAGGCCCTGAGTCCAAGGCCCAGGACTGGCCCCCCCACCCTACCCCCCCCAAAAAAAGGAATGGCTTTAAATACAGAATTAAAAATTATATTAAACATATAAAAATTCATGTCTTTTTTTTTGCTGGTCCTGGGGCTTGAACTCTGGGCCTTGGTGTTGTCTCTGAGCTTCTTTGGCTCAAGGTTAGCACTCTACCACTTGAGCCACAGAGCCACTTCCGGCTTTTTCTGAGTACTTTATTGGAGATTAAGAGTCTCATGGACCTTCTTGCCCAGGCTGGCTTCAAATTACCATCCTCAGGTTACAGCCTCTTGAGTAGCTAGGATTATAGGCATGAGCTACCAGTGCCCAGCAAAAAAAAACCCCATATCTTTAGTAGAAAGTTAAATTCATTCATATTAGCATAAAATTCTACTTTTTTTTTTTTTTTTTTTTTTTTTTTTGCCAGTCCTGGGCCTTGGACTCAGGGCCTGAGCACTGTCTCTGGCTTCTTTTTGCTCAAGGCTAGCACTCTGCCACTTGAGCCACAGCACCATGTCTGGCTGTTTTCTATATATGTGGTGCTGGGGAATTGAACCCAGGGCTTCATGTATACGAGTCAAGCACTCTTGCCACTAGGCCATATTCCCAGCCCATCTACTTTGTAAACCAGTGGTAGAGCACTAGCCTTGAGCACAGAAGCTTAGGGACAATGCCCAGGCTCTGAGACCAAGCCCCAGGACTACCCCCCACCCCCCCAAAAAAGTCTACTTTGTAGACTTGCTCATTCATTTAAAAGTACTAAATGATCGATTAGTAGTTTATGCAGCAGATACTAGTGAAATTCACTCGTCTGGCTGGATTTAGAGTTTTGTGTTTTTTTTTGCCAGTCCTGGGGTGGACTCAGGGCCTGAGCACTGTCCCTGGCTTCTTTTTGCTCAAGGCTAGCACTCTACCACTTGAGCCACAGCGCCGCTTCTGGCCATTTTTTGTATATGTGGTGCTGGGGAATTGAACCCAGGGCCTCATGTATACGAGTGGCACTCTTGCCACTAGGCCATATCCCCAGCCCTAGAGTTTTTTTTTTTTAATAATTACTAATTCATTGTCAAAGTGATGTACAGAGGGGTTACAGTTTCATACGTACAGCCATATATGGGTACATTCTTGTACTATTATTTTTTTTTTTTTTTTACTGGATTTAGAGTTCTAAGAAAGGTTTATAAAAATGCTAGATTCCTTCAATCTGGACCATACTTTGTCTTGAGATACAACTTAAGATACAACTTAATTTTAGACTCTCCAAATGTTTATAATAGCATATAGTTCTGTTTTAGTTTGGGCTGCTGTAACAGTTTACCATAAATAAGGGACTTATAAATAGCAGAAATTATTTCTTGAAGTTTGAAGATTAGGGAGTCCAAGGTAAGGGACTTTCTCTGCTTCAGAGATGACCTTTTCCCACTGAAACCTCAAGTGGTGGAAGAGGTAAGGGAACTCTCCTCTTTTTTTTTTTTTTTTTGCCAGTCCTGGGCCTTGGACTCAGGGCCTAAGCACTGTCCCTGGCTTCTTCCCGCTCAAGGCTAGCACTCTGCCACTTGAGCCACAGCGCCACTTCTGGCCGTTTTCTGTATATGTGGTGCTGGGGAATCGAACCTAGGGCCTCGTGTATCCGAGGCAGGCACTCTTGCCACTAGGCTATATCCCCAGCCCCCTCTCCTCTTTTATAAGCTTACCAGTCCTTTGTGTGAGGTTGGATAACCTATGTACCTACCAAGACCCTACTTTCCATTACCATTATATTGGGAGCAAGACCTTTCAGCATATGAATTTAGGAGTGGGAGTACTCAGAAATTCATCTCTGGCCCTCAGACTCATGTTCTTCTCACATACAAAATACATTCATTACATTCTAGGAGCCCTGGAAGTCTTAACTTGTTCAAGTCAACATCAGCTTTAAAAATTAAAATACAGAATTCGTCTAAACATCATATAAATTCAGATATGAGTGGCACTCTAGGTATATTCATGCCGAGGCAAATTACTCTCTACCTGTGAATTTGTGAAGACAAACAAGTTATGTACTCCCAGAATACAGTAATGGAACAGACATAAGCTAGACATTCTGTTCCACTGAACTCCTTGGTTTCTTAGGGCTTGAGAAGAATCCTTTGTAGGTCAGTGTTCTAGACCCCATGGCTACTGGGGTAGAAATCCCACCTTTCAGTTCTACTGAAGTGGAGCTCCTGCTGCCACTTCACAGCCTACCCAGGAAGGACTCCAACATTAGGGTTCTGCTGGGTAGCCCTGTACCAATGGCTTTGGGTAGAGGCCATCTGGCTTGTTGAAGGTGATAATAGGCCTTCCTTTTAACACTGAGGAAAATACCTGTGACGACCTCTGAATTACCTTTGGGGTCATAAATTCAAAAGAAGTTTAAAAAATAAAAATATGCTTGAGTGTATGAATGAATGAGCGAGACAAATAGAAACAGGGTAGATTGACTACTAAATAGATCAGTAATGATAATTATGTACAGAGATCAAAGATTTGCACATTGGAAAACAAAATCTGACTATATTTCAAGACAAACACTGTATGTGGTGTGCACGTGTGTGTGTGTGTGTGTGTGTAATGTCTCCAAGAAGGCTGAAAATAAAAGAATAGAAAAAGAAATGAAACATCTTCCTATAAAAACTAATGTAACTTTGCTAATAGAAAAGTAGAGTAAGGCAAGAAGCATAGAGAAACATTTCAAGAATAACAGAATATTAAAGTAACCAGAAAGATAAAAACCATTATAATTTTGTGGCTGGGAATCTAAACCAGAGGTAGAACACTTGCCTAGCATTCACGAGGCACTGACTTTGATCTCTAGCACTGAAAAAAAAAATTATGTGAGCCTAAGCACACTTCAGAGTATATAAAGAACAATGAGTCATTTGGCTTACATTTTTTTTTAGTTTTTATGTCAGTTTGAAATGACAGAGAAACACGTTAAGTATTCTTATTCACAACTTGATGGAGAACAAAGGAAAGGTGAGCAGAACATAATATAATCAGAATATAATCTTTTTTTCTTCTCTTTCAGTACATCACCATCCTCTGGTACATAGTTGAGACTGTTCTGTAGTTCTTTGAAGCATAAACTTCAGAATTTAACTGTGCATTTGAATATTATAGGACTCGAGAGGAAGCCAGGCGCCAGTGGCTCATGCCTATAATCCAAGCTACTCAAGGGGCTGAGATATGAGGATATGGTTCGAAGTCAGCCATAGCAGAAAAGTCCCCATGAGACTCTCATCTCCAGTTAACCACTCAAAAACCAGAAGTGCAGCTGTGACTCAAAGTGATGGAGTCTTGAGCAAAAAGAACTCAGAGACAGAGAGTGCCTAGGCCCTAATGAGGCCCCACAGCTGACCAAAGAATAAACAGTGGCTTGAGAGTAGCTGATACCTTCATTGGCAGCCTGTTTCCCAGGCTGGCCCCTCAGTTCCTAATCACACCACTGTGAGTATGGGGTAGCTGGGTGCTCTGTGTCCACGCTTTAGGAGAAGTGGACCTAGAAGATATAACTGACCCCAGGAATACAGCCTGCAATGTTGGGCTCTGCTGAGGACTCGGGCAAGTAAGAATCATTAGCAAACACACCTCTTTTCATTTTTACCTTTGTTAATAAGGTGAATTTTTATTTAGATAGACCAGGAAAGGGTCTGAAAGAGCTGAGGCAGTAGTGCCTGCAAAATAAGTTATAGGTACAAGTCTTTTGTTGTTGGTGGTGGTAGTGGGGCTTGAACTCTGGGCCTGGGAGCTGTCCCTGAGCTCTTCAGCTCAAGGCAAGTGCTCTACCACTTGAGCTGCAGCGCCACTTCCTTACAAGTCATTTTTTAAAAGTTTAATTTATTTATTAATTGAACACAAATTTTTTTGACAAGGTGTTGTGCAAAAAGGGTACAGTTACATAGTAGGGCAGTGTGTACATTTCTTGTGATATCTTACGCCCTGTTCTTACAAGTCATTTTTAAGCTGTCAAGTAAAATTGAAAGGACTTATGTCAAGAATGGAATGTAATCATTTACTTGTTATCTCTGTTTTTCCCCTTATTTGAACTAACAAAGTGGTTAGTGGATCAGGTTGAAAGAATTTTCCATGGGGTAAGACTAAAAATGATCAAAAGGCATTTTATTCTTATCTGTAATGTTTGAACTTCAAACAATTGAATATATTCCCTACAGAATTAACATTAATAAAATGATTACTAAACATGCTTTGTTGGGAAATGCATATAGCTTCTGTATGTAGGATAGAAAGGCACATCTAGAAATACATAGATGTAATATTACCTAGAGATGAGATCATGCATAAGGAAATAGGATAGTTAATTTTATGTCAGCTTGCCTGAGAAGGGATGCTCAGACAGCTGATGAAGTGTGTGTGTGTGTGTATGTGTGTGTATGTGTGTAAGAGAGCCAGAGAGCCCAGAGAGATTAATATTTGAACTGGTAGATTAGTATCTGCCCTCATGTTAATGTAGGTAGTCATCACCGAGTCTATTAAGGGCCAGGATAGAATAAAAATGTGGAGGAAAGGTGAATTCCCTTTTTTTTGAGTCTGGATAGTTACCTTCTGTCTGTAGACATTGCAGTTCTTGGTTCCCAGGCCTTTGGACTTAAAAACACCAGCCTCATGCCTCTCAGGTTTTCTTATACTATCAGCTTCCCAGGACTGAGTTTGGACTCAGCTGAGTTACACAAATGAATTCAGCTTAGTTATTACCACTGGACTCAGCTTGAATTTCACTACTGACTCAGCTTGAGTTAAACTATTGCACTCAGCTTTAGTTATACCATTAGCCTCAACTAAGTTATTCCATTCTGAGAACCATGTTGCTAGGTGGCTCGGTCAGTGTGCAAACATCATAGTGTGTATTTACGCACACTACATGATACAGGAACCTAGCCTGTCGATTCAGTCAGGAGAAGTAGTAAGCATGAGATGTAACAGAGTAACACGGCGTATGTTTTACACTAAAACAGTGATAGGGCTGAGGATGAGCACTTGCCTAGCATGGGTGAGTTCTGGGTTTAATCTCTAGTGTTGCCAACCCACCAAAATCCAGTAAAATAACATACCATCTACATAAACTAGTACCATAGTTATTTATGATTATTAAGTATTAGGTATAGTATATGGTTGTGTGCTGTACTCTATACTATCAGCAGCACAGTAGGTTTGTTTATACCAATGTCATTCATAACTTCTAGTGAAATAACACGTTGAGCTATGACATTACAACAGCACTAGCTGATAAGATTTTTTTCAACTCTATTATAATCTTTTTTTGACGGTCATGGGGCTTGAACTCTGGGCCTGGGCGCTGTCCCTGAGCTCTTGAGCTCAAGCTTAGCATTCTACCACTTTGAGCCACAGTGCCACTTCTGGTTTTCTGATGGTTAACTGGAGATAAGAATCTCACAGATTTTCCGGCCTAGGCTGGCCTTGAACCCCAATCCTCAGATCTCATCCTCCTGAGTAGCTAGGATTACAGGTGTGAGCCACCGGTGCCCGGCTCCATTATAATCTTATGAGACAACTGTCATTGCCTGAAGCTCATGTGTGGCACATGACTGCACATCTGTATCACTCACTCACACACACACACGCACACATATGACACCAGTTTAGTTTTTTTCACTTAGTAATCTTAATTAGTATTAGTTAAACAGAATTAAGAACCATTCCTTATCAGCTCATAGAACACTCCTAATTGTGTGTGTGTGTGTGTGTGTGTGTGTGTGTGTGTGTGTGTGTGCACATGCATATAGGTTCTGGGGCTTGGAATCTGGGCCTATGTACTGTCTCTGAGCTTTTTTGTTCAAGGCTACTGCTTTACCACTTGAACCACACCCTACTCCTGGCGCGCGCACGCGTATGTATGTAATGTATGGTTAACTAGAGGTTAGAGTCTTAATGGAATTTTTGTCCTGGGCTGGCTTAGGACCAGGATCCTCAGATCTCAGCCTTCTGAGTAGCTAGGATTACAGTTGCAAACCACCAGCGCCCCACTCCTTTCTTTTTATAAAGCTGCGTAGTATACATTATATGAATGTTTATTTGCCACTCTCTTATGTCCATGCTTACATGGTTTTCAATACAGTATTTTACAAAGTGATGCAAGGAATAGGCTTTAGTATGTAAGTTTTGGATGTTGAGTCGTATCCTTAGGCTAAATGCCCAAGAGTAGCATAGCTGGATTAAAAGGTAAGTGCACCTGTTGAATTTATTGGTACCCCTGAGTTTTCTTCCGGAAGAGATATATGTGTTGATATTTTTACCAGCACTATTACATGAGATAACATGTTTCCTTATAGACTTACCAGTACATATGTTGTCATAATGTGTGTGTGTGTGTTGTGTGTGTGTATATCTGTGTGTGTGTGTTATTGGAAATTGAACTCAGGACCTTGTGCTTGTAGCCCTGCTGGTTGAGCCCCACCTCCAGTTCTGTCATAAATTTTTATTATTTCCAATCTGATCAATGAGAATGATGAAACAGTGTTGTTCTAATTTACATTTTTTGTGTGTGAGTTTCAATATCCTTTCACATTTAAGGGCTATTTTTGTCTCTTTGCTGTGCATTTTATTTTAAGAAGTCACATCTTAGACTCTAGTTTTGTTGTTATTGCCTCATTTATCTAGAACAGTTGCAGTCTGTAAATAGTAGATGTGAATATTACTTTTCTTTTTCAGACCTTCCATGGTGGCTTATTCTAATTCGGCAAAAAGCACTGGTGGGCAAACTCCCAGGAGACCATGAAGTCTGTAAAGTTACCAAAATTGCTGTGCTGTCACTTTCTGAAATGGAACCTCAGGATCTTGAACTGGAGGTAAGGCAAGATCAAGAGAAATTTTATGGAAACTTGATAAAAAGTCAGCAAATTAGAGGATTTAGTTTAATAGATCATGAACTCATTTTTCAGAGCTAGATTTTACATATATGTGTATATATATCTGTCGTGGTGGTGCTGGTGGTGGGCCTTGAACTCAGGGCCAGGGTGCTGTCTCTGAGCTTTTTTTTTGCTCAAGGCTAGCAGTTTGAATCACAGTGCCATTTCTGGTTTTCTGGTGGTTAATTGAAGTTAAGATTTTCATGGACTTACCTGTCCAGGATGGCTTCAAATCATGATCCTCAGATCTCAGCCATCTGAGTAGCTAGGATTACAGGCTTGGATAATATTTTTAAAATCTTTAGATTAATACATCTTGTGGGTTTTTTTTTTTTTTTTTTGCCAGTCCTGGGGCCTAACTCAGGGCGTGAGCACTGTCCTTGGCTTCTTTTTGCTCAAGGCTATCACTCTGCCACTTGAGCCACAGCATCACTTGTGGCTTTCTATATATGTGGTGCTGAGGAATTGAATCTAGGGCTTCATGTATGTGAGACAAGCACTCTACCACTAGGACATATTCTCAGCCCCTATCCTGTGGTTTTGAAACCTCATTTGAGTAGTAGAATCCTTGTTTCAAAACTTGTGCAGGCTAGCATATAAAACACACATAGAAGCAATGTGCAATTTGAAAAATCCTGATTTGGGGGGAAACAGAATCAAGAAGTGAAGAGTCAACCTTAACTGTATCTTTTTTTAACCTCTATTTCTTGAACATTTTCTTTTCTTTCTTTATTTTGCTGGTTCTGGGGCTTGAACCCTGGGTCTGGGCACTGCCCTTGAGTTTTTTTGCTCAAGGATAGTGCTCTACCATTTGAGCCACAGCTCTACTTCTGGATTTTTGGAGCTTAGTAGAGCTAAGAGTCTCATGGATTTTCCTGCCCAGGCTGGCTTTGAACTGTGATCCTCAGATCTCAGCTTCTTGACTAACTAGGATTACAGGTGTGAGGCACTGGTGCCCCCATTATTACATCACCAAGGATAACGATGAAATATATGATATAATCCTTGCTAACTAGAGGTAAAAGTAACTATGGTGAAGGTATTCCAAATTGTATCTTAGGGAATAGTTGGATATACCTTCTTTAGAGGTAGTTTCAGGAATATGTGCTTGTGCCGTTTCTTCTCTCCTTTTAATCCTGTTTTATGGTGAAGGAGCTTTACAATAATGCAATGCAATGGGCAAGATGGTGAAATTCACAGACTTCTTGCTAATCTTTGGTATCCTCATTTCAGTTTCCATATTATTCCATTTAAGAAGAACTTTTAGAACTTAATCATTTATGTTTTTCTGGCTATAAAGGAGAAGAAAACTACTACTGCTTAGAAATAATCCTGGTAAAATTCTGCAGAGACCCTGGTGCCACTGGCTCATACCTGTAATCCTAGTTACTCAGGAGGCTGAGATCTGAGGATTGTGGTTCAAAGCCAGCCTAGACAGGAAAGTTCATGAGGCTCTTCTCTTCCTTTAAGCACCAAAAAGCCAAAAATGGCACTGTGGCTCAAGTAGTAGAATGGTAGCCTTGAACAAAAAAGCTCAAGGACAGGACAGTGCCCAAGTCCCAAGTTAAGGTCCCAGGCCTGAGTGGTACGTATGTATGTGCGCGCGTGGAAACACACTTCTCTAGGGAAAGCTGGTAGCTTGGTGGTGGGGCATTTGCCTACCATAGGCAAGGCTGTAGGTTGCATGGTCTAGCGCAGACAAGGCTCTCCATTGGGCTGTTTGCATTTGCTCTTAAGGATTGTTGTTTTCAAATGTTTCAGAATATATTTTATTTGAGGTTTTATGTATTTTTCTGATTTATTTATTTTTTTTATTAATTTAATTTATTTATTAATTGAATACAAATTTTTTGACAAGGTGTTGTGCAAAAAGGGTACAGTTACATAGTAGGGCAGTGTGTACATTTCTTGTGATATCTTACACCCTATTTTTCTTTCCCTTCCATAGGTCAGGTATCTATCTGATTTATTATTTTTGAACATATATGTCTTATGCATAGCAAAGCACTACTTAAAGTTAATTCTGTGCCTTCATTATATGGCAGTCTAACTGGGATGCCTAGTCTGCTGCTTTTATTTCCTGAAGTACCCTCAGGTCACTCATTGGTAATGACTGGTGCACTTTTTCTTTTCTTTTTTTTCTTTTTTTTTGTTGGTCATGGGGATTGAACTCTGGGCCTGGGCACTGTCCCTGAGCTCTTTAGCTCAAGGCTAGCACTTTGCCTCTTAAGCCACAGCCTCACTTCCGGTTTTCTGTTGGTTAAATGGAGATAAGAATCTCATGGATTTTCCTGCTGGGGCTGGCTTTGAACCAAGATCCTCAGATCTCAGCCTCCTGAGTAGCTAGGATTACAGGAGTGAGCCACTGGTGCCCTGCAGTTGGCCTCCTTTTTCTAATTGGAGCAGAAGAAATTTTATTTCAATTTTCTAGTATTAGATTTTTTAAATTTTTCTACCCCAGTTGACTTTTTACCTGAGGTATGTGGCTTGTTTGCTTGCCATTAAGAAATGCTTCACATGCCAAATTTCATATAACTCACCCATTTAAAGTATACAATTTAGTGGTTTTCACTCCCAGAAATAGTTCTGCCAAGAAATTGCCCGTCATTACTCATTTCCCCTAAGCCATGGGAGACCTTAATCTCTTTCTGTGTATAATGTTCTGAACAGTTCATAGGAATGGAATTAGACCCTAGGTAGCCTTTTGTAATGGACTTCTTTTAGTCATCACAGTGGTTGCAAAGTTCATGCCTATTGTAACATATACTGGTGCTTTATTCCTTTTTATTGTCAAAAAATATTTCTTTGTGTAAGTGTACCACCTATTTTTAAAAATCCTCATCGCTTGATGGACATTTGAGTTATTTCCAATTTTTAGCTATTATGACTAATGCTACCATGAATAATTTTGTATACACATTTTTGATGGAAATTTATTTCTTTTGAGTCTTTACCTTGGGATGGAATTACTAGGTCATTTGGTAACTCTGGGTTTATTAACCTTTTGAGGAACTGCTGTGACTGTTTTTCAAGAGAATGTGTCATTTAAAAACTCATCTCTATGAGTGTATTAAGAGTCTGTAGGATTCAGATCAACGAATGCATGGAGTTTCTTTAAAAAAAATCTTTTTAAAGTTTTATAGGCTTATGTTCCCTGTCTGCGTATCTTATTTGCTGTATCTCATTGCCTTAAGAGATAGCTGCATCATTTTCCATATTAGGTTCCCATCAGACATCTGTGTAAAGTTTCATTTCTAGGTGGGTATAGATAACAACTTAGAAAGTAAGAGAATGTATTTTCCTTTTCTTCAGCAATAAGCAACCATCTTTAATCTCTGTTGTGAAGTGTAACTTGCAAGAGCAACAGGAGAAGCACAGGAGTACCATGCCTGTGTGTGCATCACAGTGGGATAGTCATGTAATATAACGAACCACCTATGCCTTGCCAATGTCAGTGCGGTTGGTCCAAGTCCCAAGGCTATGTCTACACCCAGAGTCCTAGGACTGAAAGAGCTTCCAAGAAATAATTGTCTATTCCTGATTTTCTTTTTCTTTTTTTTTGCCAGTCCTGGTGCTTGGACTCAGGGCCTGAGCACTGTCCCTTGCTTCCTTTTGCTCAAGGCTAGCACTCTGCCACTTGAGCCACAGTGCCACTTCTGGCCATTTCCCATATATGTGGTACTGAGGAATCGAACCCAGGGCTTCAAGTATACGAGGCAAGCGCTCTTGCCACTAGGCCATATTCCCAGCCCCTGATTTTCTTGTGTTGTTGTTTTTTTCTTGGAGCAGGACTGATTGAGAGACTAGACTATACTTTTTTCCTTAAAATTAACTGTATAGAAGATTCTAAACTAATTTGTTGAAAGTGTTTATAGTGATAGTAATATTCCATTTCTGTTTTAAGAGACAGAAAGACTTCTGGTTAAGGTAGTAGAATGATTTTGTTCCTTTAAATGTCTTCTTTTTCTGAACTCAGGGCTTCATGCTTGCTAGGTAGGTGCCTATTTAACTTGTCACTTGAGCCACACTTTTATCAGTCCTATTTGCTTCAGTCATTTTTCAGCTAGCATCTCAGTTTTTGCTCAAGCCAGCTTTTGGACTGTTTCTTTGAACCCTCAGTCTTCCTGCTTTTGTCTCTCAAGTGCTAGGATTATAGGCACCACCATGCTCAGTCCAGAAAGGTAGCTCTTAATGGGAGTTTCCCACTTGGTGTTAGAAAAAAAAAACTATTGTGTTGAAAAGGTGGAATTGGTTTGCATGTTATTAATAGAATTCTTAGACACTTTTCAAAATACTTGCTTCATATATTGAAATTGCATACAAAACCTTGTCTTTAACCAGATTGGAATTCTGTGTTCTTTTCTTTTCTCCACACAGCCATGATTCTTCTCCTTTTCCTTACCCTCATTAGTTGGACCCAGCTTTTATTTAACTAATCCCTTGGCACAAATTGTACATTATTCTGTTGATTTCATTAGTGTTTGTAAGAGTAGAAGGGAAGTTAGTGGTTGGAGTGCCACGCTTTTAAGATACCGAGTAGAAAACACTCAGCACATCCTCTCAACCAGAATGCCGGTTATTTAGAATGAATGAATACTTAGCATAGATGTGTGTAAACTTAACAGTCCTGAAACATCAAAAACATGTGGTTTGTGGGCTGGGAATGTGGCTTAGTGGTAGAGTGCTTGCTTAGCATGCATGAAGCCCTGGGTTTGATTCCTCAGCACCACATAAACAGAAAAGGCTGGAAGTGGCACTGTGGCTCAGGTGGTAGAGTGCTAGCCTTCAGCAAAAAGAAGCCAGGGGCAGTGCTCAGGCCCTGAGTTCAAGCCCCAGGACTGGCCAAAAAAAAAAAAAAAAAGAAAAAAGCTAAGGCACAGTGCTCAGGCTCAGAGTTCAGAGTTCAAGCCCCAGGACAGCAAAAAAATTAATGAATAAATAAACAATTAACATATATTAAAAAAAGGAACCAGGGACATTACTCAGCCCTGAGTCCAAGCCCCAGGACTGGCAAAGACAAACAAATCATTTATTTTGCAATGTATTTATTCTTAGATGCCAGTTTTTTTTTTGTGTGTGTTGTATTTTGTTTTTCTTTTTTAATGTGGCACTGGGGTTAGATCTCAGGGCCTGTGATTGCCAGACAGACTCTCTACCACTTGAGCTATACCTCTGGCCCTGTGTTGCATGTCTAATATGACTTCTAATCATTGAAAGTACAACTGTGGTTTGTTTTTTGCCAGTCATGTGGCTTGAACTCAGGGCCAGAGCACTGTCCCTTTTTGTTCAAGGCTAGCACTCTACCACTTAAGCCACAGCACCACTTCGGGCTTTTTCTATGTATGTGGTGCTGAGGAATTGAACGCAGGGCTTCATGCATCCTAGGCAAGCACTCTACCGCTAAACCACATTCCCAGCCCATAACTGTGTGTTTTTTTTTTTTAATCCATTTGGTCATTTTACTAATTCTTGAGATACTTTTGATCCAAATCTATGAGTAGTGCATTCACTTGTATTTTCAGCCTTGAACATCTTACAAGCAGAGTTTAATAATCAATCATCTTTTTCTCTCTGAATTATATAGCTCTGTAAGAAGCATCATTTTGGGATTAACAAACCAGAGAAGATTATACCATCTCCTGATGACTCAAAGTTTCTACTGAAGACCTTTACAAATATTAAATCCAATGTGTCTGCTCCTAATAAAAAGAAAGTAAGAGTTGACTTGACATGTGTTTTGCATTCACTCTTGATTAGCTTAAATCAAAAGGTACTTTTCTTGCTAGTAAATTTATTTTCAATCCATTTGTTACATTTGGGGCTCTGCCTCCTCAGATGAAAGTTTTGGATTATCCAAATATATTGCATTTAGTGCCTGCAGTAATGGGAAATTTATTTTCTATAGGTTAAAGAAAGTAAAGAAAAGGAGAAGCTGGAGAGAAGATTACTTGAGGAGTTGCTGAAGATGTTCATGGACTCAGAATCCTTTTACTACAGCTTGACCTATGATCTGACTAATTCGGTGCAGAGGCAGAGCTCTGGGGAGAAGGACAGCCGTCCCCTGTGGCAGCAGGTACCACCCATAGCTCACACCATTGTCTTCGCTGGAGCAACCAAGGGGCCATTTTGTATTTTATAGGGAAACTGAACAATAATGTGTTTCTGAACCCCTTTTTCCTCCCTTTTCTAGGTTGATGATCGATTTTTTTGGAATAAATATATGATACAAGATCTTATAGAGATTGGTGTGAGTAATTGGTTTTTTTAAATATCTTGTTGGCCGTAGTTTTTAGGTAACTGCTTTTTGATTGTGTTAAGATAAATTGTAGAATCTTACTATAATGTTTTCTCCATGTGGAGGGGAATTATCAACTAGGCTGTTTACCATTCGACTGCCTCCGTGCTGGCCTGCTTAACTGGTTCCCATAGGAGGGCAGCAATGTAAGGCTATGGAACTCCGGTCCTTAGAGCTCCTGAAAAGAGGTATTTTGCTTGTATCCATTGGGAGTGTTGAGCCCAGTTTTCCTATAATGAAACCACTCTGGTTTCTCATCTGAGATTTGGAGTAGGCAAATCTCTAAGGCCATTTCAGCACCACCAGTAGTTAATTAAGGGAAGACACAGAATATAATGAAATGGTCAGATTGTTTCTTTACTCTGTCACATGTGTTGGATAATTGTAACTGTACAAAGATTATTTGCTTGTTGAGTCAACAGATATTTATCGAAGGACTGCTATGTGCCACTTAGTTTTAGACACTAAATAAAACAAGCAAATGGCTGAATAGGCTCATAGAGAACGTTTTAGTTAACCTTTCAAATTTCTCTTTTCACTCCCCACATCTCCACATATTGGTAACTTGTATAAATGATTTTAATTTTTTTCTTTTTTTCCAGTTGGGTGGGCCTGGGTGCTATCGGTGAACTCTTGTTTAAGGCTAGCATTCTACTACTTTGAGCCACAGAGCCGCCACTTCTGGTTTTCTGGTGGTTAATTGGAGATAAGAGTCTCACTGATTTTCTTGCACCAGCTGGCTTTGAACCATGATCCCCAGATCTCAGCCTTCTGTGTAGCTAGGCATGAGCCACCAGTGCCTGGCTACTTTACCTTAGTTGTGTCTTCAGCCAGTGATTATAGCTCTATTGAGAATGAGACATGGGAGTATTATCATTACTATTTATGGTGCTTCTCAAACTATGATCCTTAAAACCCAGTGACAAGGGACCCTGTGGTGAATATTTGTCCTTTATAGTGGCTCTGTGGAGTTCCAGTGTGTTTTGTGGTTTTTGTCAGAATGGTTTAACTTTACTATTTAAAACTGATAACTTGGAATAAAAGTGACATTTGCTGCGATGTATTTCTTCATTTCTGTCAAGAACAAAATACAAACAGTGAGAACAGTGATAAAAATAATGAATTCAGGCTGGGGGACATGGTTGAAGTGATAAGAGTTCCTGCCTAGCAAGTGCAAAGTCCTGAGTTAAAGCTCCAGTATTAACCCCCCCCCCCAAAGAATGAATACAAGTAGACTTTTCACAGCTACCTAGTCAAATAACCTTCCTAATATTCTTCCTTCAGGCTCCATAAATCAGAAGAAACAGAGATGGGATTTTGAGTACATGATGGTAGAAGACAAGTAGATTTGAAATGTGTTGAAGCCAGACGTGGTGGTGTACACCTGTAATCCCAGCACTCAGGATGATGAGGCAGGAAGTTCTCAAGTTCTAGGCCAGCCTAACGTAGTTCTTGGCTACATAGCAATCAATACCTTGTCTCAAAACAAATCAACAAACAGAAGAACCAGCAAACAAAGCAAAAAGAGATCTGAATGTTCTTAACTTTAAGAGTACAGAGGAGCCGGGCTCTGGTGGCTCACACTTGTAATCCTTGGTACCTGAGAGGCTGAGAGCAGGAGGGTCACAATTTAAGGAAAACTGGAGCAGGAAGGTTCTCAAGACTATTTTGAAAATAACCAGCAAAAAACAAGGCTGAAAGTGTGGCTTAATGGGTGGGTGCCTGCCTACCAAGTTCAAGGCCCTGAGTTTAGTCCTTAGTACAGGATTTCACTAACTTGAATCATTACCTTCCTATTTATATTGGATAACATTTCAAAATGTAACCTTTATTGAAAGGATTTTTGTTGCTATTTACTTACTATTTAGGGTTTTGTTAGGCGAATTAGAACATAAAGTATCTCTATGTATTTCATAGTGACATGATCAGAGTTGATTAATTTTAGTTCACAATTAAGAGCTAAAATCAATTATGCCAAGAAAAATGATCACAACAGCTATTTGTGTTAAATACTATTTGGCAGGCACTATGAACACTTTACATGCATGATTCATGATTTATATCGCAGAGGAAAATATGGGGACACAATAGGGGTGAGTTCTTTAGGTGAGCTAGTGGGGAATACAGCTTGAATTGGTACACAGGTATGCAGCCCCTGTGCTATATTCTCTTTCCAACTCTTTTTGAGTGGTCACTGCAGAAGAAAGGAAAGGCCCCTTTCCTTTCTTTACCCGTACCATGCATTAAACAGAGAAGAATAGGCTTCTGTTTCTAATAGGTTGACACACAGGTGCTGACTGTAGTTTGGATTTAAGTGCTGTGTGAATATAAACAACATGATGTTCATTCTGTTTTCAGACACCAGATGTGGACTTTTGGATTATCCCCATTATCCAAGGTTTTGTACAGATTGAAGAACTTGTGGTCAATTATAGCGAATCTTCTGATGATGAGAAAAGCAGCCCAGAGACCCCCCCTCAGGAATCTACCTGTGTAGATGACATTCACCCACGATTTTTAGTGGCTCTTATTTCACGCCGGAGTAGACATAGAGCAGGTGAGTAGAGGACCATAATATAGTCCAGGCCAGACCAAATCCAAATGAGATGGGAAAGATGCAGATGTGTGGAAATGGTTTGACAGTCATGGATTTAGAAGCACAGCTGACTCCCAAAGTGCTTGGTGGCTAAGTATAGTGGTACAGTTAGGGACTAATTTCTAAGGAAGGATGAGACAGACAGACAGGGATATGGATATATATATATATATATGTATGTATGTATGTATATACACACACACACACACACACACACACACACACAGAAGAGAAGGACATCACTTGGGACGTGCTTCTCAATATTAGTATCATAGTGGTAGGTCCTTACAGAATGCTAGTATCTTTGGCAAAAACAGTTCAGATTCAGCTTTTTTTGTGTGTGTGCCAGTCTGGGTGCTTGAACTCAGGGCCTGAGCACTGTTCCTGGCTTCTTTTTTGCTCAAGGCTAGCACTCTGCCACTTGAACTAGTACTCTGCCTCTTGAGCCACAGTGCCGCCTCTGGCTTTTTCTATATATGTGGTGCTTAGGAATCGCACTCAGGGCTTCATATATATGAGGCAAGCACTCTTGCCACTAGACCATATTCCCAGCCCCTGAGAGTCAGCTTTTTAAAAGCAATGATGTGTATAGTGATTTTGTTCTGTTTGCCAGTTGGACATGGGACCTTTATGACTTCCTGGACTTGTATTTGATTAGGAAGCATAATCTAGGCAGACTAAATCATTTGTCTCATTATGTAGCCTCTACTACCCTCAAACTCTTGATCCTCCTGCCTCAGACTCCCAAGTGGTGGAATTCCAAGTATGCCACAGTTCTTGGCCGGAACAAAAAAATTTTTTTGTTGTTGTTGGTTATGGGGCCTGAAGTCGGGTGCTGCGTCTGAGCCTCTTTGTGCCCAGGGCTAGTGCTCTACTTCTTGAGCCATAGCACCACTTCTGATTTTTGAATGATTATTTGGAGGTAAGTGTCTTACAGAGACTTTTCTGCCCAGGCTGGCTTTGAACCACAATCCTCAGATCTCAGCCTCCTAAGTAGTTAGGATTACAGGCATGAACCACTGGCACTCAGCCAGAACAATTATTTTTATATTTCTGTTCTATTTTTTTTTTCAGGAATGCGCTATAAACGAAGAGGAGTGGATAAAAATGGAAACGTTGCCAATTATGTAGAGACTGAGCAATTAATTCATGTTCATAATCATACTTTGTCATTTATTCAAACACGAGGTTCTGTGCCTGTCTTTTGGAGCCAGGTTGGGTATCGATACAATCCAAGACCTCGGCTGGACAAAAGTAAGCATGGCAATTATTTGGGATTTCAGAGAGAATTGTTTTAAAGTAGATGTTTTTGTCACTTTATTCAAAACAATAATTTTTAGGGTTGGAGATACGGTGTTGTGATAAAGTGCTTGACTAGTATGTTTGAGGCCCTGCACTGCAAAAACAAAACAATAACTCTTATTGTGAAATTAGTATAAGATAATACAATAGCCACAGTACTAAGTCATTTACTTAACATCAACAAGAGAGTAAAGATTTTAGAGTGCTGTTGTTTTCAATAGCACTTTACAGAATGTTTAACTGTGGAAAATGTAATTATAGCCAATATTTGTAGAAGCAGGAAGTATTTTACTAAGATGAAGTTCAAAAAATGAATGAAACACCTTTACTTAAATTTCTCAGTGAAAATGTTTTTGAAATATTGAGAACTTCATTTCTTCTAGTATTCTTAACTTTAGCATTGGGATGGCTTAAGTCATTTAAATAGAAAATACTAAATGAGGATGAGTTAAAAATTATAGTATATTTTTCTCTACAAACTTACTTTGTATTCTCTATTCAGTTTAGTAAACTTCATTCTTTTTAATTCATTATTTTGGAGGGATCTTTATTCTTTTACTAGAAGTCACATAAACCCTTTCTGAGCAGTAGGTTGTATATATCAGTAATAAATGTTGTAATTTCACAAGTGACACTTTCCAATATGTTTAAGATTAGTCTAATTGGAAAAAATAAATCACAGAGTTTTGGCTTAACAATTTTAAAATGATGGTTAGATGATCATTTAAGCTGTCCTTAAATAATTTAAAATTAAGAATAAAGATGGGATAGACACTAATTTCTGTCTTAAACATGGGAAGGAAAAATAGATTTTGTATCACTTCTTTGTAGGTGAAAAGGAAACTGTTGCCTATTTCTGTGCCCATTTCGAAGAACAACTGAAAATTTACAAAAAACAGGTGGGCTTTGATATTTGGTCGTAATATGTTCCTTCATATGTAGACGTGCCTGTGTATCTATTTTTTTACATTTCATGAAAATCACAGTATACTATTCATAATTAAGCAACCAATTTAGTTTGTCATGAAGTTAAAAGACATGTTTAAACTATAAATATTCTTAATGTTCCCTAAGAATATTGATGGATTCAGCTACTTTAGAACAATCCAAGAAGCATTTAGACTAACAAGTGATAATTAATCTGAGGCACCAGTGGTTCATGCCTGTAATCCTAGATATTCAGGAAGCTAAGATCGGGGGATCATGGTTCGAAGCCAGCCTGGGCAAGAAAGTCCATGAGACTCTTATGTTCAATTATCCACCAAAAAACCGGATGTGGAGCTGTGTTGAGGTAGTAGAGTGCTAAACTTGACCCAAAAAGCTCAGATAGTACCCAAGCCCTAAGTTCAAGCCCCAGGAGCAGTGCACATACACACGTACACACACAGACAAAAAAGAAATAAGTAATTTCAGTACCATTTACCTCTCGGAGGCAACAATTTTATATGTTTCTGTTAGTACCCTTTTTTCTGTAGTCATGGTTCACATGTGTTCATACACTCACACTTAGGAATGCAGACAGATAAACTAAAATAAATTAAAAACGGGTAAAATACAAGTTCTATATTTTTTTATACAAGATTCATATGGGATAGTAATGTTCCTACCCATTAGCATTGACTAGTCTTAGTAATACCGCAGATGATAGTTCTCTTACACAACAAATAGGAAATAATTGAAAGGTATAATAATAAACAACAAAAAGATACTATGTCTCTCTCTCTCTCTCTCTCTCTCTCTCTCTCTCATCTGAAGCAGTGGAGCCCCTGCCTAGCAAGAGTGAAGTTTGAGTTCAAGTCACAGTAGCAGGGGAAATGTAAAGCACAATTAAGAGAATGAGAGGAAAATCATAAAGTAGGAAAAATATTTAGGATTTTTCAATACACGTATATGATAAAGATCTTATATCTACAACATACTTAAAGGCATCTATAAATTCATTACAAAATAGGTACAAGCCAAAATAAACCTGAACACAATAACTTAGCAGACTCATCGTATAAAATGGTTTTCATAAAGCCAGGAGACCTGTGAAAAGGTGTTCCACTTGGTTAATCATCAGGGAAATGCAAATTAAAACCATGACTCATACACCAGAATAGCTACTTGTAAGAAAGATAGAAAATACCAAGTTTGAGCATGGATGTGGAACAACTGAACCTTGATTAGAAAAAATTTAAGTGTACTTGAGAAAAACATGTTCAATCAAGGAAGTATATAAGAGAACATTTATGGAAGAAAGAAACATCCATTCATCAGGAGGTCAATGCAATGGCTAAGTACATCATTTCTATCATATTGAATACAGCCACTTAGTGGGTAGACTCATGTTTACTAAGATGGGAAGATCTTAAAAATCACATTGTGAGGGGATATTGATGAAAATGTATTGCACTTACAAACGGACATGTTGAATTCTAACACACCCTTCATAAAACTACTTAAAGTTAATAAAAACACAATAAAAAATCACATTGTGGAGGCAGAAAATAAAAAAAAAACTGTAGTAGCATATAGTATGTTACCATTTAAAAATCTTACAAAACAAAATCATGCTGTTCACATTACATGTAGTTATTACCTATTCTGTGCACACACACACAGCAGGCACACATATAGAAATGCATTTAATTATTTGTGCAGGAAGGACCCACACCCAACTGATAATGAAGTTACCTCCAGGGTGGTTTGTGGGACTGAATTGTGATCAGTATGATTTGTCATTATTCTACATTTGAATTCACATATTAATTCACATGTGAATTCACCATTAACAATATATGTAATTGTAAGGAATATTATAAAGAACAAACCACATTCAAATATGACACACAACTGTAAATTGAAGCAATAGGAAATGTCCTCATCCCACACACCTCCTTGCTCCCTGTTAGTGACTTTCACATCAATTTGTAGGTCTGTGTATTGAGCAGACACTTCCTGATTTCTAACAGTACCCCAACTGTGTTCATTTATCTACCTCCTACTCTTGGGTAATTGCTTTCTGGGCCCACTATCATTCTGACTCAATAAGGTGGCGCCTTTGCTCTTGCCAGTGATTGGTTTAGGTGTAGGCCTGTGTGTGCTCATTGGCTATTTGGTCAATGAGGTATGATGTGGAAAAGTCCCCTGGGAAGCTGCAGCAGGAAAGTTTCCTGCTATAATAAAGAGAATACAGGAACTGGCAGCCTCCCTGTAGTGGTTGTGTCTGGATTTCATGTGGAGCTGCTGCAGCTATCTCAAGACTGTGAATGAACTAACAGGGGGCTTAACCACCTTGTTGGTAGGGTAAAAAAGGTAGGAAGAGCTCCTGTCCTTAATGGTGTTTGTAATCACTGAGTTCAGCCATTTTGACACTGTGCTACTTCCAGACTTGCTCTAAGCTTTGAGCAGCCATTTGTTTGTAGCAAAACAAACAAACAAACAAACAAACAAACAAACAAAAACCTACCTTACTAAATGCATATTTATAACTAAAGCTTAAGTCAAAAGACAACTATACAATTGAAGATCTCATGTTTTTTTTTTTTTTTTTTTTTTTTTTTTAACAGGCCTGGGGCTTGGACTTGGGGCCTGAGCACTGTCCCTGAGCTTCTTTTTGATCAAGGCTAGCACTATGCCATTTGAGCCACAGCACCACTTCCGGCTTTTTCTGTTTATGTGGTGCTGATGAATTGAACCCAGGGCTTCCTGCATGCAAGGCAAGCACTCTACTGCTAAGCCACCTTCCCAGTCCAATCTCATGGTTTTTAATTAACCTTTTCTCCACTGATGGACCTTTAGAATATACTAGTTATTTTTACTACTTTAAAAGGTTGAGAGCTGGTGGCTCACTCCTGTATCCTAGCTACTCAGGTGGATAAGAGCTGAAGATTGAGGTTCAAAGGCAGCCATGAGACTGAGTAAATAAACTACTCAGAAAAAGCCCAAGTGGCTTTGTGGCTCAAGTGGTAGGTAGAGTGCTAGCCTTGAACACAAGAAGCTCAGGGACAGCACCCAAGCCCCAGGACTGACCAGAAAAAAAAAAAAAAAAGGCTACATAGAGTTTTAGGTTCGGCTCAGGTGTTAGAGTGCCAGCCAATGAGCAAAAGTGTCAGATACTGAGTTCAAGTCCGAGTCTCAGAACAAAAACAAAGAAAAGGCTACAAAAATCTTTTATGTGTGTTCTGGATACTTGTGTATGCTATAGAATACATTTTTTTGGAATGTACTGGATAAAAAGGTTGTATGTCTAATTAAAGTTGATGCCTACTGCTTTGTTATTCTCAAATAGCCCACTAGTTCTCACTCCCAGAAACAATGAGAGCCAATCATCTCCCCACAGACCCTAGTGCTGCCTGTGTTAGTATTTAAATTTACCTTTATATGCTCAAAACTAATTTTCTGTTTTAAAATTTGCATTTTGTTATTAAAGCTATAACCCCATGTTTATTGGGTATACATATTTTCTTCTTGTGAGTTTATTTTTTTTCCCTTATTGGATTTGTAGCACTCTTGACATATTACTGATTTTGTGTTTCAGATATATTCTCTTGGGCAGTCATTTTTAAAAACCTTTGCTTATACTGTCATTAATACATAGGTTTGAAATTTTAATGTCATAGCATCTGTCCATCTTTTCCTTTTTATCCTTTCTCATTTGCATGTTATGCGTAGGAAGTCACATCTAATTTACAATTTTGGAAACATTATTTCAAGTTTTCTACTAGCCTTTTTATATTTAGGCCGTCACTGCATCAAGAATATTTTTTAGTGGATCATTAATGAGACACAGAACTACTTTGTGTATATAGTTATCCCAACAGTAATGATAGAATCATCTGTATTTGTCCACACTGGCCTGGTTAGTGTATCCTTGATTCCTCAGTAGACGTAGGTCTTTGCTGGGCTAATCTGTTTTGTTGACTCAGCTTTTTGTTTCTACATTGGTTCCACAATTTTAGTTGCTCTATAGAATATGTTTTGCTCTTCAAATGGGGTAAGTCCCCCTTTATTATTAGTTTCCAAATTTTTCCTACATATTTACTCTTCCAGATGAACCTTAGAATTAACTTGTCAAGTCCATAAAAAGATCCTGGTCGAATTTTGATTGGGGTTGTTGAGTGTATAGATTAATTTGGGGAGACTTGACATCTTGAATCTTATCATTCACCAACATGGTATGTATTTCCATTTATTCAGGTTTTCTTTTATTTCAGTAGTTTTATAATGTTCCGTTAGTAGGTTTTGCACATTGCTTTTAATATTATTCTAGGTATTTAAAGTATTTGCTGTTACAAAGGACTGTATTTTCATTGTGTTTTCTAATTGGTTGTTGCAAATGTATGGATAAGCAATGTTTACACCATTGGTGTAAATAGTGCTCAAAAACCTAATTTATGCTGGGTACTGATGGCTCATACCTGTTATCTAGCTACTCAGGAGGCTGAGATCTGAGGCCACAGTTGGAAGCCAGCCCAGGCAGGAAAGATTGTAATACTGTTATATCTCCAATTAATTACCCAAATGCCAGAAGTGGACCTGTGTCTCAAGAGGTATAGCATTAGCCTTGAGCACAGAAGTCGGGTACAGCACCCGAGGCCTGAATTCAAGCCCCAGGACTGGCGCAAACAAACAAACAATCAAAACCCCCTAAGTTATGTAGTAAATAAAAATTTATTTTTATGGGGAAAGTGATGCTTGAGTAACTTTTTATTATGGCTATAAAATGTTTTGAAGATGTAAGTCTAGATAAACCATTAAAAATCATATTGTGTTTCTAACACCTAATCACTCTTACTTTTTTTTCCTTTTTCTTTACTCACAGGTTATTATTAACTTGGTAGACCAGGCAGGAAGAGAGAAAATTATTGGTGACGCGTACCTGAAGCAAGTGCTGCTCTTTAACAACTCCCACCTCACTTACGTTTCCTTTGACTTCCATGAGCACTGGTGAGGAGCCTTCTGATACGGGTTTTGAACAGCTGCAATGTTTGTGGCAGATGCTGCCATTGGGCTTTTGCACCTCAGCTTTTGCTGAGAAGAAAAATGTCTTTTCCTCTTTTTAAGAAGGGGATTATGTACCTAGTTTTGATTTTCCTGTGGACCTTATTTTGGTTAAATTTTTGAAGTTAAGTTGTTACCAAAATATTGACAGTTCTTCTGTTGCAAAATGACTTGGAGACTGTAAATTCTTTTTTTGCTTTGATCACACCAGTTGAAGAACTTACGGAGTGTTTCTGTTTTTCTTGGGTCTGAGCCTAGCAGAAGTAATGAAGCTTTCTTGTACAAGTCATCCTGCTGACTCATTTCCATGATGTTTTAATACTCCTGCCCCTGGAGATGAGTTTCTTCTGAAAAACACTTGGTGAATCATGTTGATGGTACCCTCTAAACTGGGTTTATTCTGGAAGGAGGGTCCTTTTTGTCATAATTCTGGCGCTAACCTGGGTTAATTTACCTACATATTGGAGATTTGATGGAAGAAGGCACTTCTGATATGTGTAACCATGATTCATTGTGGTTTTTTTTAGTATTAGAGTTTGAACTCAAGGCCTTGTGCTTGGTAGGCAGGTGCTATACCCCTTGAGTCACACCTCCAGCCCTTTTTGCATCAGTTATTTGTGTGTGTGTGTGCGTGTGTGTGTGTGTGTATGTGTATGTGTATGTTTGTATGTATATGTTCACTGTTATTCTGGGCCTTGAGCTTTTGCTCTGCTTTATCGCTAATGGCCACATACCCTACCACCTGAGACACGCCTCCACTTCTGGTCTCTTGCTGATTAAATGGAAAAAAAGAGTCTCAAGGATTTGTCTGCATGGGCTGATTTCAAACCCTGATTCTCAGATAGCAGCCTCCTGAGTTGATTATAAGAATGAGCTACCAGCCAGGCATCCTTGCTACTCAGGAGGCTGAGATCTGAGGATCACAGTTCAAAGCCAGCCCAGGCAGGAAAGTCTGTGAGACTTGTATCTCCAATTAATCACAGAAAAAACTGGAAATGGTACTGTGACTCAAGTACTAGAGTGCTAGCCTTGAGCAAAAGTGCTATGGGACAGTGCCCAGGCCTAGAGTTCAAGTCCCAGGACCGGCAAAAAAAAAAAAAAAAAGTATGAGCTCCAGTGCCTGGGCATGCATTGATTATTTTTGAAGTAGAGTCTTGCTTTGTGCTCAGGGACCACCTGGGCCAGGTTCCTCCTATTTGTGTTTCCCTGTGTCACCGGGAATGGCAGACACGTGCCACTAAGCCCTGTCATTGGCTGAAATTGTGTCTTATAAACTTTTATTGCCCATGCTGAACTCAAACTGCCCCTGCATCTCCACCTACCAAGCAACTAGGATTACAGAGCTATCATGCCAACTTTAGTATATTCCTCTCCCCCCGTCCCCCCCAGTCCTGGGGCTTGAACTCACTGTCCCTGAGCTTCTTTTACTCAAGGCTAGCATTTTACCACCTGAGCCATGGCACCACTTCTGGCCTTTTCTGTTTATGTGGTACTGAGGAACTGAGAGAGAGAGACAGATTCTCTGGGTCTTATTTCATGCTAGGCAAATGTTCTACAACTGATCTATGTCTCTAGCCTCTTAATACCTTAAGTTTAAAAAAAAAGTTCTACTATAATATTAAAGATTGTTTTCTTTTTCTTTCTTTTTTTTTTCTGGTATGGATTTTAGCCGAGGAATGAAGTTTGAGAATGTTCAAACTCTAACAGATGCCATTTATGACATTATTCTTGACATGAAGTGGTGTTGGTAGGTATTTCACAAGTTATTTTAAGAGGTTCTTTTTTAAAAGAATTTTTAATTGTTATAAAGGTGATGTACAGAGGGTTACAGTTACATAAGTCGGGTAAAGAGTACATTTCTTTTTGGACAAGATCACCCTTTCCCTTGCTGTCTCCCAGTTTTTAAGAGATTCTTGGTCTGTGCAATCATGAATTTGTCTAGTACAGCCAAGCATTAACATAATAGCAACATGTTGAGAACACATTGTGGTTTTCTTTTTTATTTTGCATCCCATTTTCTGTTATTTTCATAAGAGTGCTGTTGATCATTAGGCAGTGCTAGCTTTGAAGAGGAAACAAATATCAGATGATTGGGCAAAATGAGATGAAATGATATGTAACTATTCTTTAAGAACTCGACTTTATTCATTTTCTGTGGTCTATATTTTCTCTTCTTCTTGTCTCCATAACATGGGAAAAGAGCTGAGTGGTACTGCATTTTCAGGCCCTTCAAAATTAAGAGCGAAGGAAAATTATTTTCACACTACAGGAGGTAGATGTAGGAAGAAAAAATTGACTTAAAGGACAGAAGAGAACATTCGATTTTAAGATGACACAGGTGGCCAGTGAAATCAGAGGGACAAAACTTGCTGCATGATTCTCCATTGGGTGGTAAAGTTGATTATCCTGTTTCAGATAGTTTAGATGCATTTCTGCTTTGAATCAGAGGGAAGAACAAGATGACAGGATGATATTTAAACTATCTCCTTGTTTATAAGAATATGGGAAAGTACAGGCTGGGGTTGTGTTCTCTTTGCCTTGTAGTTGTGAGTCGAGGTAGATCACTATGTTGCTTAGGGGTTTTTGTTTTTCTTTTGGTGCCAGTGCTGGGGCTTGAACTCAGGGCCTAGGTACCATCCTTGAGCTCTATTTTGCTCAAGGCTAGCACTCTAGCCCTTGAACCACAGTTGCCCTTCTGATTTTTCAGTTGTTCCTTGGAAATATAAGTCTCACAGACTTTCTGCCCAGGTTGGTTTTGCACTGCGATTCTCAGCTCTCAGCCTCCTGAGTAGTTAGGACTATAGGTGTGAGCCATTGGCACTGGGCTGTACCTTATTTTTGAGTTGTTTGTTTTCTGAAGCGAGGATAATGATGCCTTCACTGTGAAGTTACTGTATGAATGAATGTTATGTCAGTAATGCCGGGTACACAATGTTATTCCAGGCAAATTGCTCACTCTTGGTGCTGTTGTCATAACTGTACTTTAAGAATTAAGCTTTTTGAAAATTCCATTAAAGTATTCAGAGAGTAAAATCTCATACTGTTTTTGAAAAGGGTTGATCAAGCTGGGGTAATATGCAAACAGGAAGGAATTTTTCGAGTTAATTGCATGGACTGCCTGGATCGGACCAACGTAGTTCAAGCTGCCATTGCTCGAGTGGTTATGGAACAGCAGGTAATAATTGGGAGTTCATTTGATTCTAAATATTCATATTTGTACATTTTTTCATGTGGGAATAATAGAAGTCTTTTTTTCAAGTTTTGAATGTTGTACAGAACATTTATAGCTTATAAATATTCTTGTTAAATTAAAACTTACAAAACAAACTTTACTAGATCTAAGTTAAATACAGTGGCATTCTGTAAGTACTCATTTAAAAATTGTAAGGACCTACATTTTAAAATGTAGCTGGGCATTGGTGGCTCATGCCTATAATCCTAGCTATTCAGGTGGCTGAGATCTGAGGCTTACGGTTCAAAGCCAGCTCAGGCAGGAAAGTCTATGAGACTCATCTCCAATTAACCACCCCCAAACCGGAAGTGACGCTGTGACTCAAATGGTAGAGTGCCAGACTTGAGGTGAAGAGCTCAGGGACAGCGCCCAAGCCCAGAGTTCAAGCCCTATAACTGACACCCCACACCCCCAAAAATCTGTTGAGTAGCATTGTGGGACCATGTACCTCTTTTTTTCTTAGCTCCCAAAGTATCCTTCTATATTTTGGACAGGAATCTGCATACAGCATTTCTGCTTTGTCAGCTTGCTCTGCCAGTATGAGTTGGGAGTGAGGTGAGGGTGGTAGGGCACAGGAACTAAAGAAGACCATGCACAGAAGATGGAAAAAGGGACAATCCTTAATGTGCTATTTCTGTCAGCATCTGGCTCTGTGGGGTCTGTTGATTCTTTTGACAACACAGAACCAGTCTTTCTTTTGTGCCCCAGTCCTGTAGATAACAGCCATCCTTCATTGTCTTCCATCACTTTGGTGTGTCCCATTTTAGATCTTTCAGTCCTTTGCTACCTGGATAACAAAGTTCCTGTATTAAATTCCCGAAGTAGACATACTTTGACTATTCCTAGGTGTGTGTGTGTGTGTGTGTGTGTGTGTGTGTGTGTGTGTGTGTGTTTGCAGAACTGGGTATTGAACCCAGGAACTCATGCATGCTAGGCAAGTACTCTACCACTTGAGCCACATGCCCAGTACTTTGTTTTGTAGTTTGCTTTTTAGATGGGGTCTTGCCAACTTTCCCAAGGCTAGCTTTGAACTGGAAAGTTCCCTACCTATGCCTCCTCAGTAGCTATGATTACAGATGTGCAACATCACACCTGGCTTCTTTTGTTTTTTCTCAATAGAAAAATCTTAGGACTATTCTTTGAGAATCTGAGTCTGCTCCTTTAATGTAGTGTTTAAGTAGCCGGGCTTCTGAAATATTAAGTGTTCGTTATCTACATGCTAGGTGTTGACCCTATAGAGTTTAACCTCCCTAAACTTTAGTCTGCATCTAAGTGTAATGAGTACTGGTTGCATAGGGTTGTTACAACAAGTTAATAAGATCATTCATGTGAAAAAAACCTTAGCCCAGCCTGGAGTTAAGACTTACTGGGGGCTGGGAATACTCTGCTACTTTTTGTGCCTTTCTTGTACTTAATGTTCACTTCATAAACAAATAATAGTATGAGCCTATACATTAAAAATTCTGCCAGAACAGCCAGTCACTGGTGGTTGTACCTGTAATTGTAGCTACTCAGGAGTCTGAGATCTGGGGATTGTGATTCAAAGCCAATACAGGTGAGAAAGCTTGTGAGACCCTTATCTCCAATTAACTACCAGAAAAACAGGCACAGAGCTGTGGCTAAAGTGGTATAGTACCAGCCTTGAGCAAAGATGTTCAGGGACAGAACCCAGGCCCTGAAATTAAGCTCCGGGATTGGCACACCAAAAAAATTCTACTGAAACAGTGTAAATACTTCATTATATTTATTCAAATATGGTGAGTCATAAAGCTGTCTTTTTTTTTTAAGCAGTGCTTTATTTAGAAGATGAAGCCTGAGCCAGGGGTGCACACCTTTAATACCAGTACTCAGGAGGCCTATGCAGTAGGATTGCAAGTTTGAAGCCAGCCTAGGCTATGTAGCAAAACCTTGTCCCCTTTCTTCCCTTCCCCCCAAAAGTCTGAAAACATGATGTCTTTTACTCAGAGGGCCTACAATGTATACCAATGTTTTCTTTTTCTATAGTATATGTTTATTAACTCTATGGTTCCCTGGTTCATATATAGTAATGTACCGATGTGTTAATTTTAGCTAAAAAAATTAGGTGTGATGCCTCCAGAACAGCCACTACCTGTGAAATGTAATCGGATCTACCAGATAATGTGGGCCAACAATGGCGACTCCATAAGCAGACAGTATGCTGGGACAGCTGCTCTGAAGGTAAATAGGTGCAGCTAGCATTATGGATTGCTCTGTGTGACACAGATTAGACTGGTTTAAAACCAAGTTTTGAGAAAAGCTATCTGGGCTTCAGGTCTGTGTAGTTGACTCTTTGCTTCATGTTCGGCTATGGCAGGTTTTACCCATTCAGATTCCTACAGGAGCCAGGATTATAGATTGTCATAGGATTATAGTTTGGGGTTTAGAACTTTCCTTGGCACATAGTAAATGCTAAAAAAAAAAGTTTATTTTTTGTTGTTAAAAATTTTGCTGGGCACCAATGACCTATGCCTGTAATCCTAGCTACTTCAGAAGCTGAGATCTGAGGATCAATCATGATTCAAATCCATCCTAGACAGTAAAGTCTGTGAGACTCATTTCCAACCAGCCACCAAAAAGCCAGAACTAGAACTGTGGCTCAAGTGGTAGAGTGCTAGCCTTGAGCAAAAAAGTTCAGAGACGGCACCCAGGCCTAATTTCAATCTTCAGGACCAGCGTGCGCGCGCGCACACACACACACACACACACACACACACACACACACACACACACTCTTTTGAAGATCCTGTATAGCTAGTCTTCTTAGAATTTTAAATGTAAATAAATATAGAAAGATAATTTTCTGGTACCTAAACTCTTCCTTTGTAGGTAGTATTCTCTGTGGGTAATAAGAATGATTTAGCTTACATTAGAAAGGATTAATTTTCCTTCAAGGTAATTGCCTGCCTGCCTTCCTTCTTTGTCTCCCCTCCCCTCCCCTCTCCCCTCCCCTCCCCTCCCCTCCCCTCCCCTCCCTCCTCCTCTTCCCCTCCCCTCCCCCTCTCCCTCCCCCCTACTGTCCCTGAGCTTTTTTTTTTTTTTTTTTTTTTTGCTCAAGGCTAGTGCTATATCAGTGAGCTCCACAGTTCCACTTCTAGCTTTTTGGTTAATTGGAGAGTAGAGTCTTATGGACTTTCTTGCCTGTGCTGGCTTTGAACCATGATTATGATCCTCAGATCTTAGCTTCCTGAGTAGCTAGGATTACAGCTGTGAGCCACTGTTGCCTGGCTTGGTAATAACTTCTTTCAGGACATTTCTTGCAACAAAGTTTACCATTATGAGCTCAACAGGCATCAGATAGGCTATCATTTTGGATGAGTGATAAATGTACAAATTTTTTTAAATAATTAAGGACCGTAAGCTTTAGATGTCTAGTACAAGCTGATATTTAGAAGTCCTACTTTCTTCTTTGACTTTTTTTTTTTTTTTTTTTTTGCCAGTCCTGGGGCTTGAACTCAGGCCTGAGCACTGTCCCTGGCTTCTTTTTGCTCAAGGCTAGCACTCTGCCACTTGAGCCACAGCGCTACTTCTGGCCGTTTTCTGTATATGTGGTGCTGAGGAATTGAACCCAGGGCTTCATGTATACGAGGAAAGCACTCTTGCCACTAGGCTATATTCCCAGCCCCTTCTTTGACTTTTAAATTTCTCTGAGGTCCATGTTTATGCTTCTCTGTTCTGCAATAGATAGCATTTCATCACTAATATTCTCTGCAAATGGTGTAACTGGAAGCATGTTCTTTCTGGCTTGTCAGATTTTGATCAAAGCTTGCTGAGATTGGCCTGGGTAGAAATAGTGAAGTTGGAATAGGGGAAGAAAGAGACGAGACCAGACCTTCTTTGCCTTAATTTTATGTCAGTATCCCTTCTATAGACGTCCTCTGACACCTGCATGGTGAAACACAAGAGAAACAGAACAATTTAAATCTTTTTGGATTGCTGTACAAGTGACTGTAATGTGTAGTAAGGCATAGAAACCTCTGGTCATCCTTTCTACTCATACCTACATAATCACACACAGGTTGAATCCCTCATAACGGAATGCAGAGAACTATCCACATTCAGAAATCCAGTTTTTGAATGTTACACCAATTTTAGGTCTGAAAGTTGGTTTTCTTTTGTTTGTTTTGGTATTTTTTTATATAATTGGTTTTAACCATAAATTCTACAAATTCTAAAGTTGCTACAAGAATGGCACCATTTAACTGCAAAAGCTTGATGCTACAAATAGCATGTTTAATTTTTGACATACTAGGGTCAAAGTCGAGTACTATTAGGTATTTTAAATTAATTATACTATTTGGAAAATATTTAATTTATAATATGGAAGTAATAGAATTCTAGAAATCATAGGACCATAGGAGACTAGAATTATGGTCTTGAACTAAAATCCCCAAACTGATTTTGAGAATGTTCTTGTATTTGAATAAATTGTCAAAATGGCTTTCTCTTTGACAGGGTGACTTTACAAGAACAGGAGAAAGGAAGTTAGCAGGAGTTATGAAAGATGGAGTTAACTCAGCAAATAGGTATTACCTCAATCGGTTTAAGGATGCTTATAGGCAAGCTGTTATAGGTAAGGAAAAGAACTGCTTTCTTTTCTTAAAATTTATGCTTCCTGTTACTAATGGTTTACAGAAACAAGCTTCATTAACATAACTCATGTTTTGTGATGTACTTGTGTTTCTATATTGCGCTTCTCACCCAGTGAATCAGTTTCAGATTTTCACAAGGTTAGAATTTGACAAATATTTTTGACTCTGTCAACTTCTCAAAAGAAGCCATTTATTTTTCCAAGTGTCTGTCAGTTTGTTACTCAAGCTGAGGCTTCTGAAGTGGTCAACAAAGTCGCTAAGAGCTCAGTAACTAAAAACTTATGTTAATTTTCTCATAACTCAAGGCTGTACCATGTAAACAGATGAGGTTCTTTTCCTGTAAACTATTTATCATATGTTCTTGTTGTGGACATGCATACCACCCCTTTTCATAACGGGATTAGGAACTAATCCATCACTTTTTAGAAGAAGGGCAAGATAGATCAACCAGTAGAATTCATACATTGACATATGTTAAATTTAATGAAAATGTTGTGGATAGGAGTAGAGTAAATACCACTGTTCTGGATTTGACCAAAGTGCAACATAGCTGATATGTGGTCCTAGAAATATTTTTTTGATTAAATTTTTTTTTTCTGTTGTGGACACCCTCACCTCAGGGCCCAGGCACTATCCCTAAGATCTTTTTGTTCAAGGCTAGCGCTCTACCACTTTGAGCGTGCACCACTTCCAATTTTCTGGTTGGAGATAAGAGTCTCACGGGGACTTCTCTGCCCAGGCTGGCTTCGAACTGTGATCCTCAGATCCCAGCCTCCTGGGTAGCTAGGATTACAGGTGACCACTGGCACCTGGCTTAAGTTCAACTTTTTTCGCCTGATTATTTAGCATGAAATAGTAGGACTTCCACAAAGGTTAGACAGGAATTGCAGAAATCTGATGTAATGGAGTTTGATTCAGGGCTGAGGACATAGGAAGACATAGTTCAGGAGTAGAGTGCTTGTCTAGTGTGTGGGAGGCTTTGGGCTTAGTCCCTAGTACCAAAAAAGAGTCATTGTCAGATATAAAGAGTGCATGTTCTGTATGATTAGGGAGTTGAACCTTAACAGCTTATTCAAGGGAAACTGAGCTATCTTGCTTCCACTGGTTGGTCTAGGTACTCATTTATGTCCCTGAGGACTGAGGTCGCGCTCTCAGTTCTGCTGTCTATCCTGTCAATGTCATCCAGGCCCTGACACTGGAGCTTTTCAAGGTTGAGAGGGAGAAATAACTACTGCTTCCCTTTGCAGGTCAGGGATTGATAGATGTTACCCAGAAGCTACTGTTGTATCGTCCCTAGTATCTTCACAGGGAATGGGAGTCACTGACTTATTAACACTTTAGCTGCATGTCCATCAGGAGGAGGTTGGCTTACCTATTCAGATGTTGTACTTGTTTTTAAACTGGCTTGTATTTTTATTACTGAGTTGTTAGACGTTCTCTATATTAATGCAAATTTCTGACCAGATAACTGAATTATTAATATTTTCACCTACTATGGGTTCTCCTTTTCATAACACTGTACTTTGGAACATTGAAGTTTTAAATTTTGATAATGTCTAGTTCATCTATTCCTTATTTTGTTGCTTATGCTTTTGGTCCCTATTTAAAACATTATATCTAGGATCACAAAGTTCATGTTAACATTTTCTTGTATGAGTTTTGTACTTTTACTTCTTATATTTGCTCACTTTTTAAAAATACCTTAGTAAACTAAAATGATCAACATTTGTACCCTAGATTTGATGCAAGGCATTCCAGTGACAGAAGACCTTTATTCCATATTTACTAAGGAGAAAGAGCATGAAGCTTTGGATAAGGAGAATCAGAGGAGCCACCAGGAATTAATTAGTCAGCTCTTGCAGAGTTACATGAAGCTACTACTGCCTGATGATGAAAAGTTCCATGGGGGCTGGGCTCTCATTGATTGCGACCCCAGGTGAGTTGGAGTTGGTGTCCTGGTGACGAACCTGCTTAACTTTGTGGTGTTTCTCGGTTTCAGCAGTTGTCCATAGAGCTGTGAGCACGAATGCATGCTGAAGTTTCAGTATGGGGCTGGTGCTGAGGCAAGCTTCGTAAGGCACTTGAATTAGGTGTGTAATTAAAGAGGGCCCAAAACAAAAACAAAACCCAGAGAGAGAGAGAGAGAGAGAGAGAGAGAGAGAGAGAGAGAGAGAGAGAGAGAATGAGAATCCCTCCTGAGCTTTCGTGCTCAAGTTTAACACCCTGCCACTGGAACCACAGCTTAATTTCTTATTTTTTGGTGGTTAATTGGAGATTAGAGTCTCACAGACTTTCCTGCCTGGGCTGTCTTTCAGTGGTGATCTTCAGATCTCAGACTCTCAAGTAGCTAGGATTACAGGCACGAGCCACTGGTGCCTGACTTACTGTTATTTTTAAGGGGTGGTTCAAAAGGGTTATGATTTCATATGTCAGGTTATGAGTACAATGCTTTGTGGACACTGTCATCCTCCCTTCACTTCTTCCCCCATTTTCATCTTCTCATCCCTACCCACAAACAAGTAACATAGCTCTTTTTTGTTGTTGTTAGTCTTGGGGCTTGAACTTGAGTCCTGGGCAGTGTCTCTGAACTCTTTTGCTCAAGCCTAGCACTCTATCACTTTGAGGCACAGCGCCACCTCTGGATTTTGAGTGGTCAGTTGGAGATGAGTCTCACAGGGACTTTCTTGCCTGGGCCGGCTTTGAGCCTTGATCCTCAGATCTCAGCCTCCCAAGTAGCTAGGATTACATGCGTGATCCACTTTTCTGGTCATATAGTTCAGTTTTAAACATAGAATATATTGAATATAATGTGTGCATTTGTTCACCTTCTTTTCTCTATTTCTTTGCCCCCCTCTACTAATCACTCTAAAAAGGAAAACCAGGGGCAAGGAATGTGGCTTTAGTGGTCGAGTGCTTGCCAAGCAAGTGTCAGGCCCTGGGTTCAATTCCTTGGTATCACATAAATACAACAAATAAATAAAACTAAAAAGAAAAAAAAAAGGAAAACCAAACCAAACAAAAACAACAAAATACTCTTGTTTCCACTTCTTGGAATTCATTTTGATAAATTGTGCTTTAGATGTTAAGAGGAGTTATACCTTTAGATTCTTCCTCTAAATATATCCTCCTCATATATCCTCAGTTTGTGTGTAAATACATAAAGTCCTGTATAAATGATCACGTGTAGTTGTATTTTATTTATTTGTTTTGTTTTTGTTGCCAGTCCTGGGGCATGGACACAGGGCCTGAGCACTGTCCCTGGCTTCTCTTTGCTCAAGGCTAGCACTCTACCTCTTGAGCCACAGCGCCACTTCCGGCTTTTTTCTCTATATGTGGTGCTGAGGAATCGAGCCCAGGGCTTCATGTATATGAGGCAAGTACTTTACCACTAGGCCATATTCTTAGCCCGAGTGTAATTGTAGCTTCCACTTATAAGAGAAAACATGTTGTTTGTCTCTCTGAGCTTGGTTTATCCACTTAGCATGATTTGTTCTAGGTCCATCCATTTCCCTGAAAATGACATAATGCATGATTTTTTTTTTTTAAGTCCTGTGACTTGAGCTTAGGGCCTGGGTACAGTCCCTGAGCTAGCCACAGCTATACTTCCGGCTTTTTCCGTTTTATGTGGTACTGAGGAATCGAACCCAGGGCTTTGTGCATGCTAGGCAAGCTCTTTACCACTAAGCTTGACATAATATTCTTTCTGGTGGATGAGTAAAACTCCATTGTATGTAAGCACTGTATTTTTCTTGATCCACTCATCTATTGTAGAGCAGGCTGTTTCCATAACTTGGCTGCTGTGAATAGTGCAGCAGTGGGCATGAATATGCAAGTGTCTTTACCATATCCTGACCTAAATCATTCTGGGTAGACACCTAAGAGTGGCATGGCTGGATCATAGGGAAGTTCTGTGCTTAGTTTTTTGAGGAATCAATCGCCAAGCCACCATCCAGGTGTGAGCTACTTCCCGCTTTTCAGAGCTAAGAGCCTTTCAGACACAGACTGGATTAAAGCCACAGTCTTCAGATCTCAGCCTTCTGAGGAGCTAGGACTTACTACAGGTGTGACATTGGTGGATTTACATCGGATGGACCTTTGTCCAGAGTACAGGTTGGATTATCTGCCAAGCTTCCTCAGTGTTGAGATTACCAACTCCTACCACCATTTTTTCTTTCGTCGTTCCCTCGTTAAATGTTACCAAGACCAGAACTATTAGGGTCAGACAATTAAAACTATGCAAATGAAAGAGCAGATCCTCTTTATGTACAATTTTAGTGTTCTGTTTATGGTACTTTTGTAATAGGTTTGACTTCAAAGAGCCCTGCCTCCTCAGGACTGTCTTGGTAACGATTACAATTTGCACCTGCGCCTCCCCCTCCGCACTGCGGCACCGGCAGCACGGGGGCAGGAGCGGCAAGAGACGGAAGCCGGGCGGGCTCGGCGGCCCGGTGGAGCTGTCCAGCCCGGCGGCCCCCCCTGCCCGGGACCCCGTGCACGTGGCCCCCGTGCGCGGTCCTGCCCTCCCTGACCGCCGTGTGTCCGTGTCCTTTCCCGCCCCCTCCCCTGGCCGCAGGACAGTCGCGGGGACGTGCCCGTGGCACGTCGGCGAGGCCGCGGCGCCCACCGCGGGGCCGGTTGCCGCTTCGCCCGCGCTCACGGAGCAGCCCGGGGGGATGGGGTGGCTCTGATCCCCCAGGCAGGGGGCCCGACGGCAGCAGCGGGCAGCCGTGGCCTGCACGCCCCCCCCTCCCCCCGGCCACGGGCACCGCGCTCACAAAGGCGTGAGCTTCCTCTCGCGGCAGCCGACCCCCCTCCACCCCCTGCCCCGGCCTCCTCCATCCCCCCCCCCGGTCCTCGGCCGCGGGCCGGGCTCCGAGGCCCCCCGGGGACGCGGGCAGCAGCGCTGGACTGGACGCGCATGCGCCCCGGCTGCCAGCCGCGTCGGGAGGTGGGCGGCCGGAAGCTAGACGCGTCCCCTGGGCGGGGCTTGGCCGCCGCAGCGCGCCCCGAGTGCCGCAGTCGCCGCAGTCGCTGCAGGCGTGAGCGCGAGCTCGGGCAGCTCCGGCTTCGCGGCATCGACGGGCGGGCGGACGGACGGACGGCCCGACAGACAGACAGACAGACAGACACAGACAGATACAGACAGACAATGCCGCGCTCGCACCGGCCTCCGCCACCCGCGCAGCGGGCTGCCGCCGCTAATGCCGCGGAGCCCAAGACGGACGGCGTCCTGGCCATGACTTTCAAGATTTTCCTCCTGTTCGCGGGGCTGATGGTCAAAGTTCCCGTGGGGCTGTATTTCTCCTGCAAACTGCTGCTTTTCCAGAGCCTGATGCTCATGTCCCCCGAGGACAGCGCCTTCTACGCCACCATCGTGGCCGTGGTCGGGCTTCACGTGGTGCTGGCAATTTTTGTGTTCATCGTGTGGAAGGAGGGCTTGCCTCAGTGGCGGGAAAACAAGAAGGAGTAGCGCAGCCCCGAGCTGCCGGTGCGGGGTGGGGTGGGGGGGGGCGGAGGGGGGCGGGTGGGGAGCACCTGCAGGGCTTGTCCTTTTTCTTTCTCCTTCCTAGCAAACACACTTTTCCTTTGGGGGGGTGGGGTGGGGTGGGAAGGGGAACCCAGTGCATTGCCGCGGGCGAAGCCCCTCGGTGAACATGCGGGTGGGGGGGGGGGAGGGCGAACACTTCCCGACTGCCTGTTCCGTGCCAAGTGATTTTTGTTAGGGACATAACGTTTTTTTTGACTGAGGATCCTGTTGGACGGATGTACATATTAATGCCAGAGTAGGAAGCTAGAGTAAATGTAGTACTGTGGGAGTAGAATTTATTTCCTATTAACAATGTGTCGTAATGTGATTTTTATGGCTCGGCTCGGGCAGCAGTTTTCAGAATGCACGTAAGTATGAATGCACAGAAGTAGATTGTGTTTTTGCCGTGCAGTTCGGTATTGGCCTCAGCCAAGCTGCCAGGATTGATGGATTTATAGTTTTCTTTTTCCCCCACGGATGGATTAGTGCTTAAGTTTTTTGACTCTGAGAATTAATCAGAGTTTTACTGGGTTCTGGCGTTTTAGTTCATTGATTGTGTTTTTCAGTATATTAGGTGAAAATTGAGGTGAATTTACATAAAGGCAGAAGTACTCTCCAGCAAGGTGCTGTGGTGAATGGTTTTGGCGCAACTCTCCTTCCTGCAGCACCCGCTAAACAATGACCTCATTCTACGCAGATTAGGCAGTGACTTAAGTTCCATCTACAAATAATTGTCTCCACTAGTGGTTTCTATTCATGCTTGGCTCACATTTTGATGGTAAGGTCTAGTGAACGAGTATACGTCCCTAAGGCAAGAATGTACCTTCTTGCAGTGGAATTTGGCAGCCAATCATAATGCAGATTAATTACCTTGACAGAAAGCCCATTAATGTATATTCATATTAAAGTTTTATTTCAATTCACATTCTATTTGTTGCTTATTTCTAGATTTTATACTTTGTGTCCTTACTAGGAATTGCTTAAGGATGTATATATAGTTGTAATGATTCATCCCATCTGGTTTTTCTAACTTGTATTTAATATTTGATTTTAGAGTCAATATAATGTGACAAACTAGCTTTTGGAAAATGTTTACATTACCTTGAGAGCCAACTAAATTAATCTATAGAGAAAGAAATGGAATATATCTTGGACTTGTTCCATTGTTGAATATCAGTGTTATATTTGCATACAACGTTTTAATACATTTTCTACAAGTGTGAAAATAATGGTAAATGTGCCTTGTGATATTTTTAAGTTTAGATAATGTAAAATAGTCTTGATTTCTTCTCAATCTCATATTTTCCTTCCAAATAATCGCCTTTCTACTATCCTTCATCCCCCTCCCAAATTTTCTTCCTCCTTTTCCTCCTCCACCTCTTCCTTTCCTTCTGCCCCCTCCTCCTTTGCCTCCTCCCCTTCCCCCATGCCCACCTCCTCCTTTCCCTCTTCCCTTTCCCCCCTCCTTCTCTCCTTCCTCCTCTTTTCCCTCCTCCCCCTTCTCACTCCCCCTTCCCCTCCTCCTTGCTACCTCTCATCTCTTCCCACCTTTATTTCTCTTATATCTGGTTTTTTTTTTTGGTTGCTATTTGTTCCATTGGTTGGCTTTTGTTTTTTGGTCTTTTTTTTTTCCTTCCAAGCAGATAGATTGCCTTGGATTTAACTTCAGAATTAGTACTCATTATTCAATTTTCTTCTTTTTTTGTTCCCCTGGCCAAATTCTTGTCCTAAGTGGCTCTGCTATAGGATTGTGCTAGACAACAAGTGTGGGTGCGAAGGAAAGTGTTTAATCCCTGTGTCATGTTTGTTTAGCCTCACTGATGCCACTCACAGGGACGTCGATGTGCTTCTACTGCTTTCCAACGCTGCCTACTACGTGGCCTAGTAAGTTATGTGCTGGTTTAAAGCTTTCTATTTTTTTTTAACTTAAGGAAATTTCCTTTTCAGAATTCATGACAGTTAAAGAATTAAGAATCTGGTTGCTAATATATTAATGAAAGTTTATGGAGTCTCATATAATTATTCTTTTAATAATTCAGTGTTTTCAAATTTATTTAACATTGGATTTCCTTAGCTCAAAATTGCTACCTGTCAAAGTTTGGGGTGTTCCATATATATGTTTATCACTAGTGGCCATGTCAGTTTGTATTACTATAGTATGTACTTTTATCATTAGTGGCTGTATCTATTTGTATTACTATTGTAGCATGTCTCCTTTGGTGCTCCTACACCTTTTAATTACATATTTGTTTTATCATTAGTGGCTATATCACTTTGTATTATTGTAGCATGTTTGTTTCCTTAGGCCTCCCAGCTTTTTTGCTGTTTTTATGATACAACTCTGTGTGCAAATATAAGCAGCTTGTTTTACTGATAATGATATGATCAGTACTGTGACTTTGGTTTGTCAGATCCATCTCCAGAAGGACTACCGAGTAACAACACTATTGCCAAAATATGAGTACTTGTTTACTCTTGCTTTACCAAGATTGAGTTTTAATTCATATTTTCTAAGTAAATATTAATTTTGTTTCTGACTTTATCATATTTTATCTGTTACTCTAGATGCCTGTTGGCACAGCTTACATGTCATTTTCACTCATTAGATTTATCTGCCATATATTCCCATATAAGAAAATTCAGTATATACATACATACATATATATGTTTAAGTGTTTTAGATTTTTAAATTTTATAGACGTTTTAGCTATTCCTAAATATATTGCACTGGGGATGATTTTAATTACACCTACTAACTTGCTACTATTATATATACTCAGCTGAGAAGCCATATATGCCTCTGATTTTAATCCTCATTTTTACTCTCTTAGTTATGATGATGAAGTTGATAAAGTAAGTCAATATCAACGACTAAGTCTAGAGGATCTGGAAAAAATAGAGATAGGTAAGTTTTAACATAGTGACTACACAAATCAAATGTTCTTGCTTCTAACTATAGGATACATTACTTAAGCAACTAGTAAAACATCTGTTGGAAACTACAAAGGAATGCAACTCCAAGCAGTCTTGTCTTTAGATTTCTGTTCTTTAGAGGTTAGTGATGGGTATAGTCTAGCTAATTGCATTCCTTTTATTTTCATGCTTTGTGAAGATAATCCCAGGGATCAAAAAAGTTTCAATTATTAAGACTAAAGAAGATAGCCTCATCCAATCAAATAATCATTATAGGCTTGTGTTTTGCAGGCTGTATATAGAATATGAAGAAAAATGTGGTACAAAACTAATTGATGGGTATTTGTTGGTCATTTTTTTTTTTTTTTTTTTTTTTTTTTTTTTGGCCAGTCCTGGGGCTTGGACTCAGGGCCCGAGCACTGTCCCTTGCTTCTTTTTGCTCAAGGCTAGCACTCTGCCACTTGAGCCACAGCGCCACTTCTGGCCATTTTCTGTATATGTGGTGCTGGGGAATTGAACCCAGGGCCTCATGTATATGAGGCAGGCACTCTTGCCACTAGGCCATATCCCCAGCCCTTGTTGGTCATTTTGAAATGAAAGAAGAAACTTATGTGGAAGATATAACTACACATATTCATTTGACTTTTAGGTCCTGAACCTACTCTTTTTGGTAAGCCAAAGTTCTCCTGCATGCGATTGCACTACAGACACAAAGGAGCAAGCGGCTATTTCCATACACTGAGAGCAGTGATGCGCAACCCAGAAGAAGATGGAAAAGGTAAAAGAAAGAATTCAGTAAGAGCTTAATATCTACTCTTAGAAGCCCCGACAGGCTTGGGGCATTCTGTAGAATAGCCAGCTGAATAAGAATTGGTCTGGGGAACAGTATTGTGATTTCAGTCCTTGACAGAGCACTGTTCTTAGAAATCCAAAGAACATTTTGAAATGGATTATTTAGTTTGAGGCAAAGGACACTGGGACTTCTCAGTGTGTTTGGCTCCGTGTGAAGTCCTTTGGGTTCCAGGGAAGGAGTTGGGGACCTTGCCTGTTAGGTTCCTAGCCGTTGCCCTGGCAGGTGGCACAATACTTGGACACATTGCTACAAGCTCCTAATCCTAGTTAATTCATTTGTTAGAACTTGATTTAGACCATCCAGAATTGGTAGTCGACAAGTTAGTACTTTTCTGTAAATTATAACTTGTATTCCAATGACCACAGACTCCACTCAAACTTATGTGAATTACAATGCTATGTGCTTGGCCTGCTTTTGGGGAAATTTGGAAGCCATTATATTTGCATTTCAGATACCCTTCAGTGCATCGCGGAGATGTTGCAGATCACCAAGCAGGCCATGGGACTGGACGTACCGATAACGGAGAAGAAGCTGGAGAGGTGAGGAGAACACTCTGTGAAGGGGGGATATTAAAATCCAAGCTCTTAGTTCTATATTCCTTTGGGTGCTAGGGATCCAACTCAGGCCTCACATAGGCAAGAGCAGCAGTCCAGCCTTAAGTTTTTAGTGCTTTAAAAAGATTTGCAAATTGCTGGGAGCTAGTTGCTCATGCCTGTTACCCTAACTACTCAGGAGGCTCACATCTGAGGATTGTGGTTCAAAGCCATTCCAGGTAGGAAAGTCCTTGAGACGATTATCTCTAGCTAACCACTGGAAAACTGCAAGTGGAGCTGTGGCTCAACTAGCCTTGAGCAGAAAAGCTCCTGAGTTCAAGTCCTATGACTTCCAACAACAAAAAAAGTATTTGCAAGCAGGAAGTGGGGGGAACTTGTTATTGAGAGAGGTAAGCATTGGCTTTTGGAGTCAAAAGTAAAACCTTTGAGGTTGAATTCTATATCTCTGTAATTCTTAGACTTACCAAAGGGCTAGATAAATAGCTCAGTGTTCCCAGCTCATATAGTAGTAATCAAAATGAGCCCAATCTCACTACCCCCACTGAGTGGTACTAGGTAACGTAGGGCTATGGGACAGATGGGGGGAATGATGGAAGGGGTGACATTGATCAAGATGCACTACACTTAGAGACATATCAATGGATTTGTTGAAGATAATAACATCTCAAAAAAAATAAATCACTGTAGCTGGGTGCTAGTGGCTCACGCCTGTAATCCTAGCTACCCAGGAGGCTGACATCTGAGGATCATGGTTCTAAGCCAGCCTGGGAAGAATAGACTCTTATTTCCAATTAACCACTAGAAAACTGGAAGGGGCAGTGTGGCTCAAAGTGGCAGAGCACTAGCCTTGAGCTGAAGAGCTCAGGGACAGTGCCCAGGACGAGTTCAAGCCTCTTGACCGACCCCTTCCCAACAAACAAACAAACAACAATGCTGTTTTGCCATCTGGATACAACTTGTGTGGCCACAGGTGAAACTGAAAGCACTGTACAGAGAAAAAGACGGTAGGGTTTTTGTTTTTTTAATTTGGGAAAAGAATGGCTATCAACACATTTGTGGCTCCATAGTCTACATTCCTGAGTGGGGAGAGCCATTCCCTCCTCTAGAGGAGAATTATTCAGTCTTTTGTTAATAGAATTTAGTAGGTCTCTGACCTGTTGGTTTTTTTTTTTTTTCTGGTCAGTGAGCCAAGGATACTGGGTAGAGATACACAGGCATTCATGGCAAGTATCCTGTAACTCTTTATCACTGTCGTTGGGATGACACTAAAATGTGTGCTTGTTTGCACCTGCACTTGTAGTTATATCCCTGCATTGTGACTGTTGGAACTGCACCATGGAGCAGCTCACGGGGCTCTGAAGCCATGGGGGTGTGCCCAGTGTCAGTTCCCTGTGCCCTTCCACACTTCATGAATGGTTTTCCTGGTTTATAGGTTAGAGGAGTTGTATTTTGTATATATTAGGTTAACTAAAATGGTACTAAAAACAAACTTTTCTTTTTTAATGTGACGTGTGTCTTGCGTGTTTCTTTTCAGCAGTGATGTTTCAGTATCAGTTCCATGGGGGGTTATCCAGTTAGCAATGCAGTGTTCCAAAGAAATTGGGACCAATTTAAATACACACTTTTTACTTTTTGGATTCCGTGGGAAATTAACCTTTTCTCTTCTGATTTATAGGAAGAGCAGTAAACCTCATGAAGACATCATGGGTATCCGATCTCAGAACCAAGGCTCTTTGGCCCAAGGGAAAAATTTTTTACTGAGCAAATTTTCATCTCTAAACCAAAAAGTGAAGCAGACCAAATCCAATGTAAATATTGGCAACCTACGAAAGCTAGGAAACTTTACTAAACCTGAAATGAAAGTTAACTTTCTAAAACCAAACTTAAAAGTCAATCTTTGGAAATCAGATAGCAGTCTTGAGACTATGGAAAGCACAGGGGGGATGGAAAGTAAGGTCCAGGCAGAATCTGATGGGGACATTTCTTCAGATAATGACTCCTACCACTCCGATGAATTCCTTACCAATTCCAAGTCTGATGAAGATAGGCAGCTCGCTAATTCTTTAGAGAGTGTAGGGCCAGTAGACTATGTCCTTCCTAGTTGTGGTATTATTGCTTCGGCGCCTCGGTTGGGCAGTCGATCCCAGTCTGTTGGCAGCACTGATGTGAGCATTCATGCTCTCGCAGAGATTCCTCGTGGTCACGAAGGCGCACTTGGAAAAGGCCAGCAGTCTCCTTTGAAGAAAAGCCCCTCTGCTGACAACATACGCGTATTGGCCGGTTCTGCCAAGCCTATGGATGTTTACTGCCACAGATTTGTGCAAGACGCACAAAACAAAATGGAGCTGTCGGAGAGCAGCTCTGTGTCTCAGCAAGCTAAAGAGGAAGGAAACCAGATGACCAATCAAGTTCCTAATGAAGAACCCCAACCAGAATTAACAGAACAGACCCCTTCCCGACCATCTCAATTAGATGTGTCTTTTTCTGGGACAGGCACACAATTTTTGTCAGTTGAACCAGTGCATGCAGTTGTAGCCCCAAAGACCCCCAGCTCCAGTTCCAGCATGCTGGAGCTTGAGGCTGGGCTTCCTGTCACTCCTTCTCCTTCTGAGAGCAGTAGCAGCAGAGCAGTTTCTCCCTTTGCGAAACTCCGGAGCTCTATGGTGCAGGTCGCCAGTATTACGCAGGCTGGGCTGACTCAGAGACTCAGCTTAGCAGTGGCAAAGGTTCAGAAGAGTCCTGCAGAGCCGGAGATGGTTAACGAAATCCAGCAGAACGAACTTAAAAACATGTTTACACAGTGCCAGACACGAATAATTCAGATTTAGGTTTTAGCCACTAAAAAAAAAAACAAAAAAAAAAAACCATGGTTTTTATTTGTATACTTAGAAAGTTTTTCATGTATTAAGCTAATTTAACTTGTATTGTCTGGACCTAGGATTCACAAATTTTAATTATGCTTATTAGTGTTTGAAAGTCTGAATCTGAGCAGACTTCAGATTGCTCTGTAAGTCCATCCTAATTGTGTATACCTGATGGGCTTATACACCACAGAGTAGCTTGTTCTGTCAAAGGATTTCAAGTACAGGTCACTTGGACAGACCTGAGGGAGGATTTGGGAGGGAGTTGGTGGTTAGTCAGTGAAATAGACAGTCCGGGTATGAGCCCATTCATGCGATCAGCATTTTTCTATTACTTGTTAGAGATTTCTTAGAGATACATTTAGTTTTTAGTGACTTATGTTTGTGGCTGGTTTTCTGATAGCTAATTGAGGATTAACACTACAGTCAAATGTATTCTCATTTGATGCTAATTTTCCTCATACTCTACTTGAACATTATATTCTGCCACTGATACCCCAGCCCTAAACCCAGGAGCACTGACTTGCCTGTCATACAGCAAAACAGGCACATCATATGTGAACTGTAGCACCTACTAAACTTCATTTTGCTCTGCTTTCAGGAACATAAGAATATATGTATATTGGCTTCTGGGAATTCTAGAAGGAAGTCTTCAACTTTTTCCCAGGGGGTATGCTTCAACATCTTGTGCAGACTAACACAACTATTGAAAATTTAGCCTAAAGCACAACTGCTAAAACTGGTTTTGACTGACGGTAACTCCAACCACAACCAGTGCCTCCTCCTCTAGAGCCACAATAAGAGTCGCACGCCACATTCCAGCAGGCATTGGTTTCTCTGGTGTCTTAGAGCCTCACTCTGTGCAGTGATTCTCAGTTGAATATTATGTCTGTTGTAACTTTGATAAGCATTCCACTTTTGTTATTTATTTGTGGTTTCATTTTTTTGGAAGTGTCTAATCTTGTGACTTAAAATAAAGACCATTGTAATTAAAGCAACTTTGTGCATGGGAATTTTCTAGCATAACATTCTAACTATTAAGGTTTGGCTTTATGTTAGAAGTTCAGAAATGGTAAATGTGCTATAATAGAACACTTACTCTGAGTCTGTCCAGTTACCTTGCCCCTTTCAAGTATCCTCCAGATTTTAAAAATGAATCACAAACCAAATTTTGAATCCCCAAATTGAAAACTGCTTGGGCTGGGAATGTGGCTTAATGAGTATGGCTTGTCTACCATGCATGAAGCCCTCAGTTCGATTCCTCAGCACCACATAAACAGAAAAAGCCGGAAGTGGCATTGTGGCTCAAGTGATAGAGTGGTAGCCTTAAGTAAAAGAAGCTCAAGGGACAGTGCCCAGGACTGGCAAAAACAACAATAACAACAAAAAACCTTAATGCTTTATTCTATTCTGATCAATTTTTCGTCTGGGTTCAACAACACAAGAGAAAAGAGAAGCTGAAGTCAGCAAGAACGATGCATGTTTATGTTCCATGGAAAGGAATTACAAAGGTTTTTGGAAATTGTTTTAAGGCAATGCTTATTTCCAAGCAGGGATCTGCAGATGTGCTGCAGCAGGACTGACATCTTGCCTTCCACCTCAGCACTGTCCTGTGCCCCTGCCCACACCTGGTCATGGTTTTCCAACAGAACACAGGGCTTTCCAACACGGAGGATCACATAGGGGCTGCACCTTGTAATTCAGGAAAAACAGCCCACAGTACTGGTGATTTGGGAAGTTTTATTTACAGGAAAGAGGGTTCAACGGAACTTTTCTGTAAGAAAGACCAAGCAAAATTATGATTTCTTTGGTAGATTACAATTTACATTGGCACAGTTAGACACACGGTAACTAATTACCTGTCCTAGAACACAGGAAATACATCTTATTGTCACAAATCCAGTTGAGTATTTTATATTTCTAAAAGTATAAGGATGGGTCTTGTTTACCAGTAATAAAAATGAAAAAGTTAAATCCTAATATAAACATTATTTACATTAGTTTATAAAAATAGCTTTGAATTTAGGAAAAGAATGGTGAGCTAGTAATTTTTACTTCCCTTCATTAAGCATGATTCCTTGATTTTTCAAGGCTGACCCTGTTTCCTTGGTGTTAACAATGTCAACATAAGCCTTCCTTATAGGAAAAACACAATAAGGAATCACTTAATGTTTCCAGCTGTGAGAGCTACTAAAAGAAATTAATTTCAAACAAGTCATGTTCTTACCTTCCTGAACATTCTGTTGCTACAACTGTACTACTAATTGTTTGCTTTCTTTCCTATAAGTAATGATACTTTCTGTTCACATAAAAGTTTGTATGTCAAAACTAAATGGTCTGGGGGAAATCAATTGTTTTAGAATTCACTGGATTAGAAGATGTTAACTGGTCAACACATTTGGAACTGATAAACTAGAACGTTTTAAGTCCAATATAATCATCAAAGCCAAGTAAATGACATTTATGAAGAAACTAATTAAAAATCTTTCTTCCTAGGCTGGGAATGTAACACTTGCCTAGCATGTTCAAAGAGATCTGAGTTCATTCCCCAGCACCCCAAAAGAAACTTTATAAAGAAAATTGCTGTTTGGTCTTTTTCATATTTGGGCAAATTGTCACAGAGGAGCATTCTCTTAAATCTCAAAACAAATAGTTCCCAAATGCACTGAAGTAACAAGAAAAATGATAGCTTCATTTATTCCATATAAAGGGATCTTATTCTTGTATGAAAAAGAAATAGTACTAAGTTATTTTAGATCTTTCAGATCATTTGGAAAAATAAATGGGTAGTTCTAACCTAAGAATTTCTGGAAGTATTGCCTGTAAAATGTAAGTATAGGGGCTACTTCCATGTAAAAGGCAGGTTTTCCAGGCTTGTTAACAGCTGTTAAGTGGAAAAGAGTTTCTGTGGCTAGATATTTGAGGAAATACTGAAGGATTCACAAGCGAATCAGTTGGCAAGCACACTTCACTTGCCAAAGTTAAGACAACTGCACATACTTAGGCCCATTAAGAATTACTGGAAAGAAATATGAAATAGAATTGTCAAGTGCACAATTTCTCCAACTTGGAAATCTCAACAGTTTTCTTCAAATGAAGTTACATTGGCATTTCAACAGTCTGGCCTGTATTACTTAGCTGCAGATAAGGAAATGGTATAGCCAGCAACATTATCAACATTAAACCTTTAATATCAAATACACTTTTGTACATCATTACTAATTTGTATAGTTATAAAACAAACTTCAAAAGCTCCATAAAATCAGTAAGGGAAAAGCCCTTACTGAGTATCATATAAACATCAGATGTTGCCAGGCTTGATTTCAGGAAAAGTCAATGGTTTTCTTATACAAATTGTCTATAAAACAATGTGGTATAAATGGTGTCACTCAGACTGTCACAGTTCGTTCCCATTCACACACTTCTGCTGCTGCAGCCTGTTTCTTCTTAAAGACTCGAGCTGCTTCGCTCGGAGCCACCGCTCTCTTGACAGTGTTGTCTGACCAGCACTGAGGGACAGAAACCTGGTTCGAAATACAAAAACAGATTTCAGTCTAGCACTAGATGAGTACCTCGAATAAACCTGAAGACCTAGGGACACTAAGAATAGACCGAGTCCTGAGAACATCTGGCAGCTGCAGCATGTGAAAGGCAAGTTAGGACGTCGCCCGAGGAGCCCCGAGAACAGGCAGCAGGACCGTTGCGCTGACAAGGGCACCGGCCAAACTCAGTTTCTCCTCAATAAGCCCTTTCATAAGCTGTTTTTTTTTTTTTTTTAAGGAAAAAAGGAGCTTTTCTGTGTTCAGAAGTCTGCTTCAGTTTTCGCCGAGTAACTCAAATACGATGCCCAGCTCCCGAGGCCGCCCCGGGTGCCCAGTCCTTACCGCGCGACCACGAGCAGCTGGTGCAGGTCGTCCGCCGTGATGCTCTGCGGGTCGTTCTTCCGCATTTCCACGAAGTCATCCTCCACGGCCTGGGGCGGAAGGAGAAAGGCACTTGAGGGGTTCAAGCTTCCTAAACCTCCTTAAGATAGGAAAAGCAATGGGGTCCTTTGACCGATGGAAAACAGAATGTCAGTTGTCAGAGTGCCAGTTGCTCCTGCCTGTGAACTCAGGAGGCTGAGATCCGAGGATCACGGTTTGAAGCCAGCCCGGGCAGGAAGCTCTAGAAGACTCCAATAAAGTAGCAAAAAAGCCAGAAGTGGAGCTGTGGCTCAAGTGGCAGAGCACTCGCCCCGAGAAAAAAGCAGCTCAGGGGCAGCACCCAGAGCCCGAGTTCAAGCCATAGGACCAGACAAGGAAAGAGAGGAAGTCAGAGCTGGGTGCTGAGGGCCACACATGTCGTCCTCACTGCTCGGGAGGCAGAAATCAGGATTGCTTCCAGGTCATCCCAACAAAGTTACAGCCTTCTCAACCAAGAACTGCAAACGGTGGTGAGTGCTAGTTAGCTATGACGGGAAGCCTAACCGGCAGATGGTGGCATAGGTAAAAATCAGACCTTATCTAAAAAGCAAAGCCAGCCAGGACGGGAAAAGTGACCCTGCCTCCAAAATAACCAGCAGAAGGCTGGGCTGGCTGAGCACTGGCAGCGTACTCCTGTAATCCCAGCTGCTCAGGAGGCTGACACCTGGAAGCTTCTGGTTTGAAGCCAGCCCAAGCAGGAAAGTGTGAGATTCCCATCTCCAGCTAGCTTAGTCAAATGCCGGACTAGGTTTGGTTCAAGGGACAGAGCTCCAGCCCAGCAGGTGGAAGGCGAGTTTAAACCTCATTATCGCCAAAAAGACAACCAGAGAAACAGGGCTGGAAATGTGGCTTAGTGGTAGGGGCATGTGCCCAATAAGCTTGAATTCAAACTCCAGTACCATCAACAAAATAAAACAAAATAGGGTGTCAGCCTTGCCTCAAACCTCTGGAAGTGAGCTAGATGCTTGCTATCCCCCAAGGAGCCGGCGGTTCTTGTGAGCTCTGTGACATTTTGCTCCCGGCTGTCACTGCAGAAGGCTCACTGCGGGCCCCAGGAAGAACCCGCTGCAGCCAGCGTTACCTCTCCCTTGCTTGGAGGGAGCCCGCCACGCGAGCCTGGCTGCCTCCGACGCTCTACTGGTGGCAACACGTGACAAGCGGCTGCGATGCGCAGCAGGGCCGGGCTTGCCTAGGATGTGCAGAGCCCTGCGCTGACACCCCAATACTATCAAAAAGAAAAGGAAAACATGAGAACTCAAGAAATAGCTATGGATAAAAAAGAGAAAAATTTTAAAAAATGGAGCAAATTTGGGAGTTAATACGTGCAGAAGACAAAAGAAAAACAATCTAAAAAAGAAACCGTAGAGGAGTTGAGGAGACTGAGCGCACAGGCTTAAGAATCAGCATCACGATGCATTGACTGAGATGATCTGGGCTGTGGAACAGAAGGAAGAGCAAATAGAGAGAAGGTAGCCTTGAAGACCTGCATGAACACCTGCGGGCCAGCGTGCATGTAGTGATGCCAGAGTGTGTCTGTGGGGGACCACAAAGAAGTTTAAAGAAAGAATGACCCAAATTTCCCACAACTGTCAGACACTTCACCCCCAAATGTACACTGAGGTCCGTACCAAGAGCTCGACAAACTTCCAGCAGGATAAACCGAATGACCTCCACACTGAGAGCCAGAGGCAGTGCCCACACTGCAGTCCCAGTCACACAGGAGGTCACGATCGCAGGAAGAGCGTGAGGTGGCAGAACCATTTTTGAGACGCTATCTCAACAACTAGGTGGGCGTGGTAGGAACATAACCCCAGCCACGTGGGAGGCACAGGCCAAGGGGAGACTGTGGGCGGATGCCGGCTAGAGGAGACCTTATCCGGACAACGACGGCCTCGGGAGCCCAGGGCCCTGAATTCAGATCCCAGTACCTTCGAGAAACCCACACGGAAACCGGAAGCACTAGGCCTCAGGAGGGACTCTCGGGTAAGAGGACCTGTCAGTTAAAAAGCAAAAGGAAAAAAAATGGAACAACGTTTGATAGCGAATATCAAAGCCTGGGAGGAGGATGAAGTGCTCACCTAGCCTGTGAGGCCAGCACTGCACAGAGACAGACAGACAGATAGATATAGAGACACATAAAAATAGACAGATGTAAATATACAGAAATATAGAGATACATAAAAATAGATGCAGACAGACAGATAAGAGAATGAATGAATATTGAAGGTAGCAGGCCAGAAGACAGGAAGACATTCAAAGTACTGAGAAAAACATCCCAAGGTACAAATCTACATCTGTAAAACTAACCAGCCTTAAGACAAAATGAAGACAGTCTGAGGCTAGTAAAAATGTAAAGAAAAGCCGCCATGAGCAGACATGTCTTCAAGAAACAAAAGCAACAGTTTTGGGGCTGAAATGAAGGCATATTATAGTCAGGCAGTGAGGTAAGCCCACATAAAAATCAAGAGCTCTAATAAATAAACAAGTAAGGGCTGGGAATGTGGCTTAGCGGTAGAGTGCTTGCGTAGCATGCATGTAGCCCTAATTTTGAATCCTCAGCACCACATAAACAAAAAAGGCCAGAAGTGGTGCTGTGGCTCAGGAGGTAGAGTGCTAGCCTTGAGCAGTAAGAAGCCAGGGACAGTGCTCAGGCCCCGAGAGTTCAAGCCCCAGGACTGGCTAAAAAAAAAGTAGTGTTTTTATTTTTTGGTGTTACTGGCGTTTGAACAGAGCCTTAGTTGGCTGTACAGGCTCTACTGTTGAGCCATGTCCTCTGGACTTTTTTTGTACTGATGATTGATTGAACGCTGGTCCTGGGGCTTGAACTCAGGCCTGTGCGCTGTCCCTGAGCTCTTTTGCTCAAGGCTAGAACCCTACCACAGCACCACTTCTGGTTTTCTGATGGTTCATGGGAGGGAGGTAAGGGTCTCAAGGATTTTCCTGCCTGGGTTGACCTTGAGATCTCAGCCTCCTGAGCAGCCAGCATTACAGGTGTGAGCCGCTGGCTCGGCTTGCATTGGTTATTTTTGAGACAGTCTTGCTTTAATATGACTGGGCAAGGCCCCTTGTAGTTTTTACTTCCTGTCCAAGCAGGTCTGATAGGTATATACTACGGGTAGTCTCAGATGTGTCTGCTCAGGCTAGCATAGAACCACAACCCTCTGGCTCTCAGACGCCCACACATCTAAGAAGACTGGCACATTCCACTGTGCCCCGTCCCCAGCTGCAGCCTGAGAAGGACCTCGTGAACTTCTCTGCCTTTTTAGCCTCAAACTATAATCTTCCCCACAGATCCCAGCCTTACTAACAACATCCAGGTGTTCAACCTCAACCAGCCTTTTTCTTTGTTTTGAACCTTTGTGTTTAGAACCTCTTCTCTCTTATTTGAAAAACTTATTTGAAAATCAGTATATATTGTGAGGAATGCATGTACAGGAATTTAATCTGCATTTAAGTAACATAAAGAGAAGGAAGAGTGTAATTATAAAGGAGTCAAATAACTTTTTTATTTTTATTGTCTAGAGCAGACATCACGTTTACTGAAAGTGAAAGGATAGACTCTGCTAAGATGGAGGCTCTTAGCTGGAAGTCCCTACAGGAGTAATGTTTTTGTATATTATTGAAATTAAAATAAGAGGTAGAGATTAGCTCAGAACACTCCCTGGCCTGCATAGGGCCTGGGTTGGGTCTCAGGACAGCAAAAACCCAAGAAGCAAAAGAAGAATTTAAGGGAGTGAAAACAGGACACTAGAAAAGGTCTACGGAGGTCTAGGGAAGTGAAAGGAAAAGCCAGGCCAAGAGCACTTCCCCTCACCCGACCGGGACTGAACACGCGCGCTCCGCCCAGGGTGCCCGCGCGCATGCGCGCTTCCACAGCTCAGCGTACCTTGGTGATTTCATCAGATATGCTGTAGTCCAGGAATCTGAGCAGGGTCAGGTAGATACGGAACTTGTTGAGCACAGACGGCAGCACCGCAGAGAGAAGGCTGTTCATGTACTCCTCCATGTTGGGTGGGATCAGCTGAGGCTGTAAGTGCATCTGGCAGTCTGCCTGGAAAGAGAAAGAGCACACAGTCCATCCCGTGCTCACACGCTTGCACGCTCCACACTACTGGGATGTGTCAGTCAGGCAATGACAAGTTTTTCCTTGAGGGGGTGGGAAGGAAAGCTGGTTTTGTGTGTTATTTTTGCAGTACACTCCTTGAGTCAGGCCTCCAGCCCTTGTTATTTTTCAAACAGGGCTTGGGCCAGTCTGGACCACATTCTGTCTCTGCGTCTGGTTTACTTGGTATGCAGAATGTGTCACCATACCAGCTTTGAACTGACTGAGATGAGGATCTCACAAACTTCTGCCTAGACTCGCCCCAAACTGCAGTCTTCCCAAACTTTGCTACCTGAGCAGCTAGGATTACAGCTGGGAGCCTCTGTGCCCAGCCAGGTACAAGTTTTTCCTATTAACTGACACACTGTAACTACCACAGTTAAAACTACCACAGTTAAAAACTACCATAGTTAAAAAGCCAGCGTTTTGTCGGTCATTTGTGATGTTTCCTCTATGGTTTTAGTACACACAAAACAGCCAGCCCCTAAAAGGCAGACAATTCATGAAACCGACATCCCATTTTCCCAGACAACTTAACAGCAAGCAATTTCATTCTGAAACCGCACACTTTCCAACTCCTGAGGGTGTTTACCTTCCTCAGAATTAACAGCTCTTACTTCTCACCTAAGGTTTTGTGTTTTTGCCTGGATGGGCCTCTCTGATGCTCCTGCTCCAGCAGCGGGGCCTACAGGCCAGCTCGGGCCGGCTTATTGGTTGAAATGAGGTCTCACTAACTTGTTTTGAGGGCTAGCCTTGAAAAAAGATCTTCATGACTCTGAGATCTGGGATTACAGACATGTAGCATTATGGCTGGCTTGAATTATCACCCCTTAATCAGCCATCCTGAAGACCAGAGCATTACACACACACACACACACACACACACTCACTCTCACTCTCTCTCATTATGTTAACTATAATAAGGTTGATTACAAAGTAAAGGACTACTTTGAAGGAATTCTAAATTACTTCTTAAGACTGGCAAAAAGACCAGGCATTGGTGGCTCATGCTATAAAGGAGCGACTCAGGAGGCTGAAATAAAAGATTGGCAGAAAACAGGGAGAAGCAGCAAGAACAGCGAGCTGGGTGTCAAATGGGAATTGCATTGTTTTTACACCTCGGTGTGGAATGCAGCCCTGGATTCTCACAGAGGTTTTCATCTCAAGGTAGAATGAAATAATAAATTCCCTTATTAGTAATTAGCAGCCACAATTTATGTAGCTCGCTTCCCCACCCATTAATTTTGCAGTGCTGGGGACTGAACTCAGGGACTTGGCATGCTATGCAAATGCTCTCCTTGGGGCTAGCTGTGCTCTCAGGGTGGTTTTGGCTTTGGGTTTTTCTCCTGTGTGAGATGCAGACATTCTATATTGCCCAGGCGGGGCTGAACTCGCAACCCTTTCTCCACACCCGCTGCAGGAGCTGGGGTGGGAGGCACGCGCCACCATGGCCCAGAGAGGTCACAACTCCTCACAGGCAAATTATGAATAAGCACAAAATGTCGCTCCATCTCCAGATGCAACCTCCTTCACTTAACACTGATGCTGCGTACCGGAAGCAGTGACCGCCCCTCCGAGGTGATAAGAACGTTGATGTTGCAAGGGAATTCCATTTGGTGGTAACTGAAGTCATAATCCACCTTCTGCCAAGTGATCAGGTTGCTCAGGGCAGTCACATTGTGCACACCTGGGAAAGCAAGAACCCAAGTTCAGTCACTCAGTCATCACCAACCCGCTCTGTGGACATGGACAAGGCGCCACCTAGTCCTTGACTGATATATAACACCCTCCAATCTACACTTGGAGTGTGACAGGCCACTCAACACAACATGGGGCCCCAGTAAGTCTAATTTCTGCCTAAGGAGTGTGGTTTGACTACAACAATGCAGGAGGATTCCTAAACACAGAGACGGTTTTCAGATTTTCACTGGATTTCAGATTTTCTATTCACCTTTGCCTTCAAAGTGCCCAGTCCACAGTATCATTTTGTCTACTTTAACCTCTCGAATCAGCACAATTGCAACATGGACACAGAACTCTGCTTCCTTGTAACTAGGAACATGCTCCACTAGGCCTTTCAAGCCACAGGATCAATCAAATCGTTTTATATCCCCAAGACTCTAATAAAAGTATTTGCTGAAAGCTTCTCTACATTTCGGAGTTAACAAGCAACTATTAGCAAATTCTCCTCTCATTTCAGCCCCAATGCTCCATGGGTGACCGCGTTCACAAAACCACGCCAGAACCCAGGTGGCTATACCCAGATAGCTTCTATTATCTGCTTTAGCCAAAGGCATAGGCCAGGCTTCTGAGGATTTGTTAAATTGAACTGGTCTTTGTCCATGGGTACCCTTCTAAACGGTGACCGGCAAATCTGGCCTTCAGGAGGCCACTAGTACACTGAGGACAGGAGGCCACTAAGGAATTGAGGATAGGAGGCCATTAAGAAATTGAGGACAGGAGGCTGGCTCCACGTTTGCACCTGGCGTGTCCAGCTGCCCCTGCTCTAGAAGCGTCTCATCGATGACCAGGGACGTGTTGTTGGGCAGCTGCAGCAGTCCACTGACCAGGCGATTGGCCGTGTAGTCTTTGTGGGGAATGAATTTCAAATGGTTCATGTTCTCTATAGTCATCTGGAGACGAAAAGACTGAAAGAGAAGATTTTTAATAAGCAAGGATCTATACACATTTGGAGTTCACTTTGTTTCACAGAGAAGAAAAGTTTCTAAGGAGCTAACAGAACGGTTTCTGCTACTCTTAGGAGTGAGGTGCCTGTATCCACATTACAGCCTCACTCACCTCCGAGCTGTCCCAACGCCAGCGGCTCAGCAGTCCTCCGAGACAAGGACTGATGTTGCCGATGAAGCAAACAGCCGACCACCGGCGCATACCCCCCCCCCCCCCCCCCAAAGTATCCGGAAGCTTAACTTTTTTTTTTCTTTTTGGCCAGTCCTGGGCCTTGGACTCAGGGCCTGAGCACTGTCCCTGGCTTCTTCCCGCTCAAGGCTAGCACTCTGCCACTTGAGCCACAGCGCCGCTTCTGGCCGTTTTCTGTATATGTGGTGCTGGGGAATCGAACCTAGGGCCTCGTGTATCCGAGGCAGGCACTCTTGCCACTAGGCTATATCCCCAGCCCAGGAAGCTTAACTTTTAAAACCTAACACAAGCTGGCAAAGCAGAAAACAAAATGTTTCTTCTCTTCATGAGATGGAAAGGCTTAATGGTGTCATGTTTCACTAGTCTTTGAATCAAAACCGTACTTATCCATCCCTGTCCACTGCAGAGGGTTTTGAATGAAATACTGAAAGAACCCTGGGGGGGAAGAGGGAGGAGCAGAGCGCATGTTCAGTGCTGCAGACCCGTCAATCAGCAGGGAGCCTGCATGCCAGGGCCACCACTCCCTCTGGAGGCCCTCGTCCCTGCCCTAGGGCTTTCTCCTCTCTGAGCTCCGGCCAGGAAAGAAGTAGGGGAAAGCAGGTGACAAAGGGGTAAGAAATACCAACAAAATTGAGAAGATTCTCATACTGCAGGGGAAGGGGCATTAGACACAAATCCGAGCCCCGGAGGAAGCAGAGCACGTCAAAAGCAAACGTGGTGCGCACAGGGGCTTGGGTCAGCTCTGCCACAGCAGTTGAGGAGGTCACTTGCACTGAATCTGTTGTGAAAACAAGACATTCCCACAGGAAGTGTGCAAAACTCACCGAGTGACATGCAAACACAGGAGGGAGGTGGGAAAATGACCAAGTAAAGCCTAGAAAGTGGCGTAGAGTCACCAGGCCCCACACTGTCACCTTTAAATCCTTTCCTCAGAAAACGCTTACCCTGGGAAACGTAATCCTATCCTGAGTGTCCGCGCGCTTGGCCTTGCGGCTGAGGCCCCAATGGCCCCTGACCCCACCTTCCACTCCCTCTGCTCCAGCCACATGAAGCAGCCTTGCGAACCGGGCCTTCGAGGATGCCACTGCATCCTAGGGGAGGGCCCACCGCTGCCAGGCCTCCACCCTTTCCCCAGCGCTTCCTCTCGGTGAGGGTAAACCATCCGACTACTTCAGTAGTTCACAAAATGGATGGGGTACAGTACAGGCCCAGGGAAGTGCTGAGACCCTTCTATGGGGGTTCATGAAATTAAAAACAAATCACAGTTTAAAAAATTCCCTTTAAGGGGCTGGGGATATGGCCTAGTGGCAAGAGAGCTTGCCTCGTATACATGAGGCCCTGGGTTCGATTCCCCAGCACCACATATACAGAAAACGGCCAGAAGTGGTGCTGTGGCTCAAGTGGCAGAGTGCTAGCCTTGAGAAAAAAGAACCCAGGGACAGTGCTCAGGCTGAGTCCAAGCCCCAGGACCGGCCAAAAAAAAAAAAAAATTCCCTTTAAGAAAATGTACTTCAGTCAAAATGTCACATTACGATAAGACCAAATCTGGAAATAGACATGAAAATCTAGGGGACTCCTACTAATCTAGACATGTTAAACCATGCCACTTTACCACTACTTTTTTTTTAGTTTGGGGAAAGTTATTATTATAAAAAATACTTATGCCTCATAGCAACTGATTTCTTTCTAATGGATTACTCAAAGTATATCCATGTCAACTTCCAGTTTGGGAGATTAATGAACTAAAGCAGTTGTGAGTCCTGAGAGCTCTGTCTATGTGCCTCCCCTGTGGCCCAGGAGAGTGGGCACCCAGACCCCCCGATCAGCGGGCTCAGCAACCTCTTTCGTTCCCAAAGGAAGAGGTCATCAGTGTTGGCAGTCACACAACTCATCAGAAACAATTCTCCTAGTCCCAAGATTGCCTGCTCACAACACCACATTCCAAGTGGCCTTGCGAAGGAGCTCCAACAGGAAGCAGAGCTGGGGAACTGGAGACAGAGGTTCTCATCACCCCAGCTAAGGGAATCAGGCTACTGCAACTTACAGCTTGTTTGGGTTTGTTTTTAGTGCATACACAGGATATTAAATTGAATAAATAACTGGCATTGAGTACAGTTTCCAGGGAGTTATTGCAACTGTGTGAATTGTTGGATGTTACAGAAATTGGTGTTAAGGCAACAAATAGGATGTGTTTAGGAATGAATCCCTTTTTTGGGGGGGTAGTAGGGCTTGAACTCAGGCCTGGGTGCTGTCCCTGAGCTTTTTCACTCAAGGCTAGCGCTCTACCACTTTGAGCCACAGCTCCACTTCTGATTTACTGGTGGATAATTGGAGATGAGAGTCTCACAGACATTCCTGCCCAGGCTGGCCTCGAACCATGATCCTCAGATTTTGGCTTTCTGAGTAGCTAGGATTACAGATGTGAGCCACCAGCACCCAGCTGAGAATACACTTTAAAGTATGTTAAGTTGACAGGTTTGGTTCCCCAATAAATGAGATCTATTCAAATCTCCAAGTATTTGGGTTGGATGAAGACAATTAGATGCATTCATTGTGAACTTAGGTTTATAATATGTATTTATATTGATCTTACTGCTGGAACAAGATGTTGAATAATTCGATATAAGTGCTCTGTGAAGGTACTATTCCGTGGGCAACCACTCAAGTTAACTGTAAATTTTCCTAGTGGAAGAACATCTCTTCTTGTGTATCTAGGGGGAAAAAAAAGAAATAAAAAATAAGAACCTAAAGTGATTTCCTGGTATTCACCAAAAGGCAAATAAAATACTGTCATTAAAAAATGTAGCAGAATACTCTGGGGGTAGTTATTTTATCTATCAGAATAACAGCAGTTAAAATTGTAGCCAATCCTTCTCTTGAGCACTGACCCCATGCCAGGACTATTCTGAGCACGTATATGCTTTGTTGATCTCCCGACAACCGGGGGGGGGGGGGGGGGACCCTAGTTAACTTTGTTTCGTGGATGAGAATCTGAGTCTGAAAGCTAAGTAAAAGTGGAGTCACAGCTCCCCAAAGTGCTAGAGATGGTGAGTGGCTCAGACTCCTGGGTAAGCAGCCCTAATCTGAAATCCCAAATCTGTAATGACCCAGTCTGAAACTGAGCAGAATGTTGGCAGCCAAAAAACCTCAGATTTAAGAGAATTTCAGGTTTTCAATGAGAGGTGCTGAACCTGTCACCATCCAATAAGCTGGAAAATGATTGAGCTTGGAGTCAAGTCTGTTCTCAACTATTATGTACTACTGTCCCCGATGCCATCCAGGGAGAAATAACGCAAAAATGACTGCAATGGTATCCACTATATATAAAAGCCAGGAAGAACCAATATTTATGGAAATGGCTACATATGGTACAACTGTATAATGAAACACTGTACAGCCACCAAAATTTCATAAGGAATTATGGGCAAATATTAGTATCTATTAAGTGCTACATGCAAGCCATGGCTCTGTGCTGATACCTGATGCAGCTCTGTAGCTAATACCTACATGAACATACAGAGAATACCCGTGGAAATAAGAGAACACGAACAAATACTAGGGTACTACCCAAGATACGGTGGGAGGATTACAGATAGTTGCTGTTTCCCTCGTGTTCTTGGGACTTGTTGAAAGAGCACATTACTTTTGAAATCAGAAAACAGAACTACAGTGGGGCCAAAGGGTGAAGGGCTAATGTCAACCTATAGATTACATGTGCATATGACATGCTTCATTGAATGTTTATAGAAGCAGAGCCATGGGATACATAAACAGAGAACTCAGAATGCAAACAGTGATCTGGGGATGTGGCTCAGGGGGTAGAGCACTACTTGTATACCAGTGAGCAAGGTCCTCGGTTCAATCCCCAGTACCACAAAAAGTAGGGGGAGGGAAGAATGCAAAGAGGATAAAACAGCTTATTTTACTCACCAGCTATTTTAGCTCAAACACTTACTAAAGGGACATGATCAAAATGCTTTGTGAGACTGAGAAAAGGTGGAGATGGGAATATTTGTAATTGGGGTTAATACTTGTTACAGTGAACAAAAAGCCCAGTTGACTGATGATGAATCCTGATAAACTAACACAAACATGACATCAGCAATCTTCCTTTTCTTTTGCACTTTCTATACCACAGCCAACTCCCTTACTTCCCGCTATCAAGACAACACTTACACTGTGGAGATGAGGTGTAGGATAAGGTACTCAGCAGCCAGACTGTCTCCCAACAGCGCGTGCGTGAGGAACCCAAGCAGCTCTGCTCTGACCGGGGACAACTCGGACATGAAGCTGGACACGACTGCAGGAGGAAGGGAGAGGAAACTCTGAACACATATGCCAGCACTTGACTGGGAGACCAGTAAGCATTTAGAACACACAAAGAAGCAAAACCAAGGAAGCCTGTAGTGTTTTTTGTTTTTTTTGCGGGGGGGGGGGGAATCAGGTTATTTCTATGAAGAGAATTAACAGAAGAGAAAAACAAGGCGAAGCTTCAGATATACTAGAAAAACTGAATTCTGACAAATGAGGAACTGCCCCAGTGCCACGGCAGTGCCACAAGCCACGGGCAGAACCAGACACAAGGTGCGTCTGTGGCTCCCCAGATGTGAACACTTACACTTACAGGTGCTGCTCTCCTCTTTGTTAAGGCAAGTAGGTAGCAATGGATTGATGTGCTGCAGTTTCTGGGCTAAAATGACATGAATTCTTGGCACCAAGGAAGCGGGAGGACTGTGGACCCTCTGCTCCTGCACTGTGTCTGTGCACTCCATGGGGTCCAGCAGCGCGCAGGCGTCCCTGTGGGGAGACGCACGCGCCGGGTTAGACGCCCACCGCAGAGATGGGAAACAATGTGCATCGCCAAAAGCAAACGTAGAAGTCAGCCAAGATCTGTGCTTGTCCTTAGAGAAAGAGGATTCTTGTACACAGATGCTTACGGGAGTCGGCTCTTCCTCACTCTCTCCCTCACGCCTGAGCCATGCCGCTGAACGGCTCTACTCTCCCCTGGCCCAGACAAAAGCGGCCAAGGAATATGGAGCACAACTTCTCTTCATTGAGAGTCTAAAAATCCTTTGTTATTTTATAAGCTGTCTCGGTTATTTATTACTTACACATTTTGGAGTATAGAATGTGTAACTAGCTTAATGTGCCAGAAAATAAATGATAAAAACGACATGGTCGTCTTTCGTAGGACACAGAACCTGTCTATCAAGTGTCTGTTACTAGCTGAACCAGGGAAAATTTAAGCCTGAAATTATTAATAGAGAAAAAAGGAAAAAGGAGAAGAAGAGTAGAAAGAGAAAGAAGAAAGAAAAAAGGAGGGAGGAGAAAGAAGAAATGAGCAGGATGAGGAAAAAAGAAATAGGAGCAATAATATCAGAACCATGAAGGCCAAAGAAAGGCTGCAGTCAGCTTCACTTCAGTGCAGCAAGCCGTTTGCATCCCAGATCAAGATGGAGAGTACAGGAAAGAACATGACTGAGGCCGTCAGTGAACTCAGGCACGGTGTGCCACATAGCGGAATGCCCTGAGATACTTGTGTTCTGATTACAGCTGAGAATCTCTGCTCTCAGGCAGCAGTTCAAGTACTCAGGGATATAAGGGTTTCAGAGAAGTGTGTGTAAGGGCTGAATATAGTGGTACTCCCTGTAATTCTAGCACTCAGGAGGTCGAAGCAGGAGGACCAGGTTTGAGGCCAGCCTCAGTTAAGAGTAAGGCCAGTCTAAAGGAGACAGTGAGTACCAGTGATAGATCTGCATGTACATCAACAGCATAAGTGAATGACCACGCATACTGGCAAGAGTAGTAACAACTGAAAAATAATCCGATGAAAGAGAAAGGAGTTCTTTATCTCCTGACACTTGTGGAGATGTAAAACTAAATAAAAAGTGACCAAAGCCAGGTAGGTACCAGGGGCTCACACTTGTAATATGAGCCTCTCAGGAGGTTGAGATGCAGAAGATGAAGATGCCAGCCTGGGCAGAAAATTCCTCAGGTTTCCATTTCCAAAACAACAAAAATCTGGGCTGGAGGCATAGCTCAAATTGTTGAGCACTAGACAAGCAAATTTGAGGCATGATGTTCAAATCTCACCCCTGGGGGGTAAAAAGATCAAATGGACTCACCTTTCATCATTGTTCAGTATACTTAGCACTGGGTCCACTGACAATACGCCGTATAATTCAAGGACATCATTTACTTTGAAACAATCCCAATCTTCATAGACCTAACAAGCAAAGATACACATTAGTACTAAATGACATTTAAAAACAAACAAGAAATTAAGTCTCGAAGTTACAGTAATAATATCTTAGCACTGTAAATCTAGAAATGGACATTAAACTGAGACCAAAAGAGGTAATAGTGTTTAATTAGTAGAAAGACTTTAATTCTTAAACTCTTTCTACTGATCTGCAAGTAGAGAGTAGTAGGCTGGACAAGGTGAGAACAGTACATCCCCAGTCCACCCTGGGAGCTGCCAGAAAAAGAGCAGAGCCTTCTTACTGCCCGACTCAGTGACACACACCAGACTTCTGACCCAAAGCCTCCAAATAACACATTTTTATTGATGCAGACATCTAAACTGGTAGTGATTTGTTGTAATAGCAAAGGAGAATGCATACAAACACTGAGTTTTCCATTTACGTTTTGAAGACAATAATAATGTATCTGTCACTGTGAGGACTGACTACAAAACGATTTATTACCTTCACAAGGCAAGCAGGGCCCTTCTCTCCCGGCAGTGGGAAATTCAGATCAAAAGGAGAAGAGAGGTTTAAGGAGTTCAGTTGTTGGCCAGCTGATGCTTCAGTTTCTAAACGTTTTGGCTCCCCACACCACTGAAGACCACCAACACCCCCTAAATTCAAAGGACAGCATTGCACATAATCATTTCCTTTTTTTTTGTGAAGGGGGGGCAGTAGTGAGGTCTGAAATTAAGGTCTTGAGCTTGCCAGGCAGGGGCTCTACCACTTGGACCATGCCTCCAGCTCTACCCTTAGTCATTTCTAAGGCCTCCTGGAAGAAAAGCACATTCCAAAGTTTGGTACAAATGATGTTTTGAGCTCTGAAAGTTGAGTTTGTTATGGTTTTAATAACACACAACTACCTTTGTTGGACCAATTTCACAACAAGGATAAATATGGACCTAAATTTTTCATTCATTTTCTACTATAAAATAGGAACGAATTATGGTCATCGAATCTTTTTTTTTTTTTTTGCCAGTCCTGGGCCTTGGACTCAGGGCCTGAGCACTGTCCCTGGCTTCTTCCCGCTCAAGGCTAGCACTCTGCCACTTGAGCCATAGCGCCGCTTCTGGCCGTTTTCTGTATATGTGGTGCTGGGGAATCGAACCTAGGGCCTCGTGTATCCAAGGCAGGCACTCTTGCCGCTAGGCTATATCCCCAGCCCATGGTCATCGAATCTTATGCAACTACTATCAAGTTAATATTCAATATGATTAATCTGACATATTTGACCTAATGTATATGTGCTCAGTTTCAGAACACCTTAGCAGAATGTACTTCTGTGCACTTTGAAGGATAAAGCCACAGAGCAGCAACTTCATTTACCAAAGGTTTATTAATATTCACTAATAACTAATTCGGATCAAAATGTAGTCTGCCTTACCACTGAGTTATACTCAGCAATAAGAAGCAAACTACCAACATCATGTGGCACTGTGGGTGGATGGGTATCAGGGAATTATGCTGAACAAGAAGTCAAAAGGGATGTGATCAGCACATAAAGAGAAAGACAAACTTATCTACTCACTATAATGAGGAAATTCACTGCTCATAAAAGCTGTGATTGTGCCAGGTGCTGCGTGGCTTAACCTTGTAATTCTTGCTACTCAGGAGGCTGAAATCTAAGGACTGTGGTTCAAAGCCAACCCAGGCAGGAAAGTCCATGGGACTCTTATCTCCAGTTAATTACCAGAAAATGGGAAATGGAGCTGTAGCGCAAGTGGTAGAGCCCTAACCTTGAACACAAAAGCTCAGAGACATGGCCCAGGCTTGGAGTTCAAGCCTCAAGGACACACACACACAAAAGTTGTAACTGTGGGCATAATGTCTTATGCCTGTTTTTCCAGCTATGTGGGAGGCTGAGATCAGGAGTTGCACACTAGCCTGGGTAAAAAATACTCATAATAAAAACTCATCTCAATGGAAGAAGCTGGGCATAGTGGTGAGTAGCTGTCTTCCCAGCTGCAATGAGAAGTGTAAAACAAGAGGATCACAGTCCAGGTATAAGCCATGGCAAAAAGTATGATCCTATCTCAAAAAAGAGCTAGTGGCATAATTCAAGTGACAGAGCACAGGAGTTCACACCCCGATACCACAAACTAAAACCACAAATGAAAGAACCAACTGATGATGTGGCAATTCTGAAACTCTGTCAGGCTCTTAAATTTTTTCAACTTTTCTTCTTAATCAAAATCAGTTGTATTTTAATAAATAAATCATTGTAAATCCATCTAGTGTACCACAATTTTTAGTCTTATAAAATTAAAGTAACATGACTTAAAAAAAAAAAAGGGATGGCTAGAAATATGGCCTGGTGGTAGAGTGCTTGCCTCGTATACACGAAGCCCTGGGTTCAATTCTTCAGCACCACATAAACAGAAAAAGCCAGAAGTGGCACTGTGGCCCAAGTGGCAGAGTGCTAGCCTTGAGCGGGAAGAAGCCAGGGACAGTGCTCAGGCCCTGAGTCCAAGCCCCAGGACTGGCAAAAAAAAAAAAAAAAAAAAAAAAGTGGGGATGTTTTCAGATATAACTAGTCACTTTAGTGTAAAGTACTATGCTCCCATATTATTTAAGGAGCTGGGGTGAAAATAAATATGAACAGGTAATACTCTGTATCTAGCCACCTGAGATTCTAAATTGTGTTTTTGTGGTTCTGGGGATTGAAACCAGGGCCTTGCACCTCTTAGGCAAGTCTTCTGCTAGTGAGCTACTCTTCACACCCCCAGCCCCAAACTGTCTCTGAATCTCATCAATTTGAGGGAAGGCTGTCACATGGTTACCAGCTCCTAAATCTCAAAGGACATGGAGCCACAGTCCCGTGAGAAGTCTCCAGGGAGCCCACAGGCACACACTACCTGCTTGCCTGGCACCTGCGTGCTGCTCCTTCTGCTTAGTGGGCTGCAGGTCCATGTCCTCATCGTCTTCATAACTCCTCTTGTGACGACTCGGAGTATACGAGGTTGACGGACTGACCCGAGCTTGGTTTGCGTTGATGTAGGCGTTAAATGGACCGTTAAGAAAATACCATGATGAACTGAGGAACGTGCTAAATTATGCAAACCAGACAGCAAGAAGAAAATGACTACTTTGACAATTCAGCTAAAGTATTCTTAAATGAAAGTTAACTTGCAGCTTTGGATGGGAGAGTATGCCCTCTGCCCATGCTGAATATAACCAAAAGTAAGCAAAGCAACTGTCTTCAGAGACACTGGCCCATAAGGTTTTGATCTTTGAACGAGGAGCCACTCCAGGAAAACTCCACATCCTCCCAGTGCTCTGTAGAGATATTTTCCCAAACTGCAGCATGGAGAAATGGAAGCCTTGCTCTTGCTGAGTGGAGCAAAGAGAGCACACAGCTCGGGCTGGGAATATGGCCTAGTGGCAAGAGTGCTTGTCTCATATACACGAAGCCCTGGCTTCGATTCCCCAGCACCACATATATAGAAAATGACCAGAAGTGGTGCTGTGGCTCAAGTGTCAGACTGCTAGCCTTGGGCAAAAAGAAGCCAGGGGCAGTGCAGTGCTCACACCTTGAGTTCAAGGCCTAGGACTGGCCAAAAAAAAAAAAAAAAAAGAGCACACAGTTCAAGGCTATTAGAAGCATCTGGAATTTGCAGCAAAGTACTGGAGAAGAGCAGTGATAAGCACAGGATTCAGCACCCTGTGCAGGCTGCATGTCTTTGGCCAAATACTCAAGACAAGATTCTCCAAGGCCTGGCAGAGAACAGCTGCTGTTGGCAGAGTTACATGGAGAATCAAGTGCTAGAAATGGCTCTTGCTAAATATCCCAGGCATTTAGGTAAAACCTAGAAATAGCACACCTCATGAGTAAGGACCATGTTTTGTAGATCAAGGGCTACTCTACACCCACTTTAACAAATCCTCACAACATGTCTTGTCAGGATCAAAGTGAATGAGAAATCCACACAGCGTTCTTCCTGGGTGTGGTGGCGCACGCCTGTGATCCCAGCCACACAGGGGGCACAAACAGGACAGGGTCCGGGCCAGCCTTGGTAAAAACACAGGACTCTATTTTAAAAGCAACAAAAGCAACAAGGACTGGGGCACAGCACAAGTGCCTAGCAAGCTTGAAGACCTCAGCTCAAACACTATTGCTTGGGGCTGAGGATATGGCCTAGTGGCAAGAGTGCTTGCCTCATATACATGAGGCCCTGGGTTCAATTCTCCAGCACCACATATACAGAAAATGGCCAGAAGTGGCGCTGTGGCTCAAGTGGCAGAGTGCTAGCCTTGAGCAAAAAGAAGCCAGGGACAGTGCTCAGGCCCTGAGTCCAAGCCCCGGGACTGGCCAAAAAAAAAAAAAAAAAAAAAAAAGACAAACATTATTGCTAGGAAAACAAATGTGTAAGCAACCTCCTCCCCATCCCCCATAGCCCCTGGAGCCGGCCGGGGCCCGTGCATGAAGAGCTCTGCCCGAAGCTCAGTGCCAGCAACAGCCTCTGAACCTGCAGTCAGCTCGCCTGCAGCTGTACCCCGGCAAGGCAGGCTGTGTGCCCAGATGGCATCCTTTGAGGCTGGCACGGTTGCAGGCGCTGCTATCGGGCGAACCTCACTGCAGGTTCAATGGCACAAGTAATGCCAAGCACTCCAGCGTGACATCACTCGCTGGAGCCCCAAGGAGCCTAGTTGCGGCAGCAGTTCAATGGCCCTGGTTTTTGTGAGACAAAAGTTTTTGGAGGGTGCTCAGAAGAACATGATTTTAAGCTCTGTGATGGTTTCCATGAGTGTGGCTCTGGTATAGTGCCTACCTAGCAACCTAGAAGCCCTGAGTTCAAAGCCCAGCAACACCGAAAGAACAATTAGGCTGCAATTATTAGCTCAGTGGTAGAATGTTTGCCTGGCATGTAAAAAAAAAAGGTCTTGAGTTCAGCCTTCAACATTGCAAAATAAAATTTTAACTTAAAATTCTATTTTACCTCATTATCATAATCTTTCAGTCTCTGTATATCTAAACCTAACCATCATTTTTTTGGGGGGGGGAGGGGGTCAGTGGTGGGGCTTTAACTGAGGGACTGGACATTGCCTTTGAGATTTTCTGTTCAAGACTAGCACTCTACCACTTTGAGCCACAGCTCTACTTCCAGTAGTTAATTAGTCTTGAAGACTTTTCTGCCTGGGCTGGTTCTGACCGTGACCTGTGCCTGTGCCCCTCACATCTCGGTCTCCTGAGTCCATAGGATTACAGGCATGAGCCACCAGCACCCAGCTACCTGTATCTTTTTAACAGTATTTCGCCACAGGAACATATAATAAAGCTTGGCATTTATTTTTATTTTTAATTTTTTTGCCAGTCCTGGGGCTTGGAATCAGGGCCTGAGCACTGTCCCTGGCTTCTTTTTGCTCAAGGCTAGCACTCTGCCACTTTGAGCTACAGCGCCACTTCTGGCCATTTTCTATATATGTGGTGCTGGGGAATTGAACCCAGGGCTTCACGTAGTGGCAAGCGCTCTTGCCACTAGGCCATATTCCCAGCCCCAAGTTTGGCATTTCTTAGTGATGAATATTTTATTAAAATAAAGCCACGTTTTGTAAATAAAGTGGAAAATCGTTTCCAGCTAATATTACCAAGGTAGAAAGATGAGAAACTCGAAAACTTAATTATGGTCTTTTTAATTTAAAAAAAAAACTTAGGAGCCATTTAACACACAGTAAGGTTCAGATAAAGGATATTTCTTTGACCCATGTAGATTCCCCAGGCACTGGAACACAGTAGAAAGTCTGTCTTTCCAATGTAGTAGATCGTGGAGAGTTTAAATCAAGTTCTTGTTGAGGCTGTGTCATACACAAAAGTATTTTTAAATTCTTGAGATAAACAAGTTTAAAAAAGATCAACTAAGTCTTGTTACTTATAAAATCATAGTAAATATATCATTGTAAAGTTAATTTAAACTGGAAACCAGTAACTCACTCCTGAGGATTGTGGTTCACAACTAGCTCAGGCAGAAAAATCTGAGACTCTTATTCTCCAAATATAGCCAGCCAAAACCTGGAAGTAGAAGTGTGGCTCAAGTGAAGTAAGAGTACAGGGCATGAATTCAAATTCCAGTACTAGTGGGTGCACAAACACACAAACACCCTAAGCGCCTAAGATTCTGACTCTACACAACTGACCCAGAACATTGGTCATTCCATGGAGACCTCACCTTCCTACTGAGGTGCCGCCTGAGCCCTGCCTAGTCAGCCCTGACAGCGATCCTTGCTTTCCTTCAACAGTCGACAGTTAGGCTCGGTGTTTCCATAGAAAACACATGAAAAACACAAGGAGCAAATTAATGAGGAGATTTTTGGTTAATCAATTTATTTTGTCATGTTAGTCATTCTTACTATTAAATGCAAAGTAACTTTAAACCATTCCCAGCTATAGCACCAGGCACACTGAGCAAGTGTGAGATGAAAATTCAACTTAACTCTGCAGCCTGTTCTGCTATCAGAAAATCAACACAGGGACAAATAAGATTCCTGTAGTTCCTCCATACCCGTTTGTCTAGTAGGTTTCTAGCTAGGGACTATACTTTTACATGCACATTTTGCTTTCTTCACCTACTGCTTTTGTAAGAGTTTCTTCCATAACTTCTTTTCATCAATGGAAAGGTGGTTAGCAATTGTGTATGTATTTTAAACTAAAGGTTTGGCTCAATGGTAGAACATACGCTTAGCATGTGTGAGAACATGGATTCAATCCCCTGTACCCTCCAAGAAATAGAAAAGGCAAGATTTAATTTTTATCATATTTTTGGTACCAGTCTTGGGCTTGAACTCAGGGTTCTGTCTCTGAGCTTTTGTGCTCAAGGCTAGCACTCTACCACTTGAGACACAGCTCCACTGAATCTCACACTTTCCTACTCAGTTTGGCTTTGAACCACAATCCTCAAATCTCAGCTAACTGGTAGCTACAATTATAAGTGTGAGCCACTGGTGCCCAGTTTATTTAATTTTTGAGCAACTGCTAAGTTATTACAAAGATTATAGTTTTTTTAAACAAAATAGGAATTGAGAAAAGAATTTTGATATTTATAATATTTTACCTCTAACAGGGGTAGGAAACCTTTTTGTGTAAAGGTCATTTAGATTTTTTTTTTTTTTTTTGGCCAGTCCTGGGGCTTGAACTCAGGGCCTACACACAGTCCCTGGCTTCTTTTTACTCAAGGCTAGCACTCTACCACTTGAACCAAAGTGCCACTCCGGCTTTTTCTGTTTATGTGGTGCTGAAGAATCAAACCCAGGGCTTCATGCATGCTAGGCAAGCACTCTACTGCTAACGCAGATTCCCAGCTGCATTTAGATATTTGTAACATTATTATGGCTCTTAAAAAATTATGAATACAGGGGCTGGGGATATAGCCTAGCGGCAAGAGTGCCTGCCTCGGATACACGAGGCCCTAGGTTCGATTCCCCAGCACCACATATACAGAAAACGGCCAGAAGCGGCGCTGTGGCTCAAGTGGCAGAGTGCTAGCCTTGAGCGGGAAGAAGCCAGGGACAGTGCTCAGGCCCTGAGTCCAAGGCCCAGGACTGGCCAAAAAAAAAAAAACAAAAAACAAAAAAAAAATTATGAATACAGGCAGACAGCCTTGGGAAGCTGACCAGAAGCATTACATGTCTGTCCCACTGTACACCAAATGATTTTAAGAAATTCATAAAGCCGGAAGCCTAGACATACCTTATCCTTGCTCTAAAACATTTTTCTTCTTTTTTTTGGTGCTAGTTACCAGCGTTTAGAACTCAGAGTCTCTCACTCTTGCTTAGCTTTTCTGTTAAAGGCTGGCACTTCATCACTTGAGCCATCTCCACTTCTGACTTTTTGCTGGTTAACTGGAGAATAGGAGGCTCTTGGATTTGTCTACCTGGGCTGGCTCAGAACCAAGGTCCTCAGATCTCAGCCTCCAGAGTAGCTAGAGTTACAGTTATGAGCCACCGGCACGCAGGTATAATAATCTTTAAAAGAAGGGCTGGGAATATGGCCTAGTGGTAGAGTGCTTGCCTCACATACATGAAGCCAAGTTCAATTCCCTAGTACTACATATAGAGAAAAAGCCAGAAGTGGCACTGTGGCTTAAAAGCTAGAGTGCTATCCTTGAGCAAAAAGCCAGGGACAGTGCTCAGGCCCTGAGTCTCAAGCGCCAGGACTGACAAAAAAGAAAAAAAAAAAAAAGAAAATAAAGGCAATAAGAAAATCACAGCAAGACTCTTAAACAAAACCAAATGTATACATCATGTAATTTTTTTTTGTGTGTGTGGCCAGTCCTGGGCCTTGAACTCAGGGCCTGAGCACTGTTCCTGGCTTCCTTTTGCTCAAGGCTAGCACTCTGCCACTTGAGCCACAGCGCCACTTCTGGCTGTTTTCTATATATCTGGTGCTGGGGAATCGAACTCAGGGCTTCATGTATACGAGGCAAGCGCTCTTGCCACTGGGCCATATTCCCAGCCCTACATCATATAATTTTTAAAGACTTTACATTGAAGACAAATAAGCTGAAGACCAACCAAAGGAAAAATAAATTCCTTGTTTTGGGAAGAATATATTATTTTAAAAAATGTTTCATATATATTAAAGATACATACCCCACACTCTGCTACATCTCTATATTTTCCAAAATGAAGAACCTATGAACCAAAACAAAGGATAGCATTATTACATCATTATAATTAATACCATACTAAAAAGGAGAAAGTTCCACAGAAAAATCAATACATACGCGTGCTTTTGTGTTCTGGTTAACCGTTTCATAAACTCCCATGTAAAATTCGGGGTCAAACATATCTTGAATCATGCAGCGAAATTTTACAAAACTATTAGGTTTCAAATAATGAAGGGGAACTTCATTCAATGACGGTACCTTTAAAGAAAACAGATAATCGAGTATCCTGTCTATAAAATCTCAAGCACTTGTGCACACATGCAAACAACTCCCCCCACTCTCAGACACAAACCATCAGCATACACACTCAAAAGCTAGGCCTATTAAAAAGTCAAATGCTCTTGATGGCCAATACAATGTAACTGCTGGACAAAAGAACTTTCCTCTGAATAGGTCTATGTGATAAACACATGACTAATGTAAAAGGATGCTCTGTTTTGAATCCTTTTCAATGAACAGAAATGCATTTACTTTGATGAGTTTCTCTTAAATCTCATTCATCATAATTCTTTTAAAATGAAGGTAGTGAAACAAAAGCAATGAATGCTCTTCTAGCCAGTGTTTTGTAGGAAGTAACAGTCAGTTACTGCCACCTAGAGGCAAAAAGTGGAAGCATTTAATTGTATGAACTTGTGAGATCAAAACCTTTTAAAACATGTACTTTGTGAGCTCAAGTACACATTCAACTTTATTTTAAAATCACATGTGGATTACTGCTCTACTGTGAAAAACTGTAGCCAGCCCGACCCTCCTCCTCTAAAACAGCCAAACACATACCCATTTAGGAGCATTATTTTCCTTCAGCTTTTCCTTAAAGTATTCAATAACTTTCTTTTCCCAGTCAGGATTAACTCCATTTTGGGCTGAAAGAGAAATATAGTTTTCAAAGGCAGAGGTACAACATATAATAACAAGACTAGGTCCTGGTAAGTTACTCATTAGCTCACTCAGTTGAAGCAGAACTGGAATTAGCTGTTGTGATAAAGACATACATTTCAGTGTCTGTGGTCCTCATCAGGCACTCAAGATGCTGCCCCACCGAGTGCTAGGACCACAGACTTAGCTGCCAATAGCTGCTGAAGACCAGGCTGGCCTCACAGGGCAGTGAGAGCTTCACATGAGCCCTCCCTTCATCAACTGTCTATGCAGATGACAGACAAACCCAACAGCAACCTTAAAATGAAAAGCAGCTTCGTAAACATAAATAGCATATAGCCTGTAGACAGGAATTCAGGTCCTGCTGGCATCTAGTTTTATCCCAGTGAAAATTTTCATTCACAGAACTATAAAATAATACATCCATTGTCTTAAGTTTGTCGTAATCAGTTATAGCAGAAATAGGAAGGCAACACAGTAACACAGTGATGCTTGGAGAACTGATTCACTTTACTGAAACTGCTGTTTACAGGAGTAGAGTTGTTCGCATTACCCTTTTCAGAGAGTAAGAAAGGAAAAAATAAAGCTAAGGGCAGACAGAAAAAATGGAAAGCACAAACATCAATACAATAATTAATTTTAAAATAGATCAATAGGCAAGCCTACTTGGGAAGAAAATACAAAAAAAAAAGTCAGAAAGAGGGCTGGGAATGTGGCTTAGCTGTAGAGTGTTTGCCTAGCTTGCAAGAAGCCCTGGGTTTGATTCCTCAGCACCACATAAACAGAAAAAGCCAGAAGTGGTGCTGTGGTTCAAGTGGTAGAGTGCTAGCCTTGAGCATAAAAGAAGCTCAGGGACAGTGCTCAGGCTCTGAGTTCAAGCCCCAGGACTGGCAAAAAGAAAATAAAGAAAGAAAATCAGAAACACAAATAAGAGGGGGGAAAAAAGAAAACAAGTATTAAGAGGAAAACTACAGAGAGGGTAAATAACAAAAGGAATGGCAGAAGGGGCAATGCCATGCATAATGGAAATACTGGAAACTTTGTAAACTGTCACAAAGGATGGACCAATACAAATTTGGATGAAGTATACAAATGACTGAAAGAATATATATTGCCCAAAACTCACAGAAGATTGGAAGGCTGCACTCTCATTTTCATCACATTTTTGTCAAAGAACAATGTCTCTAATAGCAATAGGAGAAAGAAAAAGAAACAGTAGCTAATCATCCCTCCCAGTCTCCTGAAGTCCCACAAGAATTTACAAAGTTGCAGGCCAATCTCACAAAAGATAAACATGAAAAATTCTGGGTAAAATACTAGTTAAGCTAGGTATCAGAGTACATGCTTAATATCCAAACTTCTTGAGAATCACTTGATCTCAGGAATGGGGCCAGCCTGGGCAATGCAGTGAGCAAAATAATAAATCAGTAAATAAATTTAAAAGTTAATTGAGTAGTACTGTATTAAAACAACAATAACTATGAATCTCAGCACTGGGAGGGATATTCATGCAAGCGATTGCAAGTTTGAGGCCAGCCTGGGCTACAAAGCAAGACACTGTCTTAAAAATGAAGAAAAAGAGATCGACCAAATAGTACTACCCTTCAAACAACAAAGTAGTCTGTTATCAGGAAATGATAGTGGTTGATGGTGGCAGAACACTATAAAGACACTAAAAACCACTATCATGTACATTTTAAAATGGGGGCTTTGTAAAGATACCAGTGAAAATTTTTCAGTCATGTTGGTTTTCTAAATGTCTTTTCTTTTCTTAAAAAAATATTTATTGCCGAAGTGATGTACAGAGGGGTTAGAGTTTCATATGTCAGGCAGTCAGCACATTTCTTATCACACTTTTTACCTCCTCCCTCTTCATGTTTACTTTTTGGTAGTACTGGGTTTTGAACTCGGGGAATCACACTCACTTGGCAGGCACTCTACCGCTGAGCTTTGCCTCTAGCCCTGGGCATTTTAAAACCGTGACCGAATTACTTTTTCTAATTTTAATTTTTGCAATAACTTAGGTTACGATATAGGCCTGTAGCATAGGGGTCAGCATGTGGAAGACCTTGGATTTGATCCCAAGCATTGCACATGCAAACAAAAAGTCAAAACACTCCATGCACACTTTCCACTGGCTACCCAACCCACCTCCTCTGAGAGCGTTCCCACTGTGAAGTGTGGGCCTCAACAGTCCCGAGTGTCCTATGTAACACTGCCATGGCCATCCAGAGCTGGAGTAGACTCCCAACACCACAGGGGAAACCAGATTTTCTATCCCTAGAGTTTGGGTTTAAGCCAGTGTGGGTTCAAACTAAGAAGTGAACTTGGGAGCTATGAAGTACAGAAACAGAAAGCCAATGTGCAGAGATGAATGGGGCCGAAGAGAGAAAAGTCAAGGAGAGTTGTTTGGATTTCTGCTATCCCTAGTTCCTGGGTCTACTCAGTCCTCCGGAATCCCTGTCTTTGGGATTTATGTTTGTCTACAACAAATTACTTTTATGGGATCAGCCAAAGGCAAGGTGGTAGAAGAGATCAATAGGAGAGACAATAAGGGAGTAAAGACTTACAGTAGTAATAAAAAGCAGATCAACTTCTAGTGGATCTTCCTATTACTTTAAATCCTCTAAAATGCTAGTAATGAAATATCCAATCCTGCCCATATCTACCATGCTACTGTGCTTTTTGTTGTTGTTGTTTAATGTGAGGCAGTCTGGTTAGATTTAACTAAAGAACTTTAATGATCTGATTGAGCCAATACTTTAAAGTGAAAACAGTAAGAGAAATCAGAATTGATATTCTTCTTTCTTCTGTTTCCTTTTCCTGTCCGTGCCTGTACTGGGGCTTGAACTCAGGACAATGTGCTTGGCTTCTTTGCTCAAGGCTGGCACTCTGCCACTTAAACCATTCTTTTTTTTTTTTTGCCAGTCCTGGGCCTTGGACTCAGGGCCTGAGCACTGTCCCTGGCTTCTTCCCGCTCAAGGCTAGCACTCTGCCACTTGAGCCACAGCGCCGCTTCTGGCCGTTTTCTGTACATGTGGTGCTGGGGAATCGAACCTAGGGCCTCGTGTATCCGAGGCAGGCACTCTTGCCGCTAGGCTATATCCCCAGCCCACTTAAACCATTCTTATTCCAGGTGTTTTGCTGTTTAATTGGAGATAAGAATCGCATGGACTTTTCCTGCCCAGCCTGGCCTTGAATAATAGTGATCCTCAGAACTCAGCCTCCTCAGTAGCTAGATTACATACAGAAGTGAGGCACCAGTGCCCAAGTGCATTCCCAATTGTTACAGACAGGATTGGGCTACAGTAGTGAGATCCTAACTTGAACAAAAAGAAAAAGAAAAAAAAGCACCTAAGTGCTAGTGGTGCTTTACTATAATCCTAGCTATCCAGGATGCTGAGATCTGAGAATTACAGTCCAAAGTCAACCTGGGCAGGAAAGTCCATGAAACTCATCTCCAATTAACCAGCAAAAAAGCTGGAAGTAGAGCTGTGCCTAAAGTGCTATAGTACTGGCCTTGAGCACAAGAGCTCAGGGGCAGTGCCCAGGCCAAGTTCAAGCCCCAGGACTGGTGCACTCACACACAGGCATGCGCGTGTGGACACACACACACACACACACACACACACCACTTACTAATTCAAGTTATAGTCAAAAAATAATTTCTTTTTTTAAACTAAGGTCCTTGCCTTAGTTTGAGAGAAGCAATTGGACCTGGATTAGTAATGAATCATAGTAGAGATTAAGCTGCCAATACCACATATAATGAACCCATAATGATCTGAATTATACTCTGAAATCCTTAAACCCTTGAGCCTAATATTCTGTATATAAAATGAGTTAGGAACTAGAAATAAACTATTAAAGATATTTAATAAAAGCTCATAGGGAAAATTTATATATGAACAACTATAATATGGCAGATATAAATCCAAAACAGGTTGGCTTACAAAGATGAAATATGATTCATATAGTGACTGGCCACCTACACAATTTCAAAGTTTCTTATCTGAACAAGAATTAGACTTTACATGGGAAGGTAACTCATACTGTCTGGACCAACATAGGCCCATCAGAACTGCCCTGCTTTAAATTGAGGTTTGTGGCCAGATACTCAATTTACACCACTAATCAGTCTTTCCATTGTTGCTGTTCAATAAATGTCTACTGGGCATTTTCAATGTGCCAGGCGTACTTTGGACAATGAGTATATAGTAGTGAACAATGCAGACACAGTCCCCGAGTTTGCAGAGTCAAAATCTAGCAAAAGAATCCAAGGAACAGGCCATTTCAATGTTTCACATGCTAACTTTCAGGGATGTATAGCAAACAAGTAACATGAAGCAGCCCGCACCTAATCTAAGTTGGTTCCAAGGAAAAGATGTTAACCAGGAAAGTGAACTTAACATTGGAAGAACAGGTAAGCTAAACAGCAGATGCAGAAGACATACAGGTGTGGCTCAAAAATCACAGAACTGAAGGAGGACACAGATGGCCACATAAGAGACTGTAAGAGAAGTCTGAGAACCAAGCAGAGGTGAAACCAACAAGAGTCTCACAGGCCCCTTGAAAAAGGTTTGGATAAGATACTGAGGGCGAATGAGATATGGATGGGGTGTTGTCCTGGAGGAATTGGCCCCAGGGTGGAGAAAGGAACATGCAAGAGAGGGACTAACAAAGACCTGACTTGTGACCCTAGTTTTAGAGATGAAGATCATAGATGGATTCAAGAGTTTTGAGAACCAGTGTTGCCAAGATATAATGTCAGAATTCAGATTCTGAAAGACAATACTACGTAGGTGATTATAAAAAAACAAAAAAACAAAACACCTAGTATCACATACTCAAAGTACTCTAGGTCTATACTGCACACCAGAATGTCCAGATGCTATCAATATTCTACACTTACAACATGGAATACAACTGTCTCTACCCTCCTGCAGCTACTGGGCACTGGAAATGTGGTGACACTGAACATTAAATTTTGTGTTGCTTAAATTTAAATAGCCACAAGTAGCAACTGTATTGGTGTACAGGTCCCCATTTAACCACTAAAAAGCAGAAAGTGGAGCTGTGGCTCAGGTGGTAGAACACCAGCTTTAGCCAAAAAAGCTAATGGACAGCACCTGGGCCCAAAACCAACAACAAAGCCCTCACAAAGTTCCAACCCTCTTAAGCCAATACTGCATTTTAACCTTCACCTGCTATTTTAGGGCTGTTATTCTCAACACTAATTACTGGTCTCAGTACTCATTATCAATGATTAGGATTTAGTGATGGAACACAGGCCCTTTACCAAAGCACCCTATGTAATGGATCTGCTGTCCTTTTCTCCCCCACTGAACCCAGGGCCACCAGCATGTCAGGCAATCATTTGCTCTACCACTAAGCCTTGCTACCAGCCCTTCCTTTCCAAGTATGTACAGAGGGTTTTGTTTTTCAAGTGCCAGTCCTGGGGGCTTGAACCTTCAGGGCCTGGGTGCTGTCTCCGAGCTTCTTTTACTCAAGGCTGACATTCTACAATTGGAGCCACAGCCCCAACCTCTGGCTTTTTGATAGTTTATTGGAGGTGAGTCTGAGTCTCACAGACTTTCCTGCCTGGGCTGGCTTGGAACTACAATCCTCAGACCTCAGCCTCCTGAGAAGCTAGGATTACAGGCACCCACTATTACCACTGGCACCCAGCCACAGTAGGTGTGTCTGTCTGTTCAGAGGTGTGGACTCAGGGCACAGGCGCTGCCTCAAGGCTAGCACACTCCCACTAGAGCCACACCTCCACTCTAGGCTATTTTTGGTAGTTACTGGGAGGTGGGAGTCTCCTACAAGTTCTTGCCCAGGCTTTGAAGTGAGACCTAGATCTCAGCCTCCTGAGTAGCTAAGATTACAGGCGTGAGCTACTGGAACATGGCTCAGAGGGTTTTTTTTTTTAAACATGATTTTACTGTTGTTATTATTAAGGTGTTGTACAGAGGGGTTACCATTTCATTAAGTTAGGTAATGAGCACGCTTCTTTTTTAAACACTGTCACCCCTTCCTTCATATTCCCCCCCCCCCCCCCAGCTTCCCATGCCTGTCCCGGCCAACAAGCTAGAGATTCATTTCAGAGTTTTGTAATCAACAAGGTTGTTAGTGATCATTGGCTATCACCTGGATTTCTAGTCAGCCTGGGAAACCAAATAACTAGTTAGAATTAAGAGGCAAAAACGAAAAGTTGCGGCGGGAACCTAGTTAGTGGCCCATCGATGAGAAATACATTCCTTAACTTTGGTATTGACAGCTGAGGAGTCTAGCTTCTAACTTCCTCGTCCCCCGCCCCCCCCCCAAACCCGGGTATCCCGTAGGATTTGATGGGGGGGTTTCTTTTGGGGGGTGGGGGGACTGGGGGATACAGGGATTGAATTCCCTTACACACTAAACACGCATACCACCACTGAACGACACCCCCCCCCCCGCCCCTCAGGACGAGCTCGGGACAGCCTGCAACCCCAACTCGGGCGCAAGTCAGGTGCGGCGACCTCCCCGTCACGTAATGCCGAGTCCGCCACGCCTCAGGTGCAGAGGCCGGGGGAACGGGGTGGGGATCCGAGGCCCCGCTAGGGAGGGACGGACGGCCCATTCCTCCACGGGCACCCTCCACCGCCCAGCAGCCGCCGCCGCGGTCACCGAGCTGCCCGGGGAAGCGGACGCCTTCCTCCCCCCCCCCCCCCACCTCGGGCTTCGGCGCCCGCGCGCCCAGGTTCTAAAGTCACCCGGACCGAAGTCACTCGGCCCCAGCCCGCACCCCGCGCGCCGCGAGGTGCGCTTCGCCCGGGAAAAGTCAACTTCGGGGCGCAGGGGCGAGCACGCCGCCCCCCCCCCCCCGCCACCAACCCCCGGCACGCCGGAAGTTTGGAAATATCCTGCGGGTTCCCACCGGCCGGGCGGCTTCCCTCCGCCCCGGCTCCGCGGGCCCGCCCCGGGCTCCCGGGTTCCCGGGCTGGGAGAGCGGCGGGGAGCCAGGCCGTCCATCCCCGCGAGCGCGCGCCGCGGCGCCCCGGCCGACGGCGAGCCGGCCCCGGGCGGGCGGGCGGGCGAGCAGGCGGCGGCACCTGCAGCCCGGTGCGGGCGGGCGGGCGGTTGGTCCGCGCGGGAGCCGCCAGGCCGCGGGCCCGCGAGAGCCCGCAGGTGGTCCCGCGTGGGGCGGCCCCGCGGCGCCCGGCGCGCCACTCACCGAAGAAGCCCTGCACGATCCCGAGCGGGTGGCTGAGCCAGTCCTCTCCGCAGGGCATGTCGCCGAGGGGCCGGGGCCGGCCCGCGGGCCTCCGCACAGGCTCGGCCGCTCCTCGTCCGCGCCCTCCCGCGCACGGCGGGCCGAGGGCCGCGGCCTCCTGGGGCCTCCGGGCGCGGCCGCTGCGGCGGCGGCGGACGCCGAGGAAGTGCTGACGACCGCGGGCGCGGCGCTCGGGGCCCCAGCCTCCACTTCGCACAATGGCGGGAAACAGCCGCCGCCGACCGCGCTGCCGGCGACCTGGGTGGAGCTCGAGCAGGAGGGGCGGCGGGAGCGCGCGGCGGCGCGGCCCCGGCGGGGGCGGGGAGCGCGCGGCGCGGCCCCGGCGCAGCAAGGGGCGGGGCTGTGCTCCGGGGGGGCGGGGTGGGGCGGGGTGTCGACGGGACGCCCGCCCTTTTGGAGACCGGCGGTGGCCGGAAAGGGCTGGGGGCCGGGCGGCTGGCGCGGAGCCGAGCCTCGCGGGCCGAGGGCGGCGGGAGCGCGCGGCGCGGCCCCGGCGTGAGGGAGGCGCAGGGGCGCGGCCGCGGCGAGGCGGCGAGGAGAGGCGCGGCCCCGGCGCGGAGGGGGCGGGGCCTCGACGGGGCGCCCGCCATCTTGGAGACGGGCAGGGGAAGGGCCACCCGGAGGCGACGCGAGCTGAGGCGGGCCGGGCCGGGCCGCTGAGGGCGGCTCGTGCTGGCCTGGCGGGCCACCTGTGGCCCCCCGATAGTTCACGTGCGGACCCCACGCCGGGGCCGAGAGGTGCACGCTCAGAGCGGCCGGGGGGGGGGGCGGGAAGCTGCATTTCGCGTCTGCCCCTCCCCCTCCTCGCACGTGCGTGTGTGTGTGTCGCGAGCGCGCGTTCGGGTGTGCGTTTGGGGTTGGGTGTGTTTGGTGTGTATTTGGGTGTGTATGCGTGTGTTTAGGTGTGTGGGTTTGGGGTGTATTTGGGTGTGTATGCGTGCATCCAGGTTTGGGTTTGCGTGTGCTTGGGATGTATTTGGGTCCGTATGCGTGTGTTTAGGTGTGTGTGTTTAGGGTTTGGGTGTGTTTGGTGTGTATTTGGGTGTGTATGTGTGCCTCTAGGTGTTTGGGGTTGGGTGTGTTTGGGGTGTATTTGGGTATGCGTGCGTTTAGGTGTGTGGGTTTTGGGTGTGTTTGGGGTGTATTTGGGTATGTATGTGTGTGTTTAGGTGTGTGCGTTTGGGTGTGTGTGTGGTTTGGGTGTGGATTGTATTTAGGTGTGTATATTTGGGGGTTTGTATGGATGGAAGTTTGGGGGGGTGTGCGTGCACACAGGCGTGGGGGTGTCATTCTGGGGTTTGGAATTCAGTACCTCAGGTGCTGAGCTCTGCTCTCTTACACTTGAGCCATGCCTACAGTTGTTGTTTTCCCTCCCTCCCTCCTTCTCTCCATCTCTCTGTCTCTCTTTGTCTTCCTTCTTCCCTCCCTTCTTTCCTTTCTCCCTCCCTTCCTTCCTTTCTGCATCTTCTCAGTTGCTTTCAGCCCAAGATAATCCGAATACTAAAATGAGGAGTGTGAGGGATGATAATCCTGGTTGACTTCAATATAAAAGAGGTAGTTTAGTGGCTAGGAATGTGGCTTAGAGTGCTTGCCTAGCATGCATGAAACCCTGGATTCAATTCCTCAGCACCACATAAACAGAAAAGGCTGCAAGTGGCGCTGTGGCTCCTGGTACAGTGCTAGCCTTGAGCAAAAAGTAGCCAGGGACAGTGCTCAGGACCTGAATTCAAGCCCCAGAACTGGCAAAAAAAAAAAAAAAAAAAGGATTTTTAAAATTGTTAATCATACTTGGCTCTTTTTAAAAATTGTTATTGTAAAGGTGATTGAGGTACAGAGGGGTTACAGTTAACATAGGTCATACATTAGTACATTTCTTTTTGAGTAGTGTCTATGGCTATATGGCTCTTGTGAGTAGAGAAAACTAAAGTCAAGGACATTACCACCACTCCATTCAGTCATTCATCTAGTGGAGAGGGTTGCCAAGTCCCTGTTTGTTGTTTTTTTAGCCAGTCCTGGGGTTTGAACTCAGGGCCTGAGCACTGTCCCTGGCTTCTTTTGCTCAAGGCTAGCACTCTGCCACTTGAGCCACAGCGCCACTTCTGGCCTTTTCTATATATGTGGTGCTGAGGAATCGAACCCAGGGCTTCATGTATATGAGGGAAGCACTCTACCACTAAGCCATATTCCCAGCCCAAGTCCCTGGTTTTCAATGGGAGGAAACCCCACACTTTAGCTTTGTGCCCAGCAATATGCAAATTGAATATGAGATGAAAATGATCTTAAATCATTAAATTTCAGAATTGCCTTTATCTGAATTGCAGCTCAGTATCAATTCAGCAGTGGCAAGTGGGGGAGAGGAAACTATCTTGTCATTTGGATATGAAATGTCCACAGAGGTTTGTGTGTTGAAGGTTTGGTTCTCCAATGTAAAGTTCAGAGTGGAAATTTGAGTAAGTGATTAGGTAATGAGGCTCCGACCCCTCATCAACAGTTTAATTCGTGGATGGGTTCTTAATTTGATAGCAGTATTGGGATATGGCGGCAACTCAGAAGTGGGACCAGGTTGGAGGAATTGGGTAATAACTAGGGGTATGCCTTTAAGGAAATAGGTTGTGCCTGCCCTCACCCCCCTTCCCATTCACAATGAGTTGGGCAGCTTTCCCTAGCCTGTTTCCCACCATGATGTTCTACCTCATCACAGGCTCAGGGTGAGGGGGCTGAGTCACCAAGAACCAAATAAAACTCCACCTGCAAAAGGACAGGTCTGGCTCTATCAGAACGGCAGGCACAAGAGGGAATGCAATCCCACCTCTCAGAAGCCGAAAGACTGCAAGGTTACCTTTTCTTTTATAAACCCACGTCAGGGGCTGGGGATATGGCCTAGTGGCAAGAGAGCTTGCCTCGTATACATGAGGCCCTGGGTTCCATTCCCCAGCACCAGATATATAGAAAACGGCCAGAAGTGGCACTGTGGCTCAAGTGGCAGAGTGCTGGCCTTGAGCAAAAGGAAGCCAGGGACAGTCCTCAGGCCCTGAGTCCAAGGCCCAGGACTGGCCCAAAAAAACCCCAAAACCCAAAATAAACCCACGTCAACTACAAGATGACAACGATGCCCCAAGTTACCAATCGCGAATGGAACTAATCATACTACTGAGGATAGATGAAAACTTTCAAATGTCAGATTTTAGAACTTCCACCTAGCTTTATTTTTAAAAGTTCCCCTTCCCCCACGTACGGCTTAGAAATTTCAAGAGTTTTCCTATTTTCTGCCTAGCAAGGCCAGAGTTTGAGCCCCAACACTGAAAAGTACAGGCAGAGTTTTACTATTTCTTGTGCTAGTGACACGAATTGAGTTTAGTGCAACACCTCTTTCCTTTCCCCTTACTGGCAGTACCAAATGCTGTTGTAAACTGGACATTCAATTGTTGATTGATTGATTGATTGCCAGTGAAAGTATCCCAACAAGCAGAGTGTGGTGGGGTGAACCTGGAGGAGGATAACACCCCCCTCCCACACCAAACAACAAAGACCCCACAGCTATCCCCTCGTGGCTTTCGTGAAGCGACCCCGCAATCTTAAGAAGTTCAAGGTCAGTTGTGCTTGGATTGGCAGCAGAGCCACAGCACACCGGGATGATTGAGCCTCTTCTCCGGTCACTTTCAGGCCCCCCTTCTGGCCTCAGTTTCAAGCCGCGCATGCGCAGCTGCGCGGGGGGAAAACGTCACGTGCCAGGCTTCGGGTCGAAGCCAGTGCCGCCATCTTTGTTTCTGGCAGCGCCGGCTCCCGAATACTTCAGGAGTCCCGGAGCTGCCTGGCCTTCCGGTCCCTACGCGCAAATGCGGAAGTGCGCTGGCCGGAGGTGACTGGTTTCCGGCCTGTGGTGCAGCACCGGCTTCCCGGAGACGTGTAACGGACTGGGGGGGCCGCGGCCATGGCCGAGAAGAAGAGTAACGGCGGCGGCGGCGGCGCCTCCCTCTCCTCGGCGGGCACTAACTTGCTCTTCTCCTCCTCGGCCACGGAGTTCAGTTTCCACGTGCCCTTCATCCCTGTCACTCAGCCTGCGGCCGCCTCGGCCTCCCTGCTCTTGCCCGGAGGTAGCGAGGGGCAGGCGGCCGAGGGGTGGGGGGTGGGGGGGGGTGGGTGGCGGGAGCGAGGGCGCGGGGTGGCGCGCGCGGCCGCGGGTCCCGTCCCCACCCGCGCCCAGGCTCGCCTGCCTGTCAGGGCCAGCAGCGGCTTGAGGGCGGGGCCGGGGAACCCCCTGTTCCAAGTTGTGCGGGCTACTCGAGGACTGGCACTCCGAGCCTGCGGTACCCGCCCCCCCCCACCCCCCCACCCCGGGAGGCAGCACAAAGGCCTCTTCCAGGACGGACAGCGCCTCTCTTTGGGACACACAGGTGGCTAACTCCTCGTAGACTGTGGGGTATACGAGGAGACCGTCCCAGGATGGACAGGGCCCCTCCTAGCGAGGTTGAGGCGTGTTGATATATAGAATGCACTCCTTATTTTTCGCAACACCTATGAAGTGTTTTGTTCTCCTAGGCCCCACTCCTGTGTGGGCCTCCAGTGTGCCACCTGTTAAATTGTCTCAGGCCATTGCTTTGTGATGCTTCTGTGGCATAACCCAGACCATAGCGTCTTGGGAACACAGGCCAGCCTTACCAGAAACTTGCTGCAGGGGCTGGGAATATGGCCTAGTGGCAAGAGTGCTCGCCTCATATACATGAAGCCCTGGGTTCGATTCCTCAGTACTACATATATAGAAAACTGCTAGAAGTGGCTCTGTGGCTCAAGTGGCAGAGTGCTAGCCTTGAGCAAAAAGAAGCCGAGGACGGTGCTCAGGCTCTGAGTTTCCATGCATGTTCGGATTCATAGGGTTGATGTGAGAAGTGAATTGATGTTTGTAAATCACCAAATATGAAGTGCTTGGCAGGTAGTGTTATGTAAATGTTTGCTAATGGAACTTGTCTGCCTCACTACTTGGGCCCTTTTATAGCCAGGGATCTTGTCCAGTGTTTAGCACCTATTTCCTTATTACATATTGAGCCCCCCCCCCCCAGTGAATAATTTGTTTCTGCTCTTAAGTCTAAGGAGAAAGATACTGGAAGCAGCTTTATGTAGCATTGTCCTTTTCTTGTATTTTTTTCTTGGTGCTTGTTACTATCTACCTGACATATACCCATGCTTGACTAGTGGAGTAGGTCAAGTGGTAAAGAGCCTACTTGGCAAGCAATGAGGCCCTGAGTTCAAACCCCAGTATCACATATCCACAGAAGAAATATATCTGAAAAGTAGAAAGATGCTAGCAGACACAGGGCCTTGTGTTGAAAGGGATATTTTTAGTTTAAAAATCTCTAAAGGGTAGAGATTGGGGAGAAGTTTAAAAAACGGATCTCTAAAGAAAGCCTGGCGCTGGTGCCTTATGCCTGTAATTCTCGCTACTCAGAAGGCTGAGATCTGAGGATTGAGGTTCAATTGAAGGCAGCTCAGGCAGGAAAGTCTGTGAGACTCTTATCTCCAGTTAACCACCAGAAAACTAGAAGTGGCGCTGTAGCTTAAAGAAGAGTGCTGGCCTTGAGCAAAAAGAGCTCAGGGACAGCATCCAGGCTCTGACTTCAAGCTCCAAGACTGACAAAAATAAAATAAAGAAACAAATAGGAGTTTTTTAAAATCCTCCCTTCCCCCCGCCTTTCTTCTTGAGACTTATCCCAGGCTAATCTCAAACTTGTCAGCTTAAGTTATCTGCCTGCTCCATTCTCCCAAATAACTGGGAGTACAGACACATCTTTTGAATAGTGTTGAATAATCCTGAATGCCTAATCCGAGTTATGGCATTGAATTGTATCTTTTGGAATCATGGCCAAATGTGTATTATGGAGTATTTAGTTAAATTGATGTGTGTGAAATAAAGTGGGACAGAAGCTGTCTGAGCCCAGTAGCCTTCTTCAGCAGTCAGGGAGGAACCCAGGGCTTTGACAGGTCCCTATGGACAGGGGCCATGGTGTTTCTGGGTGCTAGGAGTGGCTCTACTGGATTGATGGACTCCATGCCTGAGCAGTAGATAAGAGGGATCGAGGCAGGAGAAGGGAAGATTATGAGAAAGAGGAAAGCTGCAAGCTAAGGGATCCTAAACATTTAGTAGGGTGGACTTTTGAGGTCACAGAGAAGAAAAATGAAGAGAAAGTGAGTTGGTAATACCCACAGTGAAGATCAAAAGGAAGTGAGAACTTCCCTTACTTAGAGAAGTGACTTTTCTGGTTATTTGGTGTTCTATAAAAACTAATTATCCAGTTAGGACACTGCATAATTTAGGGATGACAGATAATGGATGCCCTACTTAGCCTTGGGAATACAAGTACCACATGTTCATTCTACTGTCCTTGCTTTATAAGGAAAAGCCTGACACACCCCTTCTTGCCAACAGAGGTAGTGTTTGTAGTTTCTCTTCATGGCTGAGAAATAAAATTATGTGGTAAAATTATTTGGGTAATAGAATATTTATATATTTGTAAAGTATGGAAGGTTGTGTATCTCACATATTAACAGTGATTGTCTTTGGAAGGTAGGTTTGTAAATTAGGATTTTTTTCTCTGCTTTTGAGTTTTCTGATTTTTATTTTCATTTCAAAGAAAAAACGTGTGTCTGTGTGTGTGTGCATGTGCGTGTGTGTGCGCATGCGCATGAGCGCTTGCGCTGGTCCTGGGGCTTGAAGTCAGAGACTGGGAACTGTCCCTGAGCTTTTTTTGCTCAAGGCTGGCACTCTACCACTTGAGCCATAGCTTCACTTCCTGCTTTTTGGTGGTTAATTGGAAATAAGAGTCTTATGGACTTTGCTGCCTGCCTGGCTTTGAACAGAGATCCTCAGATCTCAGCCTTCTGAGTAGTTAGGATTACAGGGATGAGCCACTGAAACCTAGCTGAAAGGGAAATGTTTTTGAAGAAGAAAGAATTTTGCTTTTTTTCCCTCTGTAGTGCAGAAATAGACATTAGTATAACAATTAAGAGCTCTAGTTGTTGGCTTTATAGAAGAAGACTATAAGGACTGCTGGACCCTTTAAACCATGGCTCTCCTATTCTGTTTCAGAGGATGCCACAGATGTCGGTGAGGAGGACAGCTTCCTTGGTCAGACTTCGATGCACACGTCCACCCCACAGACATTTAGTTACTTCCCTCAGGTATCAAGCAACAGTGATCCTTTTGGGAACATAGGACAGTCACCCTTACCAATGACGGCAACATCGCTTGGACAGTCTACGTTCTCCAGGCCCCCGGCTGCTCTGCCTTTTACAACTGGGTCTCAAGACGGGTTGAATGCATTTCCACCATGTGTTTCAAAGGCTCTGTATGGTGCTCCACCTTCCTCGCAGATGGAAATGAATACTTCCTTGCCTTCTCAGCCCAGTAGCCTCCCTCCTTCAAGTTTTGGGATCCCGCCTCAAGGAAAACCCCAACAAGGATATAACCCCTATCGCCATACTCCTGTCAGCAGCAGGGCGAATCCCTATATCACACCCCCACAGCTGCAGCAGAGCCAAGTGCCAGCCCAGCCCTTCCATCCTCCACCCTCGGGACCCCCTGTGCAGATGTACCAGATGCCGCCTGGGCCTTTGCCACCGGTATGTGGACAGGCTTTATGTTTTAAGAAGTCACTCTAATGTTTCCTTTCTCACTTAGCTGATATTATGTAAAAGCTATGTAGTTTGTAATATATATATATATATGGACAATTTTTTTTTTAACTTTAGCTTATTTACTTAGTTTTTGTGGTTCTAAGTATGGAACCCATGCCCTTGTATGCATGATAGCCCACGACTCTACTATTCAGTTACCTCCTTTCCTCTTTCATTAATTAGTTTTGGAAGTTATACTTTAAAAATTTTTTACGTGGTGCTAAGGATCAGTCTGAGGGGCCTGCATGCTAGGTGTACCCTACCACTGAGTTACAGCCTCAAACCCTCTTTTCAAATTTTTTGTTTGTTTGTTTGTTTTGCTGGTCTTGGGCTTGAAATCAGGGCCTAGGCGCTGTTCCTGGGCCTCTATATGCTTGAGACTAGTGCTCTACTGCTTGTGCCACAGCACTACTTCCAGCTTTTGAGTGGTTCATTGGTGATAAGAGACTCATGGGGACCTTTCTGCCCAGGCTGACTTTGTTTTTTGTTTTTGTTTTGCCAGTCCTGGGCCTTGGACTCGGGGCCTGAGCACTGTCCCTGGCTTCTTTTTGCGCAAGGCTAGCACTCTGCTACTTGAGCCACAGCGCCACTTTTGGCCATTTTCTATATACGTGGTGCTGGGGAATTGAACCCAGGGCTTCATGTATACAAGGCAAGCACTCTTGCCACTAGGCCATATTCCCAGCCCCCTCTTTTCAATGTTTTAAAATAAAATTGCCCAGTCTAGTCTGGAACTCCCAAGTCTCCTGCTTCAACCTCCAAAGCAGTTGGGATTACAGGTGTGTGCCAGAGAGGCTATTCTTTCTTTCTTTCTTTTTTTTTTTTTTTTTTGTCGGTTTTGGAGCTTGAACTCTGGGTCTGAGCACTGTCCTTGAGCTCTTCAGCTAAGGCTAGTGCTGTACCATTTTGAGCCACAGCACTATTTCCGGTTTTTGGATGGTTAATTGGAGATAAGAATCTCATGGACTTCCCTGCCTGGGCTGGCTTTGAACCCTAATTCTCAGATCTCAGCCTCCTGAGTAGCTAGGATTACAGGCTTGAGCCACTGATGCCTGGCCAGAAGCTATTATTTTATAAGCTTTGTGCTTTGAAGTAAACATAAAGGTAGACTAACAGGTCTCTCATAGTCTATATTACCTTTTTATTAAAGTAATAATTGATCTTGCTGACTAGCTACCTGCTAATATTGGCAGATTTTAGTGTCAGGTATAAATAACAAATGTCATCTAGGAACATGTGAGAATTACAGCAGGCCTGCCGGCTTCTCATCTTTTAGTTATACTATTCAAAGAAAACACTTGTTATAGTGACTAAAATTGGATTCTTCACTTATTTATATTTGTGGGGCTTGGATCTACACACGCGGAGTCTGTCTCAAGGGTGATGATTGAATAACACTTGTATGAGGTACATTTTATGAAAGTCCTTTATTATCTTTGTTTAATGGACTTCTGGCAGAGAAGCAACTGAATTGAAAAGCAAGGAAGAGAAGAATTAAGAACATGGCCTACTGGCAGAAATTGCTCTCTGAAGTATAATTTCTCTTTCCAGGGCTCCATTTTATTATTTAAATTCCAGCAAAGCACAGATTCTTGACAATATTGTATTTCAACATTCAAGTAACAGTGGGGCTGAGAATGTGGCTTAGTGGTAGAGTGCTCGCCTAGCATGCATGAACCCTTGGGTTGGATTCCTCAGCACCACATAAACAGAAAAAGCTGGAAGTGATGCTGTGGCTCAAGTGGTAGAGTGCTAGCCTTGAGCAAAAGGATCAGTACCAAAGAAGAAAGGAAGGAAGGAAGGGAGGGAGGGAGGGAGGAAGGAAGGAATATCTGAGTTAAAGAATATATGTACTATAAATATTTAGTGCATCTAGAAGGCTTATTGATATCGGTAAAGTTGTCCATTTACTTTGCCACCTATGTGGGAAAATCTAGTTCATTTTATTACTGCTATAGGGTATTAGATTTTATTGATTTGCTTATTTTGCTTTGGGGTTTAGTTATTACACTAAATAATTGTCTAGAAATATATGTAGGGTTTTTTTTTTTTTTTTCTTTCTGCCAGTCCTGGGGCTTGGACTCAGGGCCTGAGCACTGTCCCTGGCTTCCTTTTGCTCAAGGCTAGCACTCTACCACTTGAGCCACAGCGCCATTTCTGGCCTTTTCTGTTTATGTGGTGCTGCAGAATGGAACCCAGGGCTTCATGTGTGCAAGACAAGCACTCTACCGCTAAGGCATATTTCCAGCCCTATATATGATTATCATTGCTAATAATAATTTGAGTCTGAGGTCCATACCAAACTGTACCTTGTGGACATGCTATGACAGTCTTTACTTTGTTGTCCCCCCCAGGTTCCTCCTTCAGTACAGTCACCAGCACAGCAGCAGGTGCTTGCTAGACCTGCAGGCCCCTCTATGCAGGGACCACCTCCTTTTGTACTTCAGAACCAGTATGAACCAGTTCAGCCCCACTGGTTTTACTGCAAGGAAGTGGAATACAAACAACTATGGATGCCTTTCAGTGTGTTTGACTCTTTGAATCTTGAAGAAATCTACAATTCAGGTAAGTACCTCATGCAGCATTCCATTTTTGGTTTTAACAAGAGAAGCAATGAAGAACATTTATCCTTCACCTACTTTTGTGACTACCAGATTCCTTAATCTGTAAACCCTCCAGACTCTGTCCTTTAATATGATGATACCAATATACATCCTGAGCTATCTGAACAAAGTATTGCAAGGAAGGGCTTATTAATTTTCCTTGTTTAAAAGATGCTTTAACGCAGTAGAGTTCAATCAGTATTTAATTTTTCTTATTTCTTTTACTTATTTGTAATTCAGTTTTAGTGTTTTCTGTGGGATTCCAGTTTGTAGAGATGCTCTGTGAAATGTGTTCTGTGTCAGGTAACAGTTTGGAGATGTTGCTCACTATGTACTTCTCTTGATAGAGATGCTACACAGACTGAGTTTGGCTCTGGGAAATCTTGTGGTATACAATGTGGCTCTTTATTTATCTTTATATTTTTTGATCATAGGACTTAAACTACCCCATATTCTCTAGCAGCATGCTTCATGAAGTATTACTGCTTTGAAAAACCTCAACCATTGGTTATTTCAGTTATTTTCTTTTTTGTCAGTTGTGAGTCTTGAACTTGGGGCCTGGGAGCTGTCCCTGAGCTCTTTTGCTCAAGGCTAGTCCTCTACTACTTTGAGCCACAGAACCACTTCCAGTTTTCTGGTAGTTAATTGGAGATAAGAGTCTCATGGACTTTCCTGCCCAGGCTGCCTCTGAACCTCGATTCTCAGATCTCAGCTTCCTGAGTAGCTAGGGTTACAGGCATGAGCCACCAATGTCCGTCCATTTTATTTATTTTCTAATCACCTTTTTACCAATTGAGATGTCATAATTTTGAGCAATACAGATTAATTTTCGCTTAGTTAATAGTCTTTAAATTTGAGCAATAGTCATATTTATCTTTACCATTTTCAAATATTCCCTGTAATAGTTGGGGGAACTGTGGTCTTTTTTTCTTTTTCTTTTTTTTTTTTTTGGCCAGTTCTGGGGCTTGAGCTCAGGGCCTGAGCACTGTCCCTGAGCCTCTTTTGCTCCAGGCTGGCACTCTACCACTTGAGCCACAGTGCTGGCTTTTTCTGTTTCTGTGGTACTGAGAAATCAAACCCAGGGCTTCATGCCTGCTAGGCAAATATTCTACCACTAAGCCACATTCCTAGTCCTCTTTTGTTCTTTAGTCCAACCAGATCCCGAGAGTGTGGTTCTAGCCACGGATGGCGGGCGCTATGACGTTTACCTCTATGACCGGGTGAGGAAAGCCGTGTATTGGGATGAGGAGCCAACTGAAGTGAGGCGCTGTACTTGGTTTTACAAGGGGGACACCGACAGCAGATTTATTCCCTACACAGAGGAGTTCAGTGAAAAACTAGAGGTGCGTGTGCCTTATTCCCTTTGCATTTCTTTACAGATGACACACAGTGGAGCCTTAGGTGACACTACTATAGTTGCTGATTTGATTTATAGGACAACTTGTCTTGATGCTGTACATTAAAAAAAAAAGAACAAAAACGGAAACATTTGACCACAATCTTATCACCTTTTCAAATCAAACTCTACCTTTTAAAAAATAGCATCTTTTTTTTTTTTTTGGCCAGTCCTGGGCCTTGGACTCAGGGCCTGAGCACTGTCCCTGGCTTCTTCCCGCTCAAGGCTAGCACTCTGCCACTTGAGCCACAGCGCCGCTTCTGGCCGTTTTCTGTATATGTGGTGCTGGGGAATCGAACCTAGGGCCTCGTGTATCCGAGGCAGGCACTCTTGCCACTAGGCTATATCCCCAGCCCCTAAAAAATAGTATCTTTGAGGGCTAGGAATATGGCCTGGTGGTAAAGTGCTCGCCTCATATATATGGAGCTTTGAGTTCAATTCCTCAGCACCACATATATAGAAAAAGCTGGAAGTGGCAGTGTGGCCCAAGTGGTAGAGTGTTAGCCTTGAGCAGAAGGAAGCCAGGGACAGTGCTGAGGCCCTGAGTTTAGCCCCACAACTGGGAAAAAAAAAATAGTATCTTTTTCTGTTTTCATGGGGGACTTGAACTCAAGGCCTGGATACTTTTTGAGTTCTTTTTGCTTAAGGCTAGTTCTCTACCACTTTGAGACACAGTGCAACTTTTGATTTTTGAGTAAGTAATTGGCGATAAGGGTCTCCCAAGAACTTTTTCTTCCTGGGCTGGCTTCGAACCTCAATCCTCATATCTCAGCCTTCTGAGTAGCTAGGATTACAGGCTTGAGCCACTGGAGCCCAGCTACAAAATGTTTTCTAATGCTCAACATCTCTGACCATAAAGGAAATGCAAATCAGAACAAATTTGAGGTTCCTTATCACCCCAGTTAGATAGGCTAATATTGCAAAAATGAACAATAAATGTTGGTGGGGATGTGAGGAAAAGGGAATCCTATTGCACTGTTGGTAGGAATGTAAAACTAGTACAACCACTCTGAACAAATGTGTGGAGATGCCTCAAAAATTAAACATAGATCTTCCCTACAACCCAACTATATCACTCTTGGGCATCTACCCAGAACATTACAAGTCAGGATACATAAAGACACTTACACATCCATGTTCATTGCTATAGTATTCACAATAATAAGTTATGGAAATGGTCTAGATGCCCTACAATAGATGAGTGGATCAAAAAAATGTGGTACTTAATACACAATGGAATTTTATTCATCCATTAGAAAGAATAAGATTATGTCATTTGGAGGGAAATGGATGGATCTAGAACAAACCATGTTAAATTAAGTAAGCCAAGCTTAAAGAGACAAATGGCATATGCTTTCTTTCATATGCAGAAGCTAAATCTAAAATATACCAGGGCATGATAAATTATATAGGACTCTAGGCATTTGTACACCATGAGACTAAATGAGGATACGCTTTTTTTTTTTTTTTTTTTTTTGCCATTCCGGGGGCTTGAACTCAGTGCTTGGGTACTGTCCCAGACTGATTTTGCTCAAGGCTAGCACTCTACCACTTAAACCACAGTGCTACTTCTGGATTTTTCTGTTTATGTGGTACTGAGCAATCTAATTTGGGGGTTCATGCATGCTAGGCAAGTGCTGTACACTAAACCACATTCCCAGCCTAAGCAGTATACTCTTACGGAAGGAACCCAGTGGCCTAACACTTCTTAACACTATTGAAAGGAATTCCAGGAAGTTGAAACATAGGTTTTTCTTTTTGTTGTTGTTGTTGTTCGTGTTTTTGTTTGTTCTTTTTTCTGTCTTTTTTTGGGGGGGGCATAGAAATGGCGAGAGGAAGAAAGACAAGTGCAATCGTGGTACTCAGTAGGCAGTATGTGGGAAATGTACTATGCAATTTGTGAGCAGGGATAGGAGAGGAGAACAGGGGGAAAGCTAAGGAAGGGTGATATCACCCAGAAAGAAATATACTCATTATCTGACTTATGAAGTGGTAACTCCTCTATAGAACATCTTAATAATAGCAATGAAACTATATTAAAAATATTTTCTAGGCTGCTTTTTTTTTTTTTTTTTTTGGCCAGTCCTGGGCCTTGGACTCAGGGCCTGAGCACTGTCCCTGGCTTCCTTTTGCTCAAGGCTAGCACTCTGCCACTTGAGCCACAGCGCCACTTCTGGCCGTTTTCTGTATATGTGGTGCTGGGGAATCGAACCCAGGGCCTCATGTATACGAGGCAAGCTCTCTTGCCACTAGGCCATATCCCCAGCCCTCTAGGCTGCTTTTATCTGTATACATGTTTTTTAACAGTTACACTTCTAGGGATATTGAACACTAGTAGTATATTAGTGACTTGAAATGCTGTTCTATGACCAATCCATGAGCAAAAGTAAGTAAATCAGAGCTGCTATTACTATGATTTTTGTTAGCATAACTTTTTTTTCCTCTACACTTTGTCCTGATGTGATACAGATTTCTCATACTGTTTCTATTATTGTAGGCTGAGTACAAAAAAGCTGTCACCACAAATCAGTGGCACCGAAGATTAGAGTTTCCGAGTGGAGAGACCATTGTTATGCACAATCCAAAGGTAATGGGGTTTGAGCTGGGCACTGTCTCTGAGCTTTTTAGCTTGAATCTGGCACTCTACCACTTTGTACCACAGTACCACTTCTAGTTTCCTGGTAGTTCGTTGAGGATAAGAGTCTCACGGACTTTCCTATCCAGGCTGGCTCCAACTGTCATCCTCAGATCTTAGCCTCCTGAGTAGCTAAGTGGTGCTTTGTTGAAGATACTAAAGTGTTAGAGACATTTTAATAATTACTCTGCTGTATGTGGATAGTAATGCTCATTTTTAGTAACTTCTGCAGGGCAAGTATATAGTAAGTGCATTGGGAAAAAATAATTTACAGCATTTTATTGATTATGGAAGCAAAACTACAATTAAAAATTTTCTGTTTTGGTCACATGTTAACTGAAGCTTAGTATGCACCACAGAAGTGGCTTGATAATTTTTTCCACTTGATTAGAGATGTGCCAAGTTTTTCTGTAAAGGTCCAGAGAATAAGACTTTGCTAGGCCATCTGGTTCTCTGTACTTATAAACACTGCCATTGTATTAGAAACAGCCAGAAGAAGCCATCAATATGATTGTGCCATCAACGTTTGGTATGGAGTTTTCAGTGAAACTTTATTTAGAATAACAGGTGGTAGGCCAGAGTTTTTCTTTAGGTTATAATTTCTTACCTATCTGTGATAATTGTTTTAACCATTGAAAAAAATGTGTCTTTTCTCTTTTCATGTATATTGTTTCCAGGAACTTTTAAACCATTTTTAAAATAAGTTCATTCTTTAGATAGGTCCTGGTAGCTCATGCCTATAATTCTAGCTACTCAGGAGGCTGAAATCTGAAGATTGTGGTTTGAAGTCAGCCTGGGGAGGGAAGTCCAGGAAACTTTTTTTTTTTTTTTTTGGTCATGGGGCTTGAACTCAGGGCCTGGGTGCTGTCCCTGAGCTTTATTGCTCAAGGATAGTGTTCTGCCACTTTGAACTACAGTGTGACTTCTATCCAGGAAACTTTTTTTTTTTTTGCCAGTCCTGAGACTTGAACTTAGGGCCTGAGCACTGTCCCTGAGCTTCTTTTTGCTCAAGGCTAGTACTCTGCCATGTGAGCCACAGTGCCACTTTGGCTTATTCTGTGTATGTGGTACTGAGGAATCAAACCCAGGGCTTCATGCATGCTAGGCAAGCACTCTACCACTAAGTCACATTCCCAGCCCAAGGAAACTCTTTTATCTCCAGTTAACCAGCAGAACGCTGGAAGTAAATCTGTAGCTCAAGTGGTAAAACACTAGCATTGAATAAGAAAGCTCAGGGACACTGCCCAGGCCCATAGTTCACTTGCTGGGCAAGTGCTCTACCACATCAGCTTTACTCCAGTTCTTTTTCTTTTAGGATATTTTTTAGGCAGGGTCTTGTGCTAAATTTGCCTTGGCTGGTCTCAGGAATAGGATCACAGGCATGTACCACCATGCCCTACCACACTGTTTCTTTTTTTGCCAGTGCTGGGACTTGGGACTCAGGGCCTGAGCACTGTCTCTTGCTTTTTGCTCAAGGCTAGCACCCTACCATTTGAGCCACAGTGTCCCTTCTGGCTTTTTCTACATAAGTGGTGCTGAAGAATTGAACCCAGGCTTCATGTATACGAAGCAAGTACTGTACCACTAGGCCATATTCCCAGCCCTGTTTTCAAAGAAAAAAAATCTCTGTATGGACAGCACTGAATTTACTTAGTTGATTTAATGGAATAGAATTCTTTTTTGGAGCTTTTTTTTTTTTGTCATTCAGTTTTTTCACTGAAGTTAAATTTGTCAATTACTTGGGATCCTTGCCATTTAGTGAATTTTGCCTAATATGTTTTTATAAGATAGATTTCTCTCCTCCTCCTCCTCCTCCTCCTCCTCCTCTTCCTCCTCCTCCTCCTCCTTCTTTTTTGTTGGTCATGGGGCTTGAGCTTCAGCTCAGGACTAGTGCTCTACCACTTGAACCACAGTGCCGCTTCCGGTTTTCTGGTGGTTAATTGGAGATAAGAGTCTTATAGACTTTCCTGCCCAGGCTGGCTCTGAACCACAATCCTCAGATCTCAGTCTCCTGAGTAACTTGGATTACAGGTGTGAGCCACCAGCACCTAACTACAAGATAGATTTCTTAACTACAGATAACTTGGCCTTGGTTTGTTCTTTATAAATATCGAATTCTATGTTAGATTTAAAAAAAATCTTTAAGGTAAGCCAGGTGCTAGTGGTTCAGACCTTTACCTAGCTACTCAGGTAGCTGAGGTCTTGAGAATTGAGGTTCGAAGCCAGTCCGGGCAGAAAAGTCCCCATGAGACTCTTATTTCCAATTACCCACTCAAAAACTGGAAGTGAGATGTGGCTCAAAGTGGTAGAGCAGTAGCCTTCAGTAAAAGAGCTCAGGGACAGTGCCCAGGTCCTGAGTTGAAGTCCCACAATTGACATAAAAAAATCTTCAAGGTGTACTTTTGTTTTTTTTAATGTATGTATGGTGTTGGCGATGTAACCCAGAGTTACTTATGGTTTAGTTGTATAATTTTCCATCATGAGCATTGGAAATAATATTGATTTATTTGATTTTGGTGGTTAATATTAGCAGAAGTCTTAACAAAATTTGTTGGGAGCTCGGCACTGCTACTTCATTTATAAGCTGCTCATACTTAAGCATAGCTTTCTCCGTTAAAATACATTTCTTAGCCTATCATGGGAAAGAATTTGGAACTGAGCTCTGTAATAACTCTTTTGTTTCCCAAAGGTTATTGTGCAGTTCCAGCCTTCCTCAGTGCCCGATGAGTGGGGGACTACCCAGGATGGACAGACAAGGCCCAGGGTTGTAAAGCGCGGGATTGACGACGGCCTTGATGAGATTCCCGATGGTATGCATAGCTTGTTTAGATGTCAAGTCTTGCTTGCTTGGAAGGGTCATCCATTTCTTTGGCCAGTTTATAATAATAAAAGAGTATTTGATGGATTTTGCTATTTAATGAATAGAACTCAAATTCTCAATTTTTAAAAAAATTTTTTAATAGGGGAAATGCCTCCAGTTGACCATTTGGTGTTCATGGTGCATGGTATTGGACCTGTGTGTGACTTGCGCTTTAGAAGCATTATTGAATGTGGTAAGTATTTTGTCCTGTTTTTGCCCCTAGAATGATTTAAGAACTAATAGGAGAATATTTTCTTTCTTTCATTCTTTTTTTTTTCTTGGTCAAAGATTAAACTTGGCCTAGGTGCTGTCACTGAGCTTTTTTGTTTGTTTGTTAGTTCTGGGGCTTGACTCAGTGCATGAACACTGTCCCTGGCTTCCTTTTGCTCAAGGCTAGCACTCTACAATTGAGCCACCGCGTCACTTCTGGCTTTTTCTGTTTATGTGGTTCTGAGGAATTGAACCCAGGGCTTCATGCATGCCAAGCCAAGCACTCGACTGCTAAGCCATATTCCCAGCCCTGTCCCTGAGCTTTTTTGCTCAAGGCAAGCACTCTACCTCTTTGAGCCATAGCTCCACTTCTGGTTTTCTGGTGGTTAATTGGAGATAAGAGTCTCAAGGACTTTGCTGCCCAGGCTGGCTTTGAACCATGATCTTCAGCTTTCAGCTTTCTGGGTAGCTAGGATTATAGACAGAAGCCACCAGCATCCTGTTCTAGAACTTAAGTGTTCAGTTTAGGATAGTTTCCAATTATATATTAGTTCCTTTCAGTGGGAAATACTCATTTGTACTTGATTTGCTCTTATGCTATTACAGCTAATAAAGTCTTATATCTGAAGAATTAGAAGGATGTTTGAAAATAAATTGGCCTTTCTGATAACCTCTGCCTGACACATCCAGCAACATGAAAGAACTGTGGACTGAGTTGATTATAAGGGGGACCTATGAAGATGCCTAGTTGATTTAAATCTTTGCAGTTTTGTTTTTATGCCTCTGTAATTATAGTTCATATTTATTGGATATGTGGTATTTGCCAAGTATTTTGCATGTATCCTATCATCTAGCTCTCACAAACACACCTTTGGGGAAAAGTTGTTGTCAGTGTTACTCCACTGACAGGAGGGGATTTGAGGCCTCAGGTAGGGTGAACTGTCTTCTTTCTCTTATTACAGTCAGTACTGGAACTAGAGTCCTCCAGTAGGAAGCTCGATCCTTGTCTTCTGGTTTTCTGTCATCTTGTCTTCCAGTAATGATAAACTATTCTTTTTGTATGCCATGCTCGGGCTTGAACTCAGGGCCTGGGTGCTATCCCTAAGCTTTTTTTTTTGTTCAAGGATGGCACTCTACCACTTGAGCTATAGCTCTACTTGTGGCTTTTTACTAATTAACTGGAGATGAGTTTCCCAGACTTTAGGGCACATGGCTGGCTTTGAATCGCAATCCTCAGATCTCCTGAGTAGTTAAGATTATAGGTTTGAGCTACGGGCATCTAGCAAAGCTAATTTTTTTTCTAGGCATTTATTTATTCTTCCACATTGATGAAAAGTTAAAAAGAGCTTGCAAGAAGTTGTGATTTATGTTTTTACCAAGTCTGTCATTTAAAAATGTATCTTTATGTTATAAAAAATGCTGCAATATTTGAGATTATTTCCAGTTGGCTATCAAGGCAGGACAATTTATTAATTTATCTTCCTCAATTTTGTTTTAAGTGGATGAATTTAGGGTGGTTTCTCTGAAATTGCTGCAGACACATTTCAAGAGGCCTTTAGATGATGGGAAAATAAGCAGAGTGGAGTTCCTTCCAGTTCCTTGGCATGCTGCCTTGGGTGGGGAAGCCACAGGCGTTGACAGGTTTGTACTTTCACAACTTGTTGTTCAGTTACAGGCAAACTTTAAACCATAGTATGAAGTAGTTTATTATAACTTCAAGAAATACTTGTTTTAATTATATACTTGCTCTGATATATGATTAAATAGTAGCTGTATTTTTTATGTGCCTCTTTTATCTTTGTGTATCCATTTTTCCCCATTGGAAATGTTTAAACCAGGCTTGGTGGCTCAAGCCAATCATCTTAGCTATTTGGGAGGTGGAGATGAGGAGAGCATAGTTCAAGGTCAGCCTGGGTATGAAAGCTCACCAGACCCCATCTCAATCAGTAGCCGGATGTGATGGCATATGCCTGTCTTCCCAAGCTACAGGGAAACACAGAGGCTGGGTGTTGTGGTGCATGCCTTTCATCCAAGTGACAAAGGGAAGCACAAATAGTTGCATAATCCAGCCCAGGCATAAAGCAAGAGAGGCTTAAAGATAGCTCATGTGGAGAGCTCCTGTTTAGCCAGCAAGCATGAAAAACTGGGTTTAAAGTTCTAATACTGTAAAATATAAAGTTTAAGAAAATCTTAAAAGGAATTTTCGCTGGTTGTGTTTTACTCGTTGTGTGTGTGTGTGTGTGTGTGTGTGTGTGTGTGTTAGAAATTGACCCTAGGTCCTCACATGTACTGAGCACATGTTCTGTCACTGAACTAGACCTTTGACCTTTAAGCTGGTTCTAAAATACTGTTCTGATTTGTGATTAAGATATTTAGGTTGCTTACCAGTATTCCTGCCTGAGTAGCAGTAGCATGCTCCTCCTTCACCATGAGACAACCAAAAATGTTTCAGAAATTGCCAGATGTCCCTGGGGGGTGGGGGTGTTGGGTGGGTAATGCCACTCCTGCTTGAGAACTGCTGGTTTAGATTTATTGTTTTTGAGTGGAGAATGCTCACTGAAGTTCAATTCTTTGTTACATGCAACTGTTGCAATGCAAGCCATTTAGTCTAAGTCTAAGTCTAAGTGCTGCCAGTGCTCATCAGGCACTGTGAACAATAAAACCCTCCTCAATTGAATAATCACATTTCAGATCCAGAAATAGAGATAATATTTATGCTGCACACAGGACTAATATTTATGTCAATTTTAGTGAGCATCATACTGTCTTTGGGCACATGTTTAATACAGCTAATCCTACAAACAGCATTCTCTCTAAAATACATCCTGTTTGAGGGTGTTTCCTTTTCCAATGAGTGTTTACAAACTGTACTCAGGTCATTCTCAAATCAGGAAAGGATTTCAATCCATTCTTTCTTATTCTATGTTACTTTCTCTTTTGTTCCTTCTGTCCATAATTTTTGTCAGGTATTTAGATTTCCAGTTGGAAGAAAAATGGAAGTGTAAGGACTGGGAATATGGCCCACTGGTAAAGTGTTCGCCTTGAAAAATGGAAGTATAGGCTTTCTTCTTTAAAAATGAAATATAAAGCTGGGTGCTAGTAACTTATGCCTGTAATCCTAAGTACTATAAGGACTGAGTCCTGAAGGGTCACACTTCCAAGGCAGCTTGGGTAGAAAAGTTCTCATATTTCGCATCTCTAACTAGTAAAATGCTGGAGTGGTAGAGAGCCAGTTGTGAAGGAGGCCGAGTGGGAGCACAAGGTCCTGAGTTCAAGACCTGACAGCAGCATGAAAGAAGAGAAGACTTCTTGGAGCTGGGGATATGGCCTAGTGGCAAGAGTGCTTGCCTCATATACGTGAAGCCCTGGGTTCAATTCCCCAGCACCACATATATAGAAAACAACCAGAAGTGGCGCTGCAGCTCAAGTGGTAGAATGCTAGCCTTGAGCAAATAGAAGCCAGGGACAGTGCTCAGGCCCTGAGTCCAAGCCCCAGGACTGGCAAAATAAAATAAAATAAATAGAAGTACAAATTTTAAAAAAAAAGGAGTCTTCTCATATGACCTATTTTATATAGCAACTCTTCAGAGAATCTCCATATTCATAGTAGAGTTGTAGGTACAAATAACTTTTTTTGTTTAATTTTGATCTATTCATATAATTCTGCCTACAGAATTGTAATTATTCTGTAACATTTATGAATTGATTTAATTTAGACTGTTTAATCCACAGCTGAAGGTTGTGTCTCAGTAGTAGTGGCTTGTCTAGAAAGCGGGAGGCCTTGAGTTCAATTCCTAAAACTGGTAAAAAAGAAAAAAAAAATCTAGACTGATTATTCTATACATTTGTACTCTATTTTCAGAAACAAAATTTTAAACTTTAAATATCCACAGAGGTTGATACTAATAACATTGTTTTTCTTTTTAAACAGGAATATTAAGAAAATTACCCTGCCAAGTATTGGCCGGTTTCGTCACTTTACCAATGAAACCTTGCTAGATATTTTATTTTATAACAGCCCCACCTACTGCCAGACAATTGTGGAAAAAGTGGGAATGGAGATAAATCGTCTCCATGCCCTGTTCATGAGTCGGAACCCAGACTTCAAAGGAAAGGTCTCTGTTGCAGGCCACAGCTTAGGTAAAACTGTCACTTCTATGCATTGTAAACATGTTAAATTATCACTGATTTTAGTGTGGTGACATTGTTAATATGAAACTTAGAATTATACATCTAACATTTTATAGAGGGTGGAAATGAATGCTTTGAGTTTAGATTCTGCCTTTCTTATCTACAATTACATGAATGGTGGTGTGTGGTTTAATTTCTTCTGTTTGAAAAAAAACCAAGAATAGTGAGCATCAGTTCTTTTTTTTTGTATGATTTCTGCATAAGTACTTTGAAAAAATAGTAGGAAAATTTATTTAGTATCGTAAATACACTATCACTGACATAAACAAAATGCTTTTTTCCCTTAGGTTCTTTAATATTGTTTGATATCCTGTCTAATCAAAAAGATTTGAATATCTCAAAATCTATGGGGTCTGCAGCTATTGCTAATGGAGTTGTAAAGCAGCTGAATTTTCAAGAAAAGCAGGTATGTCTTTACATGATCCTGTTAATGTTAGACTTAGATAGAGATGGAGCCAAACCATTTTCCAAAATCTGTCTTATTTTCTGAAGCTGTTTTTATATATCAGAATATGTACAGACTTAGTACACTGAAGAGGTGGCTTTGGTGGTACATGTCTGTAACCCTGGCTACTTGGAAGACTAAAGTGGGATGACTGCAAGTTCAGGGATCAGCCTGGGCAGCATAAATAGATACCATCTCTAAAGCAAAGCAAAACAAAGAAGTTTAATAGAATTATATAGTTCATTGAAGTTCTCATTATTCCTTTTCCTTTATGCATGTAAATGTGAAAGTTTATTATGCTTAAAAACGTAGATTATTGTAGGAAATTGGAGCAAGTGACTTACTAGTTTTATATCTTTCAAAATGTTGACATGTTGGATATAAATTATGATTTGCTGGCCAGAAAATTTGTTTAAAATTTTTTTTTGTAGATCAGAGACTTTATGGGTGTTTTTTCCTTAGCTCTATAATGACCCTTCCCCCTTATTTTTTTTTGTTTTATTAAGATGCCTGAGGAGTCAAAATTGCCTTTGGATGAATCATGTGACCTTGATGTTGAAAATGAAAAAGTCTTAACTTTGCAAGAAACTCTGGAAGCACTTAGCCTCTTTGAATATGTTAGCACTTTTGAAAAAGAAAAGATTGATATGGAATCTCTGGTACTGATGATAATTTGATTCATTTTTTCTTAACATTATTCTGTGTATAAGATAAAAAATTTATAATAATCTAAAAGCTGGGCACAGATGGCTCATCCCTGTAATGCTAGCAACTGAGAAGGTAAGATCTGAGGATTGCAGTTCAAAGCTAGCTTATGCAGAAAGGCCTGCAAGACTTACCCGCAATTAACTAGTAAAGGTGGAAGTGGAGCTTTGGCTTATGTGGTAGAATACCAACCTTGAGTAAAAAAGCTCAGGGATAGTGCCCAGACCCTAAGTTCAAGACCCAGGGTTTGTACACACACAAAAAAAAAAAAAGAAAAGAAAAGAATATTCTTCCATAAGGCAAAGACTTAAATTCTTAAAAATTAAGAAGAAATGACAAACAAAAGAATTATTTAAAAAAAACAGGGTTCTACACAGTTTATTATGTCCATAATCCTACCGGCTTGGAAAATGGAAATAAGGGAATCATGGTGTAAGGCTAAGCCTGGGTAAAAATTAGTGAGAGGGCTGGGAATGTGGCTTAGTGGTAGAGTGCTTGCCTAGCATGCATGAAGCCCTCGGTTCAATTCCTCAGTATCACATAAACACAAAGCGCTGGAAGTGGTGCTGTGGTTCAGGTGGTAAAGTGCTAGCCTTGAGCAAAAGAAGCTCAGGGACAGTGTCCAAGCCCTGAATTCAAGCCCCAGGACTGGCCAAACAAATAAAACAAAAAGTTTGTGGGAGCCTCATCTCAACAAACTGAATGTGATGGTTCACACCTGTAACCTCAGCTACTTGAGACAGAGGCAGAAGGACTGAAGCCCGGAGCTGGTCCTGGGAAAAAGTAGAGTACCCTATCTGAAAAATAACTGGTGTCAATGACTGGGGTCATAGCTCAAGTGGTAGACCACCTGCTCAGAAGCTTAAAGCCCTGAGTTAAAATAAATGTGTAAAGGCTTTTCTAAGTATGATATTAACCCAGAAGCCATGAGAGAAATAGAATTGCTTATCAGTAAACATTATAAGCAGCATCTACAGACCAGTGATAGATTAGGAAAGCATGCACACCATGCATCACGGGGAGCGCTGATTTCCTTAATACTCAGAATGTCTAGGAAGCTGGTGGAGGAGCGCTAGGCAAGCAGGCAAATAATATGTAAGGATTATTTATAGAGAGGAAGGTAAGTGGTGTTTACCATATATAAAGTCATAAGAGAAATGCAAATTAAAAGTGCAGTGAGGGGCTGGGAATGTGGCTTAGCAGTAAAGTGCTTGCCTAGCATTCATGAAGCCCTATGTTCGATTCCTCAGCACCACATAAAGAGAAAAGGCCAGAAGTGGTGCTGTGGCTCAAATGGAAGAGTGCTAGCCTTGAGCAAAAGGAAGCCAGGGACAGTGCTCAGGCCTTGAGTTCAAGCCCCAGGACTGGCAAAAAAAAAAAAAAGAAAAAGTGCAGTGAGGTCTTTTTTTTAACCTACCATCTTGACCAAACAAAATAGGTGCTAGTACATATTGTTGGTGAAAATAAATTGGTACAATTTCTATGGAATTTTGTGATATCTTTGTGTGTGTGTGTGCGTGTGCGCGTGCGCGTGTGCATGTGCATGTGCATCCTAAGGCTTGAACTCAGGGCCTAGGAATGCCCCTGAGCTTTTTTACTGAACACTAGTACTTGAGCTACATTTCCACTTCCAGCTTTTGGGTATTTAATTGGACATGAGTCTCATGTGACTTTACTGCTCAGGCTAGCTTTGAACTTCAGTCCTCAATCCCAGCCTCTTGAGTAGCTAGGATTATAGGCATGAGCTGCCAGCACCAGCTGTGATTATCAATCTTTTAACATGTAAAAATTACGTCTTCGTTTCCACAATTTTACTGCTAGAAATACTTTGTATAGAGCAGGAGTTCCAAGAATATGTTCAGTACACTTGCTGAGCACTTTTGTAATACATGAAACCTTAGAAACTCCTTCAAACATTCATTGGTGGGCCTGGTTCAATCACTTGTGTGGTTACACATCGGAGGACCTGTGCCTGTGAACAGATGAGGCAGCAATGGAAATTCTGGTGAAAGAGAGGATTTGAGTTCTGTGTGTACAGAGGACTCTCTCTCTCTCTCTCTCTCTCTCATACTCATATACTCAAAGTACATGAGATAGCTCTGGCAAAGGGAACGAATTGCCAGCAGTTGTTGCAGAGACAATTGGGTGGTTGGGACAGAATGGAAGGGGAACTTCATTGTATGCTTGAGATTTTGCAGTTACATATAAACCTGGATGTGTCTTTTAATTAAAAAAAGAAAGTAGAATGTTTTAGGTTGGAGAGGCCTAATATTTTAAGGCTTAAATTTACTACCAAAAACAAACCTCAAGCCTAACTTTAAGGAAATGACTGATTCTTATCATTCTTTTTATTTTTTTCAGTTCAGCATGTCATTTTGTGTGCCATTTGAGTTCTTTTTTTTTATTTATAACTTTGTATTGTATTGCAATTTTATCAACCTGTGGATTGATTCATGGGTGTGTTTCTTTTTTAAAGCTCATGTGTACAGTTGATGACTTGAAGGAAATGGGGATACCTCTTGGACCCAGGAAGAAGATAGCTAACTTTGTAAAACGTAAAGCAGCCAAACTGGTAAAGTTTATATCTCTACCCTCACACTAATCTTCATTGTTTGACCTGTTGGTTTTTATGTTAGAGGTCTGTGGTTGGGTAAGCTAGTACACAGTGATGGAGCTGATCGAGTCCATAAGAACTGGGTTTAAATCCATATCAAGCTAAATGCCTGTTTAGGGGCCCCCAAACAGAGGTAGTTCCCAGAACAAAAAGGCTTTCAGCTTTTTACAGTGGTTATTGAGGATTTTCTGGTGTGAAAACTTACGGGCAGATAGAGGAGTCAAGTGCCTTCACTCCTGGCACGAGAACACATTCATGCATAATTGGCTTAATTTCTGTGATGCCTGGTTTCCTTCATTTCTAAAATGAGAATAATGGTTCCTTCCTCATAGATTTCAGCGAGCAGGAAATAGTGGGCGAAGCCTCTCACCCAGCATGCCTTGCCATCTAGAGATGAGGAAGCATGTCCTAAGTGCTCCTTAAATGACAGAAGCATAAAAAAATACCCTGGGAAAAACTTATTTAATTTGGATTTAATGATCAGACTAATTCTATAGAGATTTTCTGATTAATTAGAAAATCTAAATAACAAAGATATCTTATTTCTTGATACCGGGGGTTATCTTATTTTTGCTGTTAGCAACTTTTAATTTATTTTCTTCTTTGTGGTACTGTGTTTGAACTCAGGACCTGGTACTGTAGGCACGCAATTTGCCACTGAAGACTTTGTCCTCAGCCCTTTTTGATAGAGATTATTTTTAAGATAGGGCCTTGGCTTTTTCTAAGACCAGCCTCATACTGAGATCTTTTTATATATATCTTTTGTATAAGTGAGATTATAGGAGTATACTACCAATTTATTTGTTGAGATGAGGTCTCACTAGCTTTTTTCTCTATCTGGCTTTGAACTATGATTCTCTTGGTCTCTATCTTCTGAGTAAATAGGATTCCTTGTCAACATGGTCTTTAAAGATCTTTTTATCTATTTTTTAAATTTAATTGTCAAGGTGATGTACAGAGGGGTTACCGTTACATAAGTAAGGCGGTGGGTACATATCTTTTCAAACTTGTTAACCCTTCCCTAATTTTTCTCCTACTTCCTCTCCCTCTTAGTTCCCCTCCCCCCCCACTCAGTTTGAACTCAGGGTCTTGTGTATACTAGGCAAATGCTTTACCACCAAGCTGTGTGTCCAATTCTGATCTTTTTGTCTTTTGAACTTCATTGGTATTATTTTTTTTTTTGGACATTAACATGCCACTTTTTAATATGTGACTATCACCTGATTTTTCATTCTTGGCCTAAGGAATTGAGTCAGTCAGCACTTAATGGAACATCTCTTTCTAGGTCAGACCTTGCTTGGGCTTATTTCTTGGGATTTAGAGAAGGACCTTGAGTGTGCAGCCCAGTTAGGGAGAGTGTGTTGATCCCACATGACAGGCACGAGACCTATGGCAGGAGGCAGTTAGTGCTGTCAGAGCCCGATGAGGGAGTGGAGTGTTGTTCTGGATTGTTGAGAGGGGACTGAGGTTGGTGAGAGAATACTTCCCAGCATGTTACACTCGAGCTTGTAGGATCAATGGCAGTGGCTGGCTAGGAGCAGGCATGTGTATCCTGTACCTGGAGCATCAGGTGCACTGGAAATGGGGAAGGGACAAGGATTTTGAAGGCCTAAGTAGCAGGTTGGGATCGTCTTTCCTACAGGAATAGTTTTCAGATGTATTCTTAAAGCTGTGAAAGTTGTGTTTTTTAATAATCATCATAAAATGCTAACCTGCTTATTCTGTCAACAGAATTTTGTAGCATGACATTTTCTATTTAGTTTACATTTTTAGCTCTAACTTGTTTAGAAATCTAAAATTTAAAAATACATGTCATAAGACACATTCTGACATTTCAGCCATATGCACGCATATGTGCACACATCCACAGTGCATGAACTGTTGAATGTATTGATTCTTTTTGCTTTTAAACATTATGTGCTGACTTATGTTGTTGATCAGAACCTCCTAGCTGATACAGAGTACAGTGGCAAAAAGAAATGCCTTTGTAGATTTGAAAATTGAGACAAAATCTATTTAATCAGCTGGGCCCTTTTTTCTGTGACTTAAGGCATGTTTTTGTTTTAGCAGCCATGAGTCCCTGGTCCCTCTCATCAGTGTCTGTTGTGTGCTGATGGGAGGCCTGTGTGGGCCAGGGGACAGTGCGGGGTGAGGGCAGAGGTTCACGCAGTGACCGTGCACAGTGGAGCTGGAAGAGGATGAAGCTAGAGGCTCATCCAGCCAGGTGGTGTTCCGAGAGTGAGACGGCTGAGTGTAAACCTGAACACGGAGAGGAAAGGAACAAGTAGAAGACATTGTAGTGCTAACTGTGTTTGATTAAATGTAAAGAAAAGTTATTAACATGCAGGTTACAGGTGTTTTTTTTTTTTTTTTGTTTTGTTTTGTTTTGCCAGTTCCGGGGCTTGGACTCAGGGCCTGAGCACTGTCCCTGGGTTCTTTTTGCTCAAGGCTAGCACTCTACCACTTGAGCTGCAGTGCCACTTCTGGTTGTTTATATGTGGTGCTGGGGAATCAAACCCAGGGCTTCATGTATACAAGGCAAGCACTCTTGCCACTAGGCCATATTCCCAGCCCTACAGGTATTTTTCATCTAATTTTTCCGGTATAAAATTGAATCATTGTCCCATTGCAATTCACAAACAATTCTTTGTTACACCTGAGTTCCCTAGCATGCTGATGAACATGGTGGTAACTGGATTATAAGTGCTGGTGGTGCTCCTGTGAAATGCCCAGAATTTGAGACCCCCCCCCCCCCCCGCAAAGACCACCGAGAAGCCAATTCTGATGCAAAAGCAAAAGAGTCGTTTATTAGCAAGCTTGAGCTTGGACCTACGCCCACAAGGACACAGCCAAGATGGACGAAGGCCCCAACCACAGATTCCACTGGGTTTTTATAGTAAACAAGTCTAGGGGATTCCTGGTTAAAAAGACATGTAATTGGTTAACCTTTAGTGTGTTATCTATTCCTGATTAGCTGGGGCATTGTCACTTCAGAGCAAGACAGTCAAAGTTTGCAAAAGACATCTGGGGTCAGCCTTCACCTGTTATCGACCTTGGGACTGTTAGTGGGGGGTGCTGCGAGGGACTTTTGGTGCCAGTGCCTTCCTGCTATGTATACATTAGTTATTGGGGCAGTAACTTGTCAGGGGCTTGATTGCCTGGTGGAGCACTTGGCACTTCAAATGTTTATCTGCTGATATTCCAGTACACAGCACAATTATCAAAGAAGGCAGTGAAGCATCTTACAAACAATGGCCAAAGCATCCTAACTTGAACTGACCTCTGGTCAAATGAAATCTCTCTGGCTACCTTGATTATTTTCGACTGCATTTTGTTCAGGCTTCACACTGACATGTTCTGCAGTTATTCCAGGAAGCTTCAGAGCCTGGTCAGGCCCAAGCTACAATATAGAGGTGCACCGGCTGCTCAGGCTCCTCACCTGTATGCAGGTGCAGTGCTCCACACACAGTAGGAAGGTACAGGCCTATAAAGCAGGTCAGAAATGAGGGAGCTGCTGTGTCTTCAGGCCCTGAATCATGTTCTTAATCTTTTTAAAAATTTTTGTTGTGCCAGTCCTGGGGCTTGATCTTAGAGCCTGGATGCTGTCCCTGAGCTACTGTTGCTCAAGGTTAGTGCTCTACCACTTGAGCAACAGCTTTACTTTCAACCTTTTTGTGGTTACGTAAGAGATAAAGAGTCTCAAGGACTTTCCTGTGCAGGCTGGCTTTGAACCTCAATCCTCAGATCTCAGCCTCTTGAGTAGCTAGTATTCCAGGCATGAGTCACTGGGCCTCATCTCCTTAATCTGATTCTGTAACAGTGGTAGAAAAGGATTCTGTAGTTCTTGAAAAATTTATAGAAGGAGCTTGTTTTATAGACTGCAGTTGCTTGAATATCTAAATTATGGCATGGGAATATTTTGATTTAATTTTCCAGCCCTGGGACTTGAACTCAGGGCCTGGGCACTGTCTCTGAGCTTCTTTTGCTCAAGGTTAGCACTGTACCACTTGAACCACAGTGCCACTTCTGGCCTTTTCTGTTTATGTGGTACTGAGGAATCGAACCCAGGGCTTCATGCATGTAAGGCAAGCATTCTACCACTAAGCCACATTCCCAGCGCCAATATTGTGATTATGAAAAATGTTTTGATGATTAAAATTTTTGGCTTTTTTTTTTTGGCTAGTCCTGGGGCTTGAACTCAGGGCTTGACCACTGTCCCTGAACTTCTTTTCCTCATGGCTAGCACTCTGCCACTTTTGGCTTTTTCTGTTTATGTGTACTGGGAAATTGAACCCAGGGCTTCAGGCATGCTAGGCAAGCATTCTACCACTAAACCACATTCCCAGGCCCTTATTATTGTTTTTTTTAATCCAAAAGTAATTGGCTTTGGAAGACTATGAAATCTTCTCAGCCACATTGCATCGATTGCTCTGTGTGGCCCATGGATAACATGGTGCTGATTTAATGTCAGTGAAAAAGCGGGACCAGAGTTAGCCAAAACTGTTTTATTTCGCAGTTGTTGATAGCTCTTGAAATGAAAATGAACAAATACCCCTTCACAGCTTAGGGACCAAAGATTCCTGAAACCTTTAGAGAAGGCAAGTCAGCCAGCTACGGCAAGTGTTCCCATTCCCCTGACATTGTGGAGTTAAGGGTGTAACCATAAACCACCAGAAATGGCTTTGTCTCATTAGCCATGACTCTTCTTATGTGTTTGCCCTTAGCTCTTGTTTGTTGATGGAAATGCACAGATCTTAAGTGTTCTGGGCAATAAGTTTTGACAGTTGTATGTAACCATCTAAAACAAGAAACAACATTTCTGTCCCACAGGTAGCTCCTTATGCTTCTTACCAGCTATTTCCTCCCTCTCTATGAATCCTGTTTCTGATTTCTATCATTATGGAATGGTTTGCCTGTCCTAGAAATTCATAGAAGTAGAGTCAACAGTATGTACTGTTTTGTATCCGCTTTCTTAAAATACTTTTGACATTCATCTAAGATAGCCAATACTTAGATTTTGCTGTACTTTTTCTTTGATAGTCTTTTTTTTCCCCTTAAGTTTAAGTAAATAATGGAAAGCATGACATTTCTTCTTAAATATTCCATGTGAATCTCTGAAAAGGACATTTTCCAAGTAATCTAGTATTGTTATTCCTATGCCACTAGTCATTCCTTAATAGTGAGATAGTATGTTTTTCAGTGACCACCAAGAACTGAACTTTCCTAAAGATGATCTTAGGATATTTGGGTGTTTCTTAGGAACAGAAAAAAGCGGCATTAGAGAGGAAGGCAGCGATGGCCACCTTGACAAAAGGACAAGATGAGCATGCTCAGAAAGCCAAAGAAACGGCTTCTCTCCCTTCAGAGTCCAACGAGTCAAAGAGGAAACTTCCAGTTGGTGCTTATGTGTCTTCTGTGCGTGTAGATTATGAGTCTTTTGAAGTGGGCACAGGACAGGTAAGTTTATGAGTCGACCATGGCTACATGTTTGGTATCAGAAGCAGTTAGTATATGGGCAGCTTTGTATTCTTATATAACATGTACTTGGGGCTATATGGAAAAAGTTGACTTTTCTCTATGCTGCTTTTATAATGTCCAAAGTAAGAGATTTATGTATATTCTAACATAATTGTCTAACTGTAGCCCCTTCTGTTGTTAGTGGTTATAAGACTAATGCTATTAAATTATGACTGGTAGGAAAAAGTTAAGACATAGAACATCTGACATATCAAGAGGCAGTTCATAAAGCACACGACATGGAACTTGACATCTGACCCAAACAAACTGCTCATGTTTTTAAAGATTATATTTAAAGTTCTCTCTCTCTCTCTCTCTCTCTCTCTCTCTCTCTCTCTTTCTCTCTCTCTCTCTCTCTTTCTCTGTCTTTGTCTCTCCTCTCTTTCTGCTGGTACCAGGGCTTGGACTCAGGGCCTCAAGGTCCCATTTAGCTCATTTGTTCATGTCTGGTGCTCTATCACTTGAACCATGCCCTGTAAATAACTCTTTTTTTTTTATATCTTTTTTTTTTTTTTTTTTGGCCAGTCCTGGGGCTTGGACTCGGGGCCTGAGCACTGTCCCTGGCTTCTTTTTGCTAAAGGCTAGCACTCTGCCACTTGAGCCACAGCGCCACTTTCTGTATATGTGGTGCTGGGGAATCGAACCCAGGGCCTCATGTATATGAGGCAGGCACTCTTGCCACTAGGCCATATCCCCAGCCCCTAAATAACTCTTTTTTTTATTTTGCAAAGGTAAGTCAGGCTTGGGGGTGTGAAGTACAGCCTGTCAGGATGGCAGCCTGATGGAGTAAGTAGGAACACTGGGTTTGGAAGTAGATGTTGTGGGTCAGAGTCCTCATTCTGCCACTGACTTGACTGTGTCACTACTGTGTCTTCTTTTGATCTATGAAGTGGGCTTGGTGAGTTTTGCCTTACCTTCCTCTCTCAATGGACCTTTGTAATGCCCTTAGATTATACCATTTATTGCTTTTCTTTCTTTCTTTTTCTCTCTCCTTTTTTTTTTTTCCCGGCAGGAGAGATAACTTTATTTTCCAAACTTCCTGCCCCACCATGCATGATAGAGACACATGTGGCTGAAGGGCTATTTATTGCTTTTCTTTCTTAAGAAATTAAAATGACACACACACAACTGGGAATATGGCTTAATAGAAGAGTGCTTGCCTAGCATGCACCTAGCCATGGATTTGATTCCTCAGCACCATATAAACAGAAAAAGCCAGAAATGGCACTGTGGCTCAAGTGGTAGTGCTAGCCTTGAGCAAAAAGAAGCCAGGGATGGTGCTCGGGCCCTGCCTCCAAGCCCCAACACACTTTCCTGCATTGCTGTGAAAAACCTAAAAGAGGCTTATAAACTACCAGTACTATTATGTAGGTATTGATGCCTTTTATTCAGTGATTAAATGCAAATATCTAAAATGGGTTCTTTTGTGAAAAATCATTTTTCTCATAGAAGGAAATGTCTTAATTAGAGACTCACTCAGTTGGAAGTAACACCATAGAATGTTTAGGGTCAGCCATCACATTTTATGAAGCCTCAGACTTTTTCATTGCCCTGACTTTGGTATTATAAGCATGCTTTTTATTTATTATTGTTATGCTAGTATTGGGGCTTGAACTCAGGGCCTTGTGCTCTTATTTGAGCATGTACTATAGATGTAGAAACTGAAGCAGAGGTAAGAGAGGTTAAGAAATTGGCCCAAGGTTACACAGTGAGTGAACAGTATATTCAAACACAGGCAGGATGACTGCAGATTCTTCAGATTTCTGTAATAGTAGTAATATATGTTTATTGTACTAAAGAGTAAGTAAAAAGATAGAGTCAGAGGATATAATAGCCAATGAAGATTTAAAAGCGAAATTATTGTAAGCTAGCAAAAGCTATCCTTTTAAGTCATCAATCTGTATTGCTTCTTTTAAGTAAATGCAGTTCCAAGAACACTCATTCAGAAGAGTTTTGTGTATGTGACACTGAAATGATAATCTTTTATTGCTGTTTGATTCTTCCTAGGTTTCTGTTTCTTACAACTCATTAGACTTTGAACCAGAAATTTTCTTTGCATTGGGATCTCCGATTGCCATGTTTCTCACTATTCGAGGAGTGGATAGGATAGATGAGAACTACAGGCTTCCTACTTGTAAAGGATTCTTCAATATTTATCATCCAGTGAGTAACTTGAATTTGCTTTCTGTTGAAGAATTGAAGAGCCTGACCTCTTCATTTTAACAGATTCTCAGGGCTTTATTTCTTGGAAACTCATATTGATCTTGACTTTACAAGGTTCAGCTCTCTGTCCTAAAAGAGATAGTCTGATACTTCTCAGTAAACATGTCTGCCAGAAACTCTGTTTAAAGAAAAGTAATATTGAGCCAGGCTTGGTGGCTCAGGCCTGTAATCCTAGCTACTCAGGAGGCTGAGATCTGAGGATCACGGTTCAAAGCCATCCTGGGCAGGAAAGTTGGTGAGACTCTTATCTCCAATTAACTCTCATAAAACCAGAAGTGGTGCTACAGCTCAAGTGGTAGAGTGCTAGCTAGCCTTGAGCTGAAGAGCTCTGGGACAGCGCTCAGGCCCAGAGCTCAAGCCCCATAACCAAAAAAAAAAAAAAAAAAAAAAAGTAATATTGACCCAGGTGTGGTTCATGCCTGTAATCCTAGCTACTCAGGAGGCTAGGATCTGAGGATCACGATTTGAAGCCTACTTCGGGCAGGAAAGTCTGTCAGACTCTTACCTCCAATTAACCACCAGAAAACTAGAAGTAGTTGTGGCTCAAAATGATAGAGTGCTAGCCTTGAGCAAAAAAAGCTCAGGTCAGTGCCCAAGACTTGAGTTCAAGCCCCACAACTGACTAAAAAAAATTTTTTTGTTTGTTTTTTTTTTTTTTTTTGGCCAGTCCTGGGCCTTGGACTCAGGGCCTGAGCACTGTCCCTGGCTTCCTTTTGCTCAAGGCTAGCACTCTGCCACTTGAGCCACAGCGCCACTTCTGGCCGTTTTCTGTATATGTGGTTCTGGGGAATCGAACCCAGGGCCTCATGTATACGAGGCAAGCTCTCTTGCCACTAGGCCATATCCCCAGCCCCCTGACTAAAAAAAATTTAAAAAGAAGTAATATTGTCTCATTTGCAAGGTAATTTTACCTACAAACTTGAAGATTTTACGATTTCAGTATTTGAACAAAGTATGGAAAAATAGAATCTCTGGTTGGCTATTAGCCTTTTTCCTACCCAACTAAGGCATACAACTCAAAAGAAAATTTTCATTAATTTCGAATTTTTCTCTTTACAAAGCTTGATCCAGTGGCATATAGATTAGAACCTATGATTGTTCCAGATTTGGACTTAAAAGCAGTTCTCATTCCACATCACAAAGGCAGAAAAAGACTTCATTTAGGTAAGAAACAAATATTGTAAAGCCTTTTTCTTCCCATCACATTGTAATCTGTAGTGAATTAACTTTTTTTTTAACACTAGCTGGGTGCTGGTGGCTCATACTTGTAATCCTAGCTTCTCAGGAGGCTGAAATCTGAGTATTGTGGTTCAAAACCTTTCAGACAGGAAAGTTTGTTATCTTCACTTAACCACCAGAAAGCTGGGAAGTGGAGCAGTGGCTCAAGTTAATAGAACTTCAGTCTTTTGCAAAAACCAAAACAGAAAAGGCTCAGGGACAGCATCCAGGCCTTGAGTTCAAGCCCTCAGACCAGCGCACACACGTGCGCGCGCGTGCACACACACACACATTTAACACTGACAGTATAGTGAAGACCTTGCTTCATTAGTAGTGAGAACTTTTCAACTGAGAAATTGGAGGAGCTGTGAAGAATTCTGAATGAATGCCTGCTTTTTGCTGGCATTGTCATTGTTGAGATAAGAAATGGGGGAAGGAGTTGATAATAAGATTTGTAATTAGATTTTGATAGTTCAGTTGTAATTTTGCGGATTGGGGAAGAAGAAGTACAGTTAAGTTAATGACCAATCCATCAAGAAATAATTAATATTGTCTAAGTCAAGTGAGTTGTTGTGTTCTTGCTATCTAGACCAACTTTTCCTATTACGTAATTCATTAAGTGAGGCTGGGAATGTAGTTCAGTGGTGGCATATGCACCCTGCCTCCCCTCTCCAGTCCCCCCTAATTAAGTATAGTGAATAGATAATTCCAAGTGGGATTTTGCTTGTCAGTGGTATTACTCCTAAACTTAAAAAGTTGAGTGGAAGGGCTGGGAATGTGGTTTAGTAGTGGTAGAGTGCTTGCTTAGCATTCATGAAGCCGTGGGTTCAATTCTTCAGCACCATATAAACAGAAAAAGCTGGAAATAGCACTGTGGCTCAAGTGGTAGACTGCTAGCCTTGAGCAAAAGCAGCTCTGGGACAGTGCCCAGGCCCTGAGTTTAAGCCCCAGGACTGGAAGTTGAGTGGAAGGGGTAGGAGTAGGGAGAAGAGAGAAAAGTGATCATTTTAAGTATATTTTTGGTCAGGCACCAGTGGCTTACACCTGTAATCCTGGCTACTCGAGAGGCTGAGATCTGAGGATCAAAGCTTGAAGCCAGCCCAGGTAGGAAAGTCTGTGAGACTCTTTATTTTCACTAAATTACCAAAAATCCAGAAGTATTGCTATGGCTCAAGTGGCTGCCCATGCCCTAAGTCTAAGCCCTAGGACCAGCACCCAAAAAAGAAAAAGAAAGAAAAAAGTCTTTGTTTGTTTGCTAGTAGCTTTTGGGAAATTAAAATGAGAAATATGGTAACTCATGGGCCTTGGACTAAAATGTGGTTATTAGAAAACTATAGAAAATAGTGCAGGGACAGTGATATTTTTATTTTAAAAGTTGTGGTTAAAGAAAATATATATATTTAAACTGTCACACGGTTGCAGATTAGAAAAGCAATGTTTTTTTTTTTTTTTTAATCTCTTAGACCTATTTAAAAAAATTTGGATGAGGAAAAAAAAGCTATTGGTTTGGGAATGTGGCTCAGTGGTAGAGTGCTTGCCTAGCATATCTGAAGCCCTGGGTTCGATTCCTCAGCACCACATAAACAGAAAAAGCTGGAAGAGGCGCTGTGGCTCAAGTGGCAGAGTGCTAGTCTTGAGCAAAAGAAGCCAGGGACAGTGCCCAGGCTTTGAGTTCAAGCCTAGGACTGACAAAAAGAAAAAGAAAGCCATACAAATAAGCTTTTTTTTTTTTTTTAATGGTTTTTGAACTTTTTTTGGTACTAGAATAGGGCTTGAGCTGTTACTCACCTTTTTTTCTCACAGCTTTATCACTTGAGCCACACCTCTACTTGTCTATTTCTATCCTTTTAGTTAATTGAAGATAAGAATTTCTTGAATTTGTCGGTCTTGGCTGGCTTTGAACCTTGATCCTCAGATCTCAGTTTCCTGAGTAGCTCTAGGAGATTGGAGGCATGAGCCCCTAGCACCTGGCTTGAACTTTTTCTTTTTTTTCCCCTGGGCTTGGGGTTTGAACTCAGGGCCTGGATGCTTTCCCTGTGCTTCTTTTTTGCTCAAGATTAGCTCTCTACGCTTCTGAATCACAATGCCACTTCCAGCTTTTTCTGAGTGTTTCGTCAGACATAAGAATGAATCTCTCATGGACTTTCCTGCCCAGGCTGGCTTTGAACTGCAATCCTCAGATTTCAGCCTCCAGAGTAGCTAGGATTACAAGCATGAGCCACTGGTGCTTGGCTTTGGCTTGGCTTGAACTTTTTTTGGAGTGAGAGAGAGGGGAGGGGTCGGAGGCAAGGAAAGGAGAAATTTATGGATTTGGGCTGAATGAAGTTTACTTTTTTTTTTTTTTTTTTTCCCTGTCAGTTGTAGGGCTTGAACTCTGGGCCTGGGCATTGTCCTGTCTCTGAGCCTCTTTGTGCTCAAGGCTACTGCTCTACCACTTGAGCCACAGTGCCACTTCCAGTTTTTGAGTAGTTAATTGGAGATAAGAGTCTCATGGGGACTTTTTTTGCCCCAGCTGGCTTCAAACTCTGGTCCTCAGATCTCAGCCTCCTGAGTAGCTAAGAATACAGGTATGAGTCACCAGTGCCTGGCTGAAATTTATTTCTTTAAAAAAAAAAAAAGAGAGACAAAAATATCACATGACATTTTTCCATATTGAGGGTTCTGAGCACCAAGGCAATATATATATTTGAAATTTAAGGAAGGAGGAAGTGGTTCTCACTTGCATGAGAAGAGTTTTAGCTTTTGGGTTTTGGGTTTGGGGGCTTGAACTCAGTGCCTAGGCACTGTTCCTGAACTCTTTTGCCCAAGGCTATTGCCACTTTGAGCCACAGTACCGCTTCTAGTTTTCTGGTAGTTAATTGGAGATAAAAGTCTCATGTACTTTCCTGCCGGGGTTGGCTTTGAACTGAAATCTCAGATATCAGCCTCCTGATTAGCTAGGATTACAGGCATGACCTACTAGCACCTGGCAAGTTTTAACTTTTAAATTCTATGATGCAGAATTTTACCCAATGACTAATTCGCTTTATATTATTGCATTTTCATCTTTCTAGAGTTGAAAGAAAGTCTCTCCCGTATGGGATCTGATTTGAAGCAGGGTTTTATTAGTTCTCTGAAAAGTGCTTGGCAAACACTAAATGAGTTTGCCCGTGCCCATACTTCGTCAACTCAGTTGCAAGAAGAATTGGAGAAAGTCGCCAATCAAATCAAAGAGGAAGAAGAAAAGCAAGTAGTTGAAGGTAAATTCATCCCCCCCCCTTTTTTTTTGCCAGCCCTGGGCCTTGAACTCAGGGCCTGAGCACTGTCTCTGGCTTCTTTTTGCTCAAGGCTAGCAGTCTACCACTTGAGTCACAGCGCCACTTCTGACCATTGTCTATATATGTGGTGCTTGAGGAATCAAACCCAGGGCTTCATGTATACGAGGCAAGCACTCCACCACTAGGCCATATTCCCAGCCCATTTTTTGACTTTGGTTTTGTGGGTGAATGCTGGTACTGGGGATTGAACTCAGGGACTTTTGCCCTCTATTGAATTTTTTTTGCTCTGGCTGTCTCTGTAATACTTGAGCCTTACCTTTAGTTCTACCTTTTTGCTAGTTAATTGGAGATAAGCATCTCTTGAATGTCTGCCTGGGCTGGTTTAGAACCCTGTCCTCATATCTCAGCCTTCCAAGCAGCTAGGACTATAGGTGTGAGGCACTGGCATCCAGCTACCTTTTTACTTTCAAGGCATTTTTTAGTATAAATATTATTTATGAACATAGTACTTGCACTAATGATGCTTTTTCTTTCTTTTTTTTTTTGTGAACTCATGTAAGTTCTTCTTATAAAGGAGAATCTTTCTTGATAGATTCTGCTGTCAAATGCATTTCCTCAAAATTCCTGTCACTGTTAATTAGGGTTTTACCTGCTAGTTAGGGAGTTTTTACTCTGCAGTTTAAACATTTTTCCTGATTCTTAAAGTCAAGGTGGAAATTGGAGTAGAGAGAAGTTTGTTGAGTATTTTAAAGATTCAGGCCTACATGTTATACTCTTGTTTAACTGTCTTCCTAACAAATTTCATATGCAGTACCAGGTCATTCTGCCATGTTTTTGATGTTCAGATTCTCATTCTATTTCCTTTTTTTCTGCAATGCTGTTTCCCCCTTATCTCCACAACTTCTGTCAGCTGTTGACTTTCTCTCTTCTCCTTCGGAGAACCAGCCCTGCCTCCCCTTTTCTTTGGAAGAATGGGGAGTAAGCCTGGTAGCTCCCCAGTTGCTACGCGTGTCAAGCAATATTCTCATTGAGCCCAGAAACTCAGCTAAAAATCACAGGAAAATGATTAAGTGATTGACTTTGATATTGATATTCTAGCAGAAAAGATTGTTGAAAGTCCAGATTTTTCCAAGGATGAAGACTACTTAGGAAAGGTTGGAATGTTAAATGGAGGCCGCCGAATTGATTATGTTCTTCAAGAAAAGCCAATAGAGAGTTTTAATGAATATCTTTTCGCTCTTCAGAGTCACTTATGCTATTGGTAAGTATTTTTCACTTTGATGACTATTGATGACCTGTAGGTGCCAGCACACACAGCAGTTTGCTCTGTGATTCTTTACTCACTCACTCACCATTTGTTGTCATGGACTTCAAAGCATGATTTTTTTCTCCTATGCAGAACTGTATAGAACTTGACTTATCCACAAGATGGCAGTATGTAATCTGCCTCTGACCAGAGACCATTGGTATTGTACACTGTTTTTTGTGGGGTTTTTTTTTTTTTTTTTTTTTTTGCCAGTCCTGTGGCTTGAACTCAGGGCCTCAGCACTGTCCCTGAGCTTCTTTTGCTCAAGGCTAGCACTCTTACCACTTGAGCCACAGCGCCACTTCTGTCTGAGGAATTGAACCCAGGGTTTTATTCATGCTAGGCAAGCATTCTACCACTAGCCACATTCCAAGCCCAATGTACATTTTTTTTGTATGGATGTTTTTCATAGTTGGAGTGGTGGGGACTTTGAAAGGCCATTTTTCCATCTGTCTCTCTTACACCGAGACAGGACATCTTTGGAGCTGATAAGTATCCATACAGTTTAAAGACTTCTCCAAGAACATGCTGCTTTGCCATCATTTGCCTTCTCATATAGAGCTGAATAAAACAACAAAAGCTGCACTTACTACATTTATGCATAGAGATTATTTTCTTCTAACTCTCCCTTAAAAAATACACATTTCTTTTTGCTAGGGAATCTGAAGATACTGCCCTTTTGTTACTTAAAGAAATTTACCGAACAATGAACATTAGTCCGGAGCAGCCTCAGCATTGAGCAGACTTCTGTTTTTGGTGTGAGTTTATCCTTAATATAAGTTCTGAATGTTTGACATTTGTATTCTGAAGTTGTGTGTGCATGTGTGTGTGTGTGTGTATGTGTATGTATGTAGTTGATATTGACAAAGACTTTCTCTTTAGTCTTTGTTTTCTCTGAAGTATTTTTTATTTTTGTTGGAATTCAAAATAGAGACAGAAGGAAGGTGCTGGATTGCAATGTATATTCCTGACTTGTGATACTCTTTTCAGAGCCAGGTATGCTGTTACATGCCTGTATTTCCACAACCTGAAAGGCTGAAACAGGAGGATCATGAGTTTAAGGCCAGCCTGGGCTAAATATTAGTAAGACCTTATCTCAATCAAATAAACACCCCCCCCCCCGCATCTTTTCAACTGCATAGAATTTGAGTCCTTTTCTTTGTAGTTTCTTTTAAAAGTAGATTCCCAGTAATATAGTAAGGAATTTCTTTGGTAGGTCCCAGAACCTAGTTCACAGTATCTTAAACAAATACTGATTTATTTTCTTCCTGTAACAGGAAGGGTTCCTCTGTGGAATGACACCACCAGCATCTTTCTGCCAAAATGTTGGCTCTTGCTGCCTCCTGGTTACAAGATGTCCTATGGTTCCAGATATCGCATCTGGGTTCATGGCATGATTAGTGGGGAAGGTCAGTGTGCATCATACCTTTCCCCTTTAAGAAGAAAAGCAGAAGCATGCCGGGTGTGCTAGCACACACCTATAGTCCCAGCACTTGGGAGGTAGATACAGGAGATCAAGACTAGTCTGGGCCACACAGTGAGACCTTGTCTCAGGAAAAAATGAAAGAGAACTTTGATGCATGCTTACTGATGGGGGTCAGTGTTTTCAGTACATCCCCTACTCCATGTGTATGAAGATTGTAAAGGTGATGTTTTTAAGTGTTCATAATCTTTCTAGAGGGAAAGAATAGAGATTGACTTAGTCTGTGACCACTGACCAACCTACAGGTCAGTTCAACTCTTATTCCTAACTGACCTCCTGAGACACTGGGTGTCTGTTGTTCCTCACTAGATCTGATGCCGTAATTGAAAAATAGGTAACATGTTTCTAAACAACAAGCAGTCTTAAAGCCTTTGAAAGAATGAAATACAAAGTATTGCATTTCTCTTGCTACAAAGTAATTTCTAGAACTCTTTCTTTTTTCTTTTTCTTTTATTTTTTTTGGATTCCAGTTTGAGAGCTTTGATCCTGGGCCTCTGGTTCTCAGTTGGCTTTTGCACTCAGGACTAGCATTCTGCCACTTGAGCCACACTTTCACTTTTGGCTTTTTGCTAGTTCTTTGGAGATAAGAGTCTCATAGATTCGTCTGCCCCGTCTGGCTCTGAATCTTGATTTTCAGATCTCAGCCTCTTGAGAAGCTAGGATTAATGAGCACAAATCACTGGCACCCCACCAACATTTTGGTTTTGATAATAAATTGTAAAGAAGATTCCCATCGGGGAGGGGAGAGGGGGGAATGAGGGAGGAGGTAACAAACAGTACAAGAAATGTATCCAGTGCCTAACGTTTGAAACTGTAACCTCTCTGTACATCAGTTTGACAATAAAAAATTTTAAAAAGTAAAAAGAATTACAATAATCCATCAGAATTTTTTAAAAAAGAAGATTCCCATCATCTCCTACCTTTTCATTCTAGAAAGATAACCACTTTCAGATTACCTCTGAGAGAAGTTTTTTGCATATTCAAGCACATATTCATGCACTTGAAAGTAAAAGGATCTTATTCAATATATTGTTTTACAGTTTGCACATTTTCAATCATCTAGATAGCTTTCATGATATTGTACATTAGCATATCTGGGTTTTGTCTTTGTCTTCAGTGACTGTAACCCATTGTATGCTTATACTTCCCTCTATTGAACCAGTTAATGGATATTTAGATAATTTCCAGTGTTTTTAATGCCGACTGTTAGGGAATTTTAGCTAACAGAACAGCTTGGTTTAAAAAAATATTTCATAAACTGTACCATTGTATTAGTTCTTACCATTTCTGGTATCATAATATTAAAATAAACTGAATGTAATTTCAAAACCTATTTCGGTCCAGATTTTCAGTTACAAAATGGCCATTTAGTTGTTTGACAAATATTTTGAATACTTGCTGTGTGACAAGCACCAGTTTTCTTGCTGAAGATGAGTCGCAACCCAGATAGTATCTTTATCTTTAAGAAATGTGCCTTTTGCTGGGTGCCAGTGGCTCACGCCTGTGATCCTAGTTACTCAGGAGGCTGAGATCTGAGGATCAGGGTTTGAAGCCAACTCGGGCAGGAAAGTCCATGAGACGCTTATCTCCAAATAACCACAGGAAAAGCTGGAAGTGGAGCTGTGGTTCAACTGGTAGATTAATAGCCTTGAACAAAAGAAGCTCAGGCCGTGAGTTCAAGCCCCAGGACTGGCAGAGAAAGGGAAGGGAGGAAGGAAGGAAAAAAAGGAAGGAAGGAAGGAAGGAAAGGAAGGAAGGGAGAAATTTGCCTGGTACTAGGAGATCATCAGGATAAGTTGTATTCTAGGGCATAACTGAATTTCAAATATTAACAGATAAAGTGGAGAAAGTAAAGTAAGTTCAGCTTAGATGGCGGGGATATGTGGGTCTAAGTGTCAGTGACAGGGGGAGGAGTGGCATGGTTTGTTTGGTGCTTTAGCGACCTTGCTTGGTTGCTGGGTAAGGAGTAGAGTATGAGTGGGGCAGGGAAAGCAGTAAAGAAGTGATGTAGACTAGGGTGATTAAGCGGCAGGGATGGTGAGAGAAGATTAGTGTCTGGTCCACTTTGAAGGAAGAGCTGTTCGAGACTGGTGAATCCACTGTGGTGTGTAAGAGAATGAAGGCTAAGGATGACTCCTACAGCTTTGATGTGAGCAACTCATGGATAGTGGTACCTTCTTGAGGTGAGAGTGTGTAGACAGAGCCAGTGAGGTGAAAGAAAATGGAGGACTTGAGTTTCTCAGCTGAGGGGAGATTGCTGCAGGGGGTGCTTAACCCTGGCTGTTTACTGTATAGCCAGGATTGTAGGCATAAACCGCCAGTGCCTGGCCTAAGTCATGTTTTTTTTTAAGGGGCAAGTAAAGGATCACCCTCCTGTATTTCTTGCTCATCTTCCCTGCCCAAGGATAACAGTGTTCCAGATTTTGTGTATCTTTTCAAACATCTATTTACCTGCACACACATATTTTTTTTTTATTTTTATTTAAAAAAATGTTTTGCCAGTCCTGAGGCTTGAACTCTGGGTTGGGCATAGCTATCTCTTATCTTTTGCTCAAGGGTAGCACTCTACCACTTGAGCCACTTCCATCTTTTTCTGTGATTTAATTGGAGGTAAGAGTCTCACAGACTTTCATGCCTGGGCTAGCTTTAAACCACTATCCTCAGGTCTCAGCCTCCTGAGTAGTTAGGCTTACAGGTGTGAGCCACTAGTGCCCGGCTTAATTTTTTTTTTTTTAAGAGACAATTGACAGTCAAATTATTGCCCTCTTTTTACCTTTGTGTCTTGGAGATTGTTCCATGTCCACCCATCCGTTCATCCATCCATCTGTTCATCCATCCATCCATCCATTCAATATGGTTTGAGTACCTAACTAAGTACCAGGTACTACTATAGACTCCAGGATTAGTAGCAGTGGACCAGAGTCTCTCTGCCTTTGTCAAAGGTCTGTAATACGACACATGGTCACCAGAGTAAGTAGGGCAGGAAGGTATTTGGGGTGGGAGCACATTGCTGCTGTGTTGGAAAGGACAGGGGACACCCTCTCTGGTAAACTGTCATTTGCTCAAGTGAACAGGAAGATGTTTCACACAGAGAAAAGAGTATATATCAAAACACAAGAGCTACCTCATTTTAATGTATCCCATTAGAATTTTCAAAAAATAATGTTCCACTGGTAAACATTTAGGTTAATCTTCAATGCTTTCATGATAGACTAATACATTTACATGATATATATTATGTTTGTAAATTTTTATTATATATAATGCATATTTTTATTATTTATTTTGTGTCTTACATGATATCAGTCCCTGAACCTTTTTCCTCAAGGCTAATGCTCTACCACTTGAGCCACAGCTCTCCTCGGGGCTCCTTTGATTACAGGCATGAGTCACTGCACCCATCCAGATAGGCCATGTTTCAATAGTTACATCGTACTCTACTTCATAATTCTACTCTGTGCTAAAATACTTAGTCTAACCTCATTGTTGGATGTCAGGTGATTTTTCAAAATTCACTGTTAAATATAATTTTGAATTGGAATTCTATATAACTTTCGCATATCTCTGATGGCTTGAGATAAATTCCTGGAAGTAGCTTTGTTAGATCTAAAACTGTCACACATTTTGAAAGGGAATCCTAATCTGTACTACTGCTAAATTGCATTGCAGACAAGTTGCTCAGACTCCCTATCTACTGTCAGTATATAAATACACACTTGCAGAAAAAGTAAGTATTGCTCAGTTTGAAACTTTTGCCAATTGTATAGTTAGAAATTGTTACATCTTTTGTTTACATTTTCATCACTAGACAGTTGAGCTTTTTGGTGTATTAAATTACCTACTTACATTTCCGTTTTAAAAATCATTTGCTTGTTTTTTACCTTTATGCATTTTTCTGGTGGTGTCGGGGGTTAAGTACTTTTGTTTCTCATAGATTTACAACTGATTTTTTTTTTTTTTTTTTTTTTTTTTGCAAGTCCTGGGCCTTGGACTCAGGGCCTGAGCACTGTCCCTGGCTTCTTCCCGCTCAAGGCTAGCACTCTACCACTTGAGCCACAGCGCCACTTCTGGCCGGTTTCTATATATGTGGTGCTGGGAATCGAACCCAGGGCTTCATGTATACAAGGCAAGCACTCTTGCCACTAGGCCATATTCCCAGCTTACAGCTGATTTTAAAGGATATTAATGTTTTTATTGCAAATATTTTCCCAGTTTGAGATTTGCCTTTTATTTTTGCTTATCCTTTAGCTTTGGTAAGGGTAGGTAAATAGAGCAGAACACATGTTTTTAAAAACAGTAGGCCAAGCTGGACACTGGTGGTTCATGTCTGTAATCCTAGCTATTCAGGAGGCTGAAGAATTGCAGTTTGTAGCCAACCAAGGCAGGAAAGTCAGTGAGTCTCTTATCTCCAGTAGACTACTCAGAAAAAGCTAGCAGTGGTTCAAGTGCTAGAGTGCTAAACTTGAGCACCAAAGCTCAGGGACAGAGCTCATGCCCTGAGTTCGAGTCCCAGGACTGGGGAAAAAGAAATAGACAGTCTTTTCATGAATTATTGTTACTCTTAATCCTTACATAGTTGCTTCATTTGAGCTTGTATTTAAGAAGTGTATAGTCTTGAGGGTTTTAATTCTTTTACTAAATAGTTCATCATTTTTGCCTGTACCATACATATGTGAATAGTACTGTTATTGATGTTCTTACCATATGACTAGTATTGTGTTTTCTGGGCTATCTGATTTATTTATCCGATTTATTATTTGTCTGTCTATCCTATTTCAATGATTTCGAATCAGACTTAATACATTTTAGCATCTGTAAGGCTGAAGTGCCTTTTGACCTCAGCTGTTGGCTGGAAGTTGAATTCTAAGAGGGTGTGCATTATCTTCTGCTAGCTATGGGGGGGGGGGGCATTACCTATCTGAGTCTACTTGAGATGTTTTTGACTTTACTAGTAGTGGTATGAATTCAAACCACAAAATTTGCAGGTGAAGTAGACTGGGTTTACATTTCGCTATCAGGGTATTTTTTCCCCTCTTCCCTTTGTGGAAGAAGAGGTATGCTGGCTTCACTGTCACTTCTACATGGAGGGTTTTTCCTTTTCATCCTCATCTAGGCCGTAGCTGTCAGAGTTCCCACTTCCTGTTTCATCTGAGACGCCCTTTCCTGGGCATCTTTCTCTTCATGGAACATAAACAGTCATAATATCCTATGGTGATTTAGTAACTGTAGTTTTATGCTTTTTTTTTTTATTACTGGGGTTTGAACCCACCTCATGTTTGTTTACAAGGTGCTCTACCACTGAGCCACACCTCCAGCTCTTGTTTGCACTGGTTATTTTTAGATGGGGTCTTGCTTTCTGCCCAGTGTTTATGCCTGGACTGGTGATCCTCCTACTTTTTACTTCCTGCTGTACCTGTGGTGACAGATATGCCACCACACCCAGCTGCTTCTGTTGAGATGGAGCCTTATGGACTTACCCGCCTAGACTTGTCTGCAGCCAAAATCTTCCCAATCCCAGTCTCCCATGTAACGAGGATGACAGGGACCTGCCACTGTCTCCAGCTATTGGTTGAGGAAAATGTCTTGAGGACTTTTCTGCCCAGGCGGACCTTAGCTGTGATCCTCCCTATCTTAGCCTCCGAAGTAGTTAGACTACAGGTGTGAGCCACTGGTACCTGTTTTGCCACTTAAATATCCTGCAGCATAGGTTCACAACATACCACAGTCTAGGTCATTATCGCAAACTAACACTGACATGAGTTAAGTTCACCTTATTTCCTTTTCCCACAAAACCCAACAAAATCCAAGAACTAGTAATTCTAGGATGTTTGTCGTTGTTGGGTCATGGGGCTTGACCTCAGGGCCTGGGCACTATTCCTGCGCTTTTTCACTCAAGGCTAGTACTCTACCATTTTGAGCCACAGCACCACTTCCAGTTTTTTGGTAGTTGATTGGAGATAAGAGTTTCACAGATTTTCCTGCCTGGGCTGGCTTTGAACTGTAATCCTCAGATCTCAGCCTCCAGAGTAGCTAGGAATACAGCATGAGCCACCTAGCATTTTAATATACCTAATATGGAAACTTTAGTTAGGCCCTTCTTGCAGGATCTGCTCACTGTAAAGGTGTTAGTGCTTCTTATACTTGCCTATAACATTTAGGGTTTATATAAGTTAGGGCTTAAATTATTAGCTAGTACTATAGAAATACTACAAAGTAATTAATTTGAAGTATTGTACTTGGTTCATTCAAGCAAATATTTGTTTACCTAACTAATACTTACATGCTAAGTCCCTTCAGTCCTTTTTAGAATTAGTCTTTAAAAAGCCTCAATTAATCTGACTGGTAGTTAAAATTTAATTATCTGCATAGGTAATTAAAGCAAGTACTTAGCTTTCAGTACTTGCTTGGTTAGGAGGATTATTGTTCTAGATCTTTCTCCTGGTGGGCCGTGTACCCTCATCCCTTGGGGGAATGACTCCTGCTCCCTGCCTGTGTTCCTTGGGGCAGCTTAGTCCTGACTGTGTGTTCCTTTACTTTAGAGTATCACTGCGGTGTTAATAGGTGGAGTCTGGAACGTTTACTGAGGGCTCTTTTTCTTATCTTCACAGGAAGTCCCAGTTTCAATTATGTCGCTAAGACGATCTTCAGAGGCTGTTCTGTTTGCTCCTGTTCCTGTGATGGATGACAACAATTGCTCAGATGTAATTCTCAGATGTAGAGATTCATTTAAAGGAAATAGAACAGAAAGACAGTGAAAAGAATCATTACCACATTTGGATAATATAGATGAGAAAACACAATTATAAAAATGATGCAATGAAAACTTCCTCAGATCTGTTTAGCTACATGTGATATCAATGAAGAAATACCTGTAGCATGCAAACAGTTGTTTGTATTTTTTTAAAAAAAAAAAACTATTGTCAGTGGGCTTACATACATTTTTCTTTCATTAGTGTAGTATGGACTTGTTGAGAAACTATAGAAACATGATTTTTAAAAATTGTATGTAGTGCTCTAAATGTGAATTGTAGTTCTGAGCTGCTTTGCTGCAGGGTCCTTCTGTCTGTGCTGAGGCAGGTGGAAGGCCTCGCGTTCCGAGCTGGGTGTGTGGGCTTCATGCCCACTGGGAGCCTCGGTGTGGGGGAGGGAACGGCTCTCCTGGCAGGCCCAGTTCCAGAGGATGAAGCAGCAAGTGACACAGTTTCGTTACCTGAAGTAGCAGTGCCACACCTCATTGCTGAAGTTCCACTTCATGTGAGAACCAAAGTAGAAGTCTGTGTTTTTTGATTCATATTAATTTCTCTTATACCAAAGTATTTGAAAGGATGAAATGTACTGCTTTTAGGCTGTAAAATTACTTCATGAAAAGACTGCTCTATAATATTTCACTTTGTTTTACTATAAATTCAAATGATCCAAATATTTTCCTAATACATGGGAATAGTGATTTTTCTTCTTTAATTAGGCAGTAGAAAATTTTATGTTGTTTACATAGTTCTCATGGAACATGGAATTTTTTGAAAGTGACATGATACACATTTTTTGTGTATATATTCTAATTAGTGTGAATAAAACAGTAACATTGATACATTTTTTAGGCAGCAACCTTCTGTATTTCTCATGTCTTCCTTAAAAGTATTTGTGTGCGTTCGGTGCTCATTCCGTTTTCGTCGTTAGTAGCCACTGTAGTGTGCTAGTCCATAACTTCAGCATGGTTACTAGTTAGAACAGGGAGGTTTTAGAGCTTTAGTTGACCCCAGACAACATATATTCCACCCGCCTCATTCTCTAGCTGTGGACACAACACTAAATGGCTTTCCTAGACTGGTAGGTAGCAGATCTGTGCTGAAATACAGTTTTCTTGACTCCCTTCTGGCCTCCATTTCTTTATACCAGGATAATCACTTTTCACTTTATTTCCTAATACTGATGAAGTAAAAGTACATGAGGGTTATTTATGTATATTTTAATAAAACCCAGTTTGATTTTTTTCAACTTGCAATCAGTTTTGTTTGTGTCATTCTGCTGTGTCTTCTAAACCATGGGCAGAGGAGAGGGGCCACTTGGACCAGTGCTCATGGAAAAGCATGTGCCAGCTGTTGCCAGATTGTTGCCGTTTCTTTTCATTTTCTTTTTCTTGTTTTTTAAAAAACAAAGTGAGGTACAGAGGGGTTACAGTTTCATACGTAAGGCAGTGGGTACATTTCTTGTACAATTTGTTACCTCCTCCCTCCTTTCCCCCCTCCCCCTCCCCCTTTCCCTCTCCTCTTCCCCCCCACCCCCCACCCCCTGAGCTATTGAGTTGGTTTACACCAAATGGTTTTGTAAGTATTGCTTTTGGAGTCATTTGTCTTTTTTTTTTCAAATTTTTATTATCAAACTGATGTACAGAGAGGTTACAGTTTCATACGTTAGGCAATGGATACATTTCTTGTACTGTTTGTTACCCTGTCCCTCATACCCCCCTCCCTCCTCCCCCTTTCCCTCCCCCCCCCCAGGTGTTCAGTTCACTGACACCAAACAGTTTTGCAAGTATTGCTTTTGTAGTTGTTTGTCTTTTTTAACCCTGTGTCTCTCAAATTTGGTATTCCCTTTCAATTTCCTAGTTCCGATACCAGTATACACGGTTTCCAATAGTCATTTGTCTTTTTATCCTTTTTAATCATCTTGATTTTGATATTTTTAATACTTGAGGAAACGAGGTAGAATTTTTGGTGACACTGCTTGTAGACATTTTTTTCCATCACTATTCAGTCTCTTAAAAAAACAAAAAAACCAGCACCAGTGACTCACACCTGTAATCCTAACTACTTAGGGGTGAGATTTGATGATTGTGATTCAAAGCCAGCCTGGGCAGGAAAGTCTGGGAGACTCTTATTTCCAATAAACTACCAAAAAAGCTGGAAGTGGAGCTATAGCTCAAGTGGTAGAGTGCTAGTATTGAGCAAAAGAAACACGGGACAGCACTCAGGCCCTGGGTTCAAGCCCCAGAACTGGTGTATACACACACACAGCAGTAGGTCCCCTGTGTCAGTGTCTTATTCAGTGTTACCACCCCCTGCTTGATACAGTAAGCCACTTTCCAAATATGAATTGCATAAGGGAATTTAAAAAATCAAAACCATAATTTGCAACTTGGAAGGAACCTTGGAGAGTCATCTAAACTAAGTTCAGGGCATTCTGATTTTCAGAAGCAGCTGAAATATTTTTCAAGTGAAAACATTTTCAAGTTTTGATAAATGAGGTGAGAAGATTTCCACAGTTTATGTCTTGATCCCCTTTTTCTCACGAGTGGCTCAACTCCTTCCACCCAAGTCCTAGGTAAGGAGAGTCAGTTCTGCTCATTCCAAAGTATTTCATGTGTAGATTTTGGGACAACAAGTTTACAAAGTCAGCATCTGAACTCAGAGATAAAAGAGACATCCTAAAACTGATGGGAACAGCCCAGGTCCAGTTCGTGCATATTATAGTAGACTGTAATGAGCTTTCTGAATCGGATAGACAAATGAGCTTCTTCAAATCCAACCACATATGTGTGTTTTCTTAAAACCAGGCAGGCTATGATTAAGCGTAAAGGGACACAGATGGTATTAATTTTTGAGATACTTATGTTACCCAAGATAGAATCTGCAAATCCCTGAAGAAGAGAACACCAGAGAAGAGTTGCACTGTCTGGCATGGCTGAAAATGTATTTGCAATTGTGACCTGTCTGAGCCTTGGAGATCAGGATTGCTCCAGAGAGATCAGGATGATTTTGGCTTTGTTATTGTTGTTGGTCATGGGGCTTGAACTCAAGGCCTGGGTGCTGTCCCTGTGTTCTTTGGTTCAAGGCTAGTGCACTACCACTTGGAACTAGATGTCACTTCCGGTTTTTGAGTGATTAATTGGAGATAAGACTCTCACAGGGACTTTTCTGCCTGAGCTGGCTTTGAACTGTGATCCTTAGATCTCAGCCTCCTAAGTAGTAGCTAGGATTATAGGTGTGAGCCACTGTACTAGGATGATTGGCTTTTACATTCATATTGCACTGTTTGCTCATCTTGAAGGATGAAGTTCCTAAATTATGACCACTTTACTCCCTAATATTTATTTCTTTGATTTTAAACCTCTACTCCATTGTAGATTTTCCCAAGCATATGGGCCCCACAGAAGACTTGGAGAATATTCTGTTAAGCCTAGTTAGTAGCTAATGGGATAGCACAACTCTTCCTGCAGTACTTCCTTCTTCATGTTTCAGATCAAGGGAAATGAGTTTGGGCAGTGTAAATGTTCAGTATTGCTGTAGACATTACCAAGACCACATATGCTCAGTATAGGATGACAGACTCAGGCCAGGGTCTCTTTAGGAGATGTTGGAGAGATGGTGGGCAGATGCTTCATATTGGTTAGTGGTGAGTTGTAGTTCAAGCTTATGGTTGGCTAGGTGGAACTGGTCGATATGAGTGGATGTACCATATTTTCTCCTGTTTCTGGTATTAAGGGTCTATTGAAATTATGGGATTTGTACACATACTCAAAAGCCTGGAGGATGGTACATTGAATCCCTATATGCTCTTCTTTCAGCTTCACTGGTGGTACTGGGATGTAGAAGGTGTATATGGTACCAAGTGGAGAGGAGGGAAGGAAAATAAACATAAGACATGTGGAAGGATGCACTGTGGGAGAGAGCATCATGTCCACAGGCAGGTGAAGAAATGAAGCTGCGTGTGATATACAAAAAGAGCTCTGTGTTGAGTATGCTTTCATTGAGATTTTTTTTTTCCCATTCCAGGGCTTGAACTCAGGGCATCGTGTTCTCAGTCAGCTTTCTTGCTCCTAGCTGGTGCTCTACCACTGAAGCCCCATCTCCAGCTCAGCATTTTGCTGATTAATTGGAGATAGAATCTCAGAGTTTTCTGTCGCAGATGGCTTTGAACCATGATCCTTCAGGGCTCAGCTTCCTGAGGAGCTAGGATTACAGGCGTGAGCCACCGGTAATGGGCTTCATTGAATAATTAAAGAAAACATCTGTAGTAGTGCCTTTGCTTTTGATGGCCACATAAAGCCTTGTGGAAGGAGCAGTTTGTAATTCTGGAAGATAGCTGCCTGTCAGATGGATTTCTGCAAACCTGCACCCCAGCCATTTCTCTGTGGCCTCTGCTTTTGTTTCTAGTGTAGACTTAGTAGGGAGAAGTTGCGAAACTGTTCTGAAAAGCACTTAGACGATGCCTGGAGCAGTGTCAGGAAAGCCAAATGTGGCTTCCTGGTTTGGAGCAGGTGGGGGGTGTCTTGTGTTTTCTATGTCCCCTGGGTTACAGGCTCTGCCTGCTCAAGCTCCTCCTGTGATGTTTCACAAAGAGGCCAGAGGCCAGAGGGGCCAGCAGTGTTGCTCCATCTCACTCCTGTGACTATAGGCAGAAGAAAGTGTGCTCATGTCTTACATGTCAGAATAAAGGGAGGAAGCCTCTGCTGGAGAGTGGGCATTGCCAACACTTGCAAACACTGGGGCAGTCAAAGCTCATCTCTTTGCTCTTTTCTTTTAACTTGGAAGGAAAAATGAGATAGGAATTAGAATTTGGTTTCTCCATGAGTGCCTTTTTTTAAGATTAATGAACAGGAGAAAGTTTTTGTCTATAAGTGCCTATTATGCAACACGCTCATGCCATTATCCTGGCTATTCAAGGGGCTGAGATCTAGAGGATTGAGGTTCAAAGCTAGCTCAGGCCCATAAGTTTGGTAGACTCTCATTTACAAAATAACCAGGACAAAATAGGGCTGGAGACATGTCTCAAATGATTGGTGCCAGCCAAGCAAAGTATGAGGCCCTGAGTTCAAATCCTGGTACTAGCAAAAAAAAAATGTAGAATATGTCCCTAGCCCATGTCTCTCTCCCTGAGTTTCTGGGGGGGGGGGGGGGTGGAGGGAGGGGTCACTGTCAGGGGTTCACTGTTTTCTTCAAGCCCAATAGCCAATGATACAGCTGTGGCTGCTTCCATCTTGAAATTCTGCCCTCCTAGCTTTTCCTTAAAGGCCTTTCCCACTGCCCTGCATCACAGGAGGGAAGATCTGCGGTCCTTGGTTCCATCTCCCTGGTTGTCTTCTCCAGTCTCCTAACCTGTCTAACCGTCCCTCTGTATAAACCAAGCCAAGTTTGTTTGATTCCGACTTCTGCCTTTAAAAAGTGATGCGAAAAGTGCACTATTTTTACTATTCTTCCTTCATCCAATTTCCACGAATTGAATCTTACAGTCCTGATTCTGCTGCCTGCTAACCTGTTGGTACTTCCTGGTGAAGGTATCTTTTCACCGATACATGTGAATGCAGGTAGTCAATTTCATCCTGTTTCTCCAGCTCCTTAGAAACTTTTCAAACTTCCTCCTTTGAAGAGGGAGGTTTGCCAGCTTCTACACACACCTAAGGAGATTAATTTTTAAGCTTTCTCCTCTGATTTAGAACACATACCATCTCTTCCTTTCATGTTTAGTTCCCAATGGAGTAAGCCAGGCGCAAGAAGTTGGCAGAAAACTCAGCTGTTATTAAAGAAGCAATGTGTGGCCCGCTGAACACCCTTAAGAAGTGGGTCAAGGAGATTAAAAAAAAAATAAACCCACCATTAATGGGCTCTAAATGGCAAATGCTTTATAACGGTGAGCTCATTTAAATCTCTTAACCCAATTGAAGCAGTAATGGTTTTAATCCTTATCGTGCCATTTAGGGCATTAAAACTTCAAGAGGTGAGGGAGCTGTCAAGATGACATGAGCGGGTGGATCAAGACTTGGACAAGTGGCCAGTTAGTGTCAGGCATAGTCTCCAGACCCCACTGAAACCCTCAGGGACACGGCTCAAGGCACTGTGTGTTTCTAATCTAGGATTGTAGACAAGGATACACCAAGACCACTGGCTCTGGGAGCACGGCCGTCTTACTGAGATCAATATGAGATGAATATGTGCTGAGATGAGTGCAGGACACAAGTGGGGACAGAGGACATCAGGAGACTGAAGGAGGTCCTGTCACGCAAAGCCTGGGGACAAAGCACAGAGCAGCTGCTGCGGGAATGCTAGGAACCATGGACACAGACCCTCCCTCAGCTTCCAGAGGAGCTCAGGTCTAAGCAAATGGCTCTTGAATTCACTCTTTTCCAAATAATTTTTTTTCTCTTTCTGTTTTGGTGCCAGTATGGGGCTCGAACTCGGGGCCTGTACCCTCTCTTCCTCTTTCCTCCCCTCCCCTCTTTCCTTTTTGTTTTTTGGTGAGTGATGGGGCTTGAATTCAGGGCCTGGACTCTGTCCCTGAGCTTTCTCAGTGCCACTCCAGTTTGTTTGTTTGCTGGTGGTTAAATGGAGATTAAGAGTCTCAAGGACTTTACTGCCCAGGCAGGCTTCAAATCACGATCCTCAGATCTCAGCCTCCTGAGTAGCTAGGATTCTGGATGTGAGCCACTGTTGCCTGGCTCATAGTTTTTGAAAGGCAGGATCTTGCCATGTAGCCCAATCTGGTCTCAAATTTGCGATCCTCTTATCTCGTGAATGCTGGAGTTACAAACCTACACAAATTTGGATTGCCAATGTGTTTTTGAAAGTTCTAGAATATTGAGGGAGAAGTTTCCATGTCTTCCTGTGCTCTCCGCATCTCTGGGAATAGTGGGCTTCTGGAAGCGCCCTGTGGGCCTCAGTTGCTGCGATAGCAAGGCTGGATCTGTGTCTTCCTGTGCGGTGAGCTGGCAGACACTTGGCCAGTCTGCTGTCTCAGCACTGAGCAAAAGGTGTGGAACCAGTGGGAGATTTGTTTTTGTTATTGTTAACTTTCAGGACCTCTACAGATGTACATTTTTCTATTTTATTGTGTAATTCTAACCACTAGAATGACCCTGCACAATGTATAAACTGCAATAAAGCATATCGGACTTTCAGAAAGATAAAAATATAGGTAGCAGGAAGAAAGAGCAGCAAGAGGAAGAAACGAGTGGGAAACAACCATAATAAATGCCTAGACTGGCTCCTCTCCTCCACCAATAAAACTATGATTCAGTGCACCATTGCTTGGGATGGCAGAAGACGACCAACGGCCTCAACCTCTACCTGAGGGAGATGACGTGCTACATGACAGTCTTCCATGCGGTGGGACCCTGTGTAGATCCTGTGTAGTTAGTTGAGAAGATACACTAGACATTGAAAGTGAAGTAACCAAGCAAATTCGGAGGTGGTTTTACACTAAACTGTACTTTGTGGAAAAATAAATAAGATGTGTGGTGTGGTGGTGATGGTGGTGGTGGTGGTGGTGGTGGTGGTGGTGTGTGTGTGTGTGTGTGTGTGTGTTTGCTAGGCAGGTGCTCTACACTTGAGCCATGTCAGTTCTTTTTGCTTTAGTTCTTTCTCCATGTTTATGCTCAGGCCAGCTTTTTTTTTTTTTTTTGACAGTCCTGGGCCTTGGACTCAGGGCCTGAGCACTGTCCCTGGCTTCCTTTTGCTCAAGGCTAGCACTCTGCCACTTGAGCCACAGTGCCACTTCTGGCCGTTTTCTGTATATGTGGTGCTGGGGAATTGAACCCAGGGCCTCATGTATACGAGGCAAGCTCTCTTGCCACTAGGCCATATCCCCAGCCCAGCTTTTATTTTTTAATTAGATGAAAGAAGGTCTTAAATCTTGATCTTTCCCATCTCTATCTCTCCAGTTGCTAGGGTTATAGGCACGAGCAACTGTGCCTGGCCATTGTTGTGAAGTTCTTTTCCAGGGATGATGTCTCCCTTAGATGAGGAAGTCTTGTTAGGGTCCTGGGATTGATGTTTGCATTTAGCTAAGGTCAACGCATTTGGAGGGAAGAAAGCTTCCATCATTGGTGTAGAAGCTGCTGTAGAAACAGCAGCGAGGTACGAGGTGGAGCAGTGTTCTGTGTGCCACAAACAGAGAAATCAAATCAGGCTTCTTAGGATTAGTGTATTCAGACAAAGACCACACATAACAGTGTGAATAGTTGAGAAAAATACAGATTCCAGATTCATCTCTGCCCTTTTGCAGCCTGAAGCCCAGATTCTGAAAGCTTCATTCGAATGCAAAGTATCTTGATCTTAATGCAACATAAAAAAAAAACTCATCATATCTTCACATTTGAATTTAAAGTTGTCCATCTTTAATATTACTTTCCATATCCCGATTGGCATTTTAGGTAAAAGGCTTAAGTGCAAATCATCTAGGGGTTTTTGTTTTTTTTTTAATGGTGGAATGAGGTGTTGGGGGGAAGATAGTAGAAATACATCTTATTGGAATTTGGGACATGAGGAGAGCTACTGGCTGAAAACAGAGTGGCATTCCGGGCTCAGCTCGACTGGAAACATTATTAAAGGCTCCATGTATGTGGTGCTTTCTATATAATTTAGATATAATAATAAATCGAAGTTGGACTCTTGGCTCCTCTCCCAGATTAAATCCTTTGAATGTTTATCTTATGGAAGACACACAAAAGAATTCAATTTTAGACCCATACATTTATCTAAATGCAGCAACTGACATTGTGTTTCTTTTGTTTTGTGTAGGGAGGAAAAATTACAATCTGTCTCAGTAAAATATAAAAAAAAAGTAATAGTAGTAATAATCTAGGACCACGACTTGGAAATACATTTTCTTAGTGGCAGGACAACTTGATAAATCAGGGCTATTTGTTTGCTTTATAATTGATTTTCCATATTTTTTAAGGCAAGCCACAGAAAATTCAGCTTTAAAAATGTCTGTTTTTATCTATGGCCTTCTGTAGGAAGAAATTACCTGTGTCTGTAATTTAAATTATTTGATTTCCTGAAACTTTCGTCATGTCTTACCTGCAGATCAGTAATACATACAATAGGCTTATTCAATTATTCACTTGTGATTTATAAGAAGTCTTGTCCTGGATTCTTGATGGTTCACTTAGTCATGTCTGGCATTTGATGGTGTTTATACCTATTCATTAAATGAAGGAGCATTGTTTTGAATCCATTTCCTAAAACATCGTCATTTGACATGGCTACTTAAAATATTTTTGTTGGGACTGGGGATATGGCCTAGTGGCAAGAGCGATTACCTCATATACATGAAGACCTGGGTTCAATTCCCCAGCACCACATATACAGAAAATGGCCAGAAGTGGCGCTGTGGCTCAAGTGGCAGAGTGCTAGCCTTGAGCGAAAAGAAGCCAGGGACAGTGCTCAGGCCCTGAGTCCAAGGCCCAGGACTGGCAAAAAAAAAAAAAAAAAAAAAAAAAAATTTGTTTTCCTCATTAGTGGTACTGAGAAGGATCTGATAACCACCATGTTATTCAACCCTCCTATGCATTCAACCCTTTTAGATGTCAAATATCAATGAGGTCATGAGGTATTTGTCCTGCTGCTCCTGGCTTATTTAACTTAATGTAATGATCTACAGTTCCATTTCTGTTTTTACAAATGACAAGATTTCTTTTTTTTTTTTTTTTTGCAGTTGTGGGGCTTGAACTCAGGGCCTGGGTGCTGTCCCCGAGCCTCTTTGTGATCAAGGTTAGCGCTCTACCTATTGAGCCACAGCTCCACTTCTGTTTCTTTTTTTTTCTAGTCCTGGGGCTTGAACTCAGGGCCTGAGCACTGTTCCTGGCTTCTTTTTGCTCAAGGCTAGCACTCTACCACTTGAACCACAGTGCCCCTTCTGTCTTTTTCTGTGTATGTGGTGCTGAGGAATCAAACCCAGGGCTTTGTGCATGCTAGGCAAGCACTATGCCGCTAAGCCACATTCCCAGCCCCAAGATTTCTTTTTTTTTTTTTTTTTTGCCAGTCCTGGGCCTTGGACTCAGGGCCTGAGCACTGTCCCTGGCTTCTCTTTGCTCAAGGCTAGCACTCTGCCACTTGAGCCACAGCGCCACTTCTGGCCATTTTCTATATATGTGGTACTGGGGAATCGAACCCAGGGCTTCGTGTATACAAGTCAAGCACTCTTGCCACTAGGCCATATTCCCAGCCCCTTCATTTTTTTTTAACTGTATTTTTTTGTCTTTTCTTTTTTGGTACTGGAGATCGAACCCAGGACGTTGCACTTGCTAGGCAAGTGCTTTGCCACTGAGCTACATCCCAGCCCCCTAGATTTCATTTTTTATGACTGATATTCTCTGGTGTATATGTGCCACCTTTTCTGGATCATTCACCAGTATGAGAATGCTAAGGGTTATTTCTATTTCTTGACATTGTGGACAGTGCTGCAATAAACAGAGTACAAATGTCATTTCACCTGCCTGATTTGGGATTACTACACCATATAGTATTCTATTTTTAATTTTTTAAAGGAACTTCCATAGTGGATGCATTAATTAACATTTCCACCCATGGTATACAAGGGTCTTTTTATTTTTGGCTGGTCCTGGGGCTTGAACTAAGGGCCTAGGTGCTGTCCCTGAGTCTCTGCTCAAAGCTAGTGCTCTTCCACTTGAGCCACAGCTTCACCTCCAGCTTTTTTTTTTTTTTTTTTTGCCAGTCCTGGGCCTTGGACTCAGGGCCTGAGCACTGTCCCTGGCTTCTTTTTGCTCAAGGCTAGCACTCTGCCACTTGAGCCACAGCGCCACTTCTGGCCGTTTTCTATGTATATGGTGCTGGGGAATCGAACCCAGGGCTTCTTGTTTTTTTGTTTGTTTGTTTGTTTTTGCCATCTTGGGGCTTGAACTCAGGGCCTGAGCACTGTCCCTGGCTTCTTTTTGCTCAGGGCTAACACTCTGCCGCTTGAGCCACAGTGCCACTTCTGGCTGTTTTCTATATATGTGATGCTGGGGAATCGAACCCAGAGCTTCATGTATATGAGGCGAGCACTCTTGACCCAGGGCTTCATGTATATGAGGCAAGCACTCTTGCCACTAGGCCGTATCCCCAGCCTCACCTCCAGCTTTGAGTCGTACGTTGGAGCTGAGAGTCTTCCAGACTTTCCTGTTCTGGCAAAGTGCTTCCTCGGGCCTCTTTTATGACAGCACTATTCTTGTTCATGACAAACCACCTCCCTCGGGCCTCATTTCAAGTAATTAATTGACTGTAGTATTGGACTTGGAACTCAGGGCCTCACACTTGCTAGGGAGGCACTTGGCCGCTTGAGCCACGTTCTCAACCCTGTTTTGCTATTTATTTTTCATGTATTTTTTTTTAGCCTGGGACCAACTTGTACCACAGTCCTCTTCCCTGCACTTCTGAAGTGAATTAGATTACATACATGTCCCACCACACCAGCTGGTGGGTTGAGATGCATCTCAAAACCTTTTTGCCCAGGCCAGCTTTGAACTCCAATCCTTCCAATCATTCTAACCTCCCCCTCCTGACACATTTATCTTTTTATTTAAGACAAACAGAAAATATTTTTATTGCATGATAAACACTTAATATACCTGTTATTGTAGCTTTTTATTTATGATGTCCTTTTCTGGTTCACTATTTTACTCATGGATAAAAGTGTTAACAATATTTGCTCTCTTGTTTTCATGTGTAAAACAATATCTACGTCTTAGTCATAGTATTGGGTTTATAAACCATTTGCACTATGCTACCTACATGCGAGGCTCAAGAAATTAGTACACAACATTTTTTGTATGTGTGCCAGTCCTGGGGCTTGAACTCAGAGCCTGAGCACTGTCCCTGGCTTCTTTTTGCTTAAGGCTAGCACTCTGACACTTGAGCCACAGCGCCACTTCTGGCTTTTTCTATATATGTGGTGCTGAGGCATCGAACCCAGGGCTTCATGTGTATGAGGCAAGCACTTTACCACGAGGCCATAATCCCAGCCCCAGCACACAACTTTTGAAGTAGGACTCTAGAAAAGTTCTCTAAGTTTTCTGTTTCTTTTAAGGGAAAGAAAGGGCTATGCGGAAGAAGGTAGCATAGGGGTGGGGTGTGTGTGTGTGTGTGCGCGTGTGTGTACACGCGTGTGAGCGATCTGCCTTAACAATAGGTATTTAGCCTACCGCTGGCTTTCTCTGTTACTTGGCATGGAGGTGGAGAATTCCAGTTGGTGTTGGAGAGAGAATGGAGGACAAGGGAGCAGCAGCCATTGACTGAGGCCTTTGCTGTGGTTTTCCCAGACACTGGAAGGTGCCTGAGTCCTTTGTGACAGTCAAGGAAAATGAGATTTGGAGAAGATTAACTGTCATCCCTGTGGTCTGTGGTCGTCCAGCTGGTCCTGGCAGGTGGGGGACCATCTGACTCTCACCCTGGGACGCCTGTGCTGACCAAAGTGCCAATCGTGGGGTCAGAAGTGGGGCAGGCAGCTTGGCGGCAGAGCTCTGAATGTCTTTCCTGTAGTCCCCTGCCCCCAGGATGTCAGCCAGACCCCGGTTCTTCCTCTAGCTGTCTGCGATGGTGCCCATCCTAAAGAACCCTTGACCTGTGGGGGTCTCTCAGGGGCTCCTCTGCTGGAGTTGGGGGGGGTGATTCTTAAGAGGTTGTCTCCCAGAATGGGGGCACCCTGAGAGACCTTGGCCAGCCTCCTAGGCCCATGCTTGACAGGGCAGGGACAGGAGTAAGCTGGCATTAGGTCTCAACTGGTATCAGCATATTCCAGTTTTGTTTAAAAAGGGCCAAGAGAGCTGGGCACCAGTGGCTCAGCCTCCCCTACTCAGGAGGCTGAGATCTGAGGATCGTGGTTCAAAGCCAGCCTGGGCAGGAACATCTGCGAGAGTCTTATCTCCAGTTAACCACCAGAAAACTGGAAGTGGCACCGTGGTTCGAGTGGTAGAGCTCTAGTCTTGAACAAAAAGTTCAGAGACAGCAACCAGGCCCAAGTTCAAGCTCCAGGACTGTCAGTCTCTCTCACACACACAGACACCCACGTGCATGCATGTATGTGGTGACCGGCGGACCGACACCATGCCCTGCTCAGCCTTGACAGAGAGGCAATGGCTGGCGTCTGCTCATTCCTTTTCTTGGCAAGACAGTGGCCGCTGCAGGCTGGAACTCACTCCCATGCAGTCACCTTGTCATGGTCTCAATCAGGGACAGATGGAGCTGCCATGCGGCGTTCTGCCCACGGGAGGCCATGCCAATGAATCAAGCACCAGGCGAGCCAGACAACCCACGAGGGCATGATGGAGGACACCACGGCCTTGCGAAAGGCCCAGCAGAACAGACGGCGGGCTCAATGGACCCTGTGGTTGCAGCAGCAAGCAGGGGCCAAGCGGCTCCCAGGGACTTCTCAGTGGGTGGGGCCCTCGGCTCAGGTAAGGTAGAACTGGAAGTATTTCCAATGGCGAGAAGACATTTTCTCAGAACTGCTTCCATCTAGGGTGGCACACATTTCTATGGCTTTGGTGTATGTTTAGTTTCTGATTCCCTTCGTTTGTCTGATGCAAATAAAGCGGGGGGGGGGGGGGAGCTGGGAATGTGGCTTAGTGGTAGAGTGCTTGCCTAGCATGCATAAAGCCCTGGGTTCGATTCCTCAGCACCACATAAACAGAAAAAGCTGGAAGTTGTGCTCAAGAGGTAGAGTGCTAACTTTGAACAAAAAGAAGCCAGGGACAGTGCTCAGGCCCTGAGTTCAAGCCCCAGGACTGGCAAAAAAAAAAAGTAATCTGATCACTTCTGGGGACCGTGCCCTTTCTGTCCTCCTCCATTTTGGGGCCACTGCATGACCTGACTGGAGGCTGAGGTCTACTGGTCTTGGCCTCCAGTTCCAGTGTTGCTCATTCCCATGGCCCTGGGCCTATTGCCTGTTCCCACCACCACTGTCCACTGTCCACCCCATCCTGGCTCTCCCTGGGTTCCCACCGCCACAGGAGGCTACGACCTGGAGGATGGAGATTTGAGGCCAGAGCCAGGCAGAAAAGTCTATGAGGTGACATCTCCAAAATAACTAGCAAAAAGCTGGACAAGAGGCATGGCTCAAGTGGTAGAATGCCAATGGTAAGCTGAGAGGGAGCACTAGGCCTGAGTCTTAAGTCTCAATAATGACACACAAAAAAGGAGTTGAAAGAGGGTTCAAGATATCAAAAGATCCAACTTAAAAATTTCTTTTAATTTCTTTAAAACAAACTATATTTTATGAGCATACACTAATAATATAAGGAGATTTCATTATGAAAACTCCATAGATACCCACAGAGTACTTTGAATAAGCTCACCTCCCTCTATTATACTCATGTAACTCCCCTTTTCAAAGAGTGTTTCATGGGTTTTATTATGCTATCTTTATTTATATATACCTAACATGCTTTATCTTGTTAATGTTTATTGTCATACAAGTAGGAAATTTAGAGGGTGCATTTATAAAAAAGAAAATAATTGCTCATAATTCTACCACCAAGAAATACACTATTTATATGTAAAAATATATTTCTGTGCGTAACATGTATTTTATAAGAATGCTTTATGTTTAGTACATCATAAATATTCTATTTTGAGAGTTTATACTTGTAAAAGCGATCTCTGCTTGCTATGGAAAATTTGAAAGAACAGATCCTAAGCAAACAGAGCCTTATGGATTCCCTGCCTAACTCCCAGAGTGTGGGCATTTGGCATGCCTCCTTCTAGATACTTCCTTCACACACGGAACGTCTGCAGATTGCCTGGTTCATTTGTTCTTTGGCTTTATCTTTCCCAGTCTCCTGTGCTCATGTGCAGGCGGCTCAGTTAATGAGCTCACAGTGCCAAGCAGCCTCGAGCCCCTGGCTGAGCCCCCGGGCAATGCCTCTTCCTGTCTTTGTCCCTGATAGCAGATGCTTCCAGGATGTGAGCGGGGCACCAACGTCCACTCCTTTGCCTACAGATGATGTCTCAGAGGACCCTGGACGCTGTGTTCTCCCCGAGTACTGCTGTCATGTACAGTCATTCCCTCCCGGTCACAGTGACACCACCAGTGACGGCCATGGCAGGTGCTACTGGCAGTCGGCAAAGAGAAATCCAAGGTGTTGCGTGTCTTGTACGTCAACATTTGGAATTGCATAGTTGAGTGTGATGCGCTCACACTTGAATAGCCTCTCAGAAACTCTGGAAAGGTGGCTTCTGTGTTGGCCTCTAGTTTGTCAGAAAGTGTCTGGAGGCATGGGAAAGGCAGATAATGCGATTGTCACACTGTTTACAAATGTTGCCGTCCCCTAGGAGGATGGCGGCTCTGCCACTAGCCGAAGATGGGCTCTTCAGGGCTGCTTTCTATCTCCAGCTGGGCTTGCATTCTCTGACTCTGTCTCTGTGTCACAATTCTAGATCTATAGCAAATTCAAAGACCTACAGGCCAGGGGCAGTGGCATCATCAGTGCAGTGGGGAAAGAAACGCTGGCAGGTGAGGCCCAGGGCCTCCTGCATGCTAGGCGACATCTCAGGACCCGTGGATCGTGTTTTCTCCCTACCCCGCCTCCCCCCCCCCCCCGAAAACTGTTTTAATATGTTAGAAACTTATAATCCATGGGCAACGTACATCAGATCTTTTAGTCTTTGTTGCAAATGCAGATCCAAGTCAGGTGCCGGTGGCTCATGCCTGTAACCCTAGCTATGCAGGAGGCTGAGACCCGAGGATCATGGTTCAAAGCCAGCCCAGGCAGCAAAGTTGGTGAGACTTTTGTCTCCAATTAACCCCCAGAAACCAGAAATGGTATTGTGGCTCAAAGTGGTAGAGTGCTAGCCTTGAGTGAAAAAGTTAAGGGATGGCACTCAGGCCGTGAATTCAAGCCCTAGGACTGGCAGAAAGCAAGCAAGCAAGCATGATTTATATGCACGAACATGAGCCAGTCTCTATGATACAGTAAGAAAACAGAGTAGAGCAGGGACATGGCTCAAGTGGCTAAGCACTTGTCTAGTATGCTTGAGGCCTTGGGTTCAAGCCCCAGTGCCAACACAAAGAAGAAAAGAATGAACATTTCAGGAATGAGCTGTGTTATGATACGCTTTATGTTAAATTTATCTACCTAATGCTCTGTAACTAAACATGTGAGTCAACTGTGCAGTATAGCTGTCTCAGAGCTGTTACAGGTTTATAGCCAAGACAGACGATTGCATGCTCAGAGAAATAGCTGGCTGTAGTGGTAGCTCTGACTGTGACGTAATGCATTTAGAAAGGCCTCTATTGAATTTGTAGACTTGTAACAGCAGATTGGAAGAAGGATCAATTGGATTTTATCCTTATCTGTACTGCTTAAATAATTTTGGAAAGAAATATGTCTGTATATTACTTGTATAATTAAATATCGGCAGATAGAATATTCAGACAAAACATTTTATTTTATTTTGTGCCAATACTAGGTCTTGAACTCTGGGCCTTGGTGCTGTCCTTTAGCTTTTGCAGTCAAGGCTGTTGCTCTACCACGGGTGCCACAGCTGCGCTTCTGGCCTTTTGTTGGTTAACTGGAGATAAGAGACTCAGGGACTTCCCTCCTAGGATGGCTTTGAATCTCAATCTTCAGGTCTCAGCTTCTTGAGTAGCTAGGATTACAGGAATGAGCCCAGAAACTAGCTCAGACAAAAAACAAACCCAAACCTTTAAAAAAGATGGTACAAGTTGTGCTGCCATTGGCTCTGACCAAGAAGGTGTCCTGAGCTCAGAGCTTGGAGAATTTGTGTAACACACACACACACGCACACACACACACACACACACACACACACACATCAGGATGAATAGGCCACTCTGTGACAGAGGAAGTGGTGTTCTAGGTGGACGCAATATAATTCACAGTCTAAATGCCTGCTTCGGGGCCTCATCCAGGCGTCAGGGAAATACTCCTCCTCAACTCTCGTCCCGTGCCCTCCGCACAGAGACGATTGTGCCTGAGTACCATGAACGTAAGACTCCTCCGCTGCACAGTTGGCTCGGCTGGGGATGCAGGATGATTTACACAGCAGAGCACTTAGGCACAGGAAAGACAGTTTCATTAATTTGTCTTTAATTAACCTGCAGTAGATTTCTGGGTTAAGAGTTTCTCAGCAGTGCCAAGGGTTCCTTTTCTTGCTTTTCCAATGTTCCAATTTTTGGCTTTAGAGGTTCCCATATATTAGGATACTGTTTGCAGGAATTACGATGGCAGATGAAGAATAATTTGCCATATTAAAACTGCATATTATTTTTAAATGTGTAACTATGTAGGTCTAGTAATAATATGCCTGAAGTGTGATATGTATTCTTTATATGAGCGACTAGGGAGTAATGGAATGTCAGAAGACTATGGCGGTGCTGGCCTGTAATCCAGCACTTGGGAGATGGAGGTAGGGGAACTGAGATTCAGGTGCAGCCTGGACCATGTAGTGAGACCTTGTCTTTAACCCCTATTCCCTGCAAGGGCAACATGAAAGGTTTCTTTCTCTTTTCCATCCCCCCTACTTTACTTTGTTCTAGAAGAAGTTCTTGCTGGGCACTGGTGGCTCACCCCTATAAATCCTGGCTCCTCAGGAAGCTGAGAGCGGAAGATGGCCGTTTGAAGCCAGCCTGGACAGAAAAGGCCATGAGGCTCTTGCTTTCAACTAACCACCAAAAATCTGGACATGGAGCTGTGGTTCAGGTAGCAGAGCACTAGCCACCAGTGGTAAAGTTAAGGGACAGTAGCCAGGCCCTGAGTTCAAGCCCCAGTGCTGGCATGTGCACATGCCATGTACACGTACACACACACACACACACACACACACACACACACACACCTGTTAAAGCTTTAAAAAAGAAACAAAACAACAAATAGCAAGCAGACAAAAAATTAAAAAAAGAATCTGAGTGCCAGAATGAAGGATAGTTTTAGTTTCATAAAGTATTTTTAATAAGCTTTGATTATGCTTTCACAAAGTACATTTCCAGCTTTAAAAATGTAAGATCTAACATTTTCATAGTTATTACTTAAAATTTATATTTTGTATACCATACTTTTTATTTTAGTAAGAAAATATGTTTTGAAAGCATTAAGTTTAATGTTCAAAATAATATTTTCATTTGCTTTTTTCTTTGGGGACTCTTTTTTTTTTTTTTTTTTGCCAGTCCTGGGCCTTGGACTCAGGGCTTGAGCACTGTCCCTGGCTTCTTTTTACTCAAGGCTAGCACTCTACCACCTGAGCCACAGCGCCCCCTCTGGCCATTTTTTATATATGTGGTGCTGGGGAACTGAATCCAGGGCTTCATGTATGGGAGGAAAGCGCTCTTGCCACTTGGCCATATTCCTAGCCCTGCTTTTTTCTTTTGATGTTACTGGGATTTGAACTTATGGACTCAGACATAATAAGCAGATACTCTTTTTATGTTAGTTACTTTTTTTATTTTTTTATTTTTTTATTTTTTTTATTTTTGGCCAGTCCTGGGCCTTGGACTCAGGGCCTGAGCACTGTCCCTGGCTTCTTCCCGCTCAAGGCTAGCACTCTGCCACTTGAGCCACAGCGCCGCTTCTGGCCGTTTTCTGTATATGTGGTGCTGGGGAATCGAACCTAGGGCCTCGTGTATCCGAGGCAGGCACTCTTGCCACTAGGCTATATCCCCAGCCCTATGTTAGTTACTTTTGAGATAGCATCTTGCTTTATGATCAGGCTGGGCTGTGATCCTCTTACTTGTGCTTTCCTTTGTTTCTGAGATGACCTTTCTCAGCTCTTGGTTGAATGGACCTGAATCCCTTCTTCTCTGCCTCCAAAATGCTTAGGATTGCAGGAATAAGCCACTGTGCTTTTCTGGTGCTATTGAGGTTTGAACTCTGGTTCTCATATTTGCTAGGTGGCTGTTTTAACCACTGAAGCATGCCTCTAGTTTGATTATCTCTGGTAAACTCCTCCTCCTCTTCCTCCTCTTCCTCCTCTTCCTCCTCCTCCTCCTCCTCCTCCTCCTCCTCCTCCTCCTCCTCCTCCTCTTCCTCCTCCTTCTCTTCTTCTTCTTCTTCTTCAATAGGGTCACTTGCCCAGGTGTGTGCCTTGGCATGATTCATCTTTGTTAGGCTGGCCTTGAACTGCTATCCCATAAATCTCAGCCTCCTAAATAGCTAGGATTATATATGAGCCACTGGTGCCCGAGTTAATTTACATATTTTATTTTTTTGCCAGTCCTGGGGCTAGGGACTCAGGGCCTGAGCACTGTTCCTGGCTTCGTTTTGCTCAAGGCTAGCACTCTACCTCTTGAGCCTAGGCCCACTTCTGGCTTTTTCTGATTATGTGGTGCTAAGGAATCGAACCCAGGGCTTCATGTATGCGAGGCAAGCACTCTACCACTAAGCCACATTCCCAGCCCCTAATTTACATTTCTGATGAAAGTTTATTCTAGTTTTGTAATTTCCCCCCCCCGGTAATGGAACTTGAACTCAGGGCTTTCGTGAGGCAGGTGCTCTACAGCTTGACTACATCCCCCAATGGTTTTGTAAATTTTCAATATTATGTCTTTATTATTTAATAATTCAAGCTACTGTTTGCAAGACAATGCATATTACATGAAAATCTTCACTGTAAAAATACAATGACTTTTACTGAAATAAAGTTGAGAAAAATTAAATTTATGAAATAAATGTAACTAATAAATGATGTATTTCTATTTGTTGGTCCTGGGGTTTGAACTAAAGTCTTTACACTTGCTCAGCTTTCTTGCTCCCAGACTGGCACTCTACCCTGTGAGCTATGTCTCCTGCCTGGCATTGATTTTTCTGGTTGTTTTAGAGTTGGAGTCTAGTGAAATTTTCTGCCTGGGCTAGCTTTGAACTATAATCCTCTGGATCTCAGCCTCCTGAGTAACTAGGATTATAACTGAGCCACTGGTGCTTGGCAAATGACATGCTTTGATGACGAATCCAATACCACCCGCTTGTTAAAAGAACAGCCAGAGACACACAAGCAAGTCCAGTGTGTTTGGCAGTGTGCCAATTACTTTCAGTTACATCAAAACCTCACTTTGCATATATGTTAAGTATTGTCCTTACGACATCACCCTTGCCAAGGCAGGAGGATAAGATTTGTTTCAGTTAGCGGTCTTATTACTTGGCTTATTAGTGGTCTTATAGTAATAAGACCACTATAGCTTTCAAATTTAGGCCTAGGGTTGGGAATCTGGCTTAGTGGCAAAAGTGCTTGCCTCATACATGAAGCCCTGGATTCAATTCCTCAGCACCACATATATAGAAAAAGCCAGAAGTGGCGCTGTGGCTCAAGTGGCAGAGTGCTAGCCTTGAGCAAAAAGAAGCCAAGGACAGTGCTCAGGCCCTGAGTCCAAGGCGCAGGACTTGCAAACAAACAAACAAATTTAGGCCTAAAGAACCTGAATTTCTACTTAGACTTAGGCCCATACTGGAACACCGACACTTGCTGACAAGTCCATTTATAGTGCAGAGAATTTCTAGCCTGGGATTAAACTTTTAATTGTGTGTGTGTGTGTGTGTGTGTGTGTGTGTGTGTGTGTGTGTGTGTGTGCTGGTGCTAGAGCTTGAACTTAGGGCCTAGGCCCCACCCCTTAGCATTTTCCTTCCACTCAGCGGTTGTTACCCTACCACTTGAGCCACAGCTCCTCTTGACTTGTTGTTGTTGTTCATTGGAGATAAGAATGTCACAGACCTTCCTGCTTGAGCTGGCTTTGTACCTTGATCCTCAGATCTGGTAGCTTGGATTACAAGTGTGAGCCACAGGTGTCCAACTTAATGAGGTGTTTTAAGTTGCTTCCAGAATGCTCTGTGACCCTCAAACTCAGGAATACCTGAAGTTAGGGCTCCTCCAAATAAATCAACCCTTGGACAGTCAGGCTGAACGTGCAGATGAAACAGCAAGAATTTTAGTGCTTATCATTCTTCAAGGATGGCATTTTAGGGGTTAAATTGCAATCTCTCTGCAGAAAACCACCTTATCAAGTCAAGAGGGATGAGGCGCCCTTCCTGCCAATATGGAAAGTAAAAATATTTATTGCACTGCTTACCAGAGGCCTAGGATCCAATTTTTCTGTCTTTGATTGGCAGTGTGACCCCTGCCTGCGATGCACCACTGTCTCAGTGGACACAGATGTTATTTGCCACCTGCCTTCCATAGAAGTAGCTTTAAACCAGGAGCCAAGTACAAAGCGAGTTGGGGCAGAGGGCATTGATGCTCACAGTTTCCATCTATTCCTGGAATATATAGTCCATTTCAGTAAACAAAGTCATGATTAACCAAACGAACTTGTGTTCTTTTGGGATCACGGGAGCACAGGCTGATCCTAGCAGGCAGAGGGGGAAGGCAAGCAGGTCACATGATCTTAGCCTGGGCTGGCCCCTCCCCGCAGTCGTCCTGGAGGGAGACTTCTCAACCATCGTGCTTTAGTTATTAGACTTGCTGGGCTCCCTGCGACCTACGTGTGCAATACACTTTTTGTTGATTTGAACTGTTTTCTACTGCATTGCCTTAAAAACCAACCCACTCGACAAAGTGTACCCTAGGGAGCCCTCTTGGCTGGGGCTGTGGTCCTGACCTTACCACACTGGCTGGCCTTTCCAAGGCCCAGGGCTTCTACGCAGGAGAAGTATCCAGAGATTTTCACCAATTTCCTTGGAAGGTATTTCCTAGCATTGCTTGTGAAATTGATTGAGGTTGGCTACAACAACAAAATTAGGAAACACTAGAAATCTAGAGGAATAGTGATCTCAAAAAATCCAAGGCTAACTGGACGCTGGTGGCTCACATCTGTAATCCTAGCTACTCAGGAGGCTGAAATCTAAGGATCGTGGTAAAGCTAGCCCAGGTGAGAAAGTCTGTGAGACTCTGAGCTCTAATTAACCACCAGAAAATTGGAAGTGGTAGAGCCTTGAGCTGAAGAGCTCGGTGACAGCACCCAGGCCAAGTTCAAGCCCCATGACTGACAAAACAAATACATAAATTCCAAGGCTTAGCCAGGTGCCAGTGGCTCATGCCTGTAATCCTAACTATTCAGGAGACTGAGATCTGAGGATCGAGGTTTGAGGCCAGCCTGGATAGAAAAGTCTCTGGGAGACTTTTATCTCCAATAAGCCACTCAAAAACTGGTGTTAGAGCTGTGGCTCAAAGTGGTAGAGTGCTAGCCTTGAGCAAAAGAGCTCAGGGGTAGCATCCAGGCCCCGAGTTCAAGCCCCATGATTGACAAAAAAAAAAATTAAAAAGAATTCAAGACTTACCAAGAAAACTAACAATAACAATTGTTGGAGGGGATGTGGCCAAAAGGGAACCCTACTTCATTGTTGGTGGGAATGTAAACTGGTTCAGCCACTTTGGCAAGCAGTATGGAGATTCCTCAGAAGGCTAAACATAGAACTCCCCTATGACCCAGCAGCCCCACTTTTGGGTATCTATCCCAAAGACCACAAACAAAATCACACTAAAGCCACCAGCACAACAATGTTCATCGCAGCACAATTTGTCATAGCTAGAATCTGGAACCAACCCAGATGCCCCTCAGTAGACGAATGGATCAGGAAAATGTGGTACATATACACAATGGAATTTTATGCCTCTATCAGAAAGAATTACATTGCCCCATTTGTAAGGAAATGGAAGGACTTGGAAAAAGTTATACTAAGTGAAGTGAGCCAGACCCAAAGGAACATGGACTCTATGGTCTCCCTTATAGGGAATAATTAGCACAGGTTTAGGCAAGTCACAGCAGAGGATCACAAGAGCCCAACAGCTATACCCTTATGAACACATAAGATGATGCTAAGTGAAATAAACTCCATGTTATGAAAATGATTGTTATATCACTGTTGTAACTACTTTCAATGTGCCATGTGTAACTGTAGCTTCTATTATTGATGATCGTGTATCACCTTCCTGTGGTTGTACCTACACTATCACTGTATCTTATCTGAGTATATTGGAAACCATGTATACTGGTATTAGAACTAGGAAATTGAAAGGGAATACCAAAATCAAGAGACACAGGGTAAAAAAAAGACAAACAACTACAAAAGCAATACTTGCAAAACTGTTCGGTGTAAATGAACTGAACAACTCAGGGGGGGAAAGGAAAAGGGGGAGGGAGAAGGGGGAGGGGGAATGAGGGACGAGGTAACAAACAGTACAAGAAATGTATCCAATGCCTAATGTATCAAACTGTAACCTCTCTGTAATTCAGTTTGATAATAAAAACTTACAATAAAAAAAAGAATTCAAGACTTACATTCACCTTATAATAGACCTCCAGTTTATTATAGCTTATGAAAAAATAATGTGTAGCCTGAGTTTTTCCCTGAAATGAGAAAAGTTGGAATGGGTGCACATAGGTGTGTGTATGGGGCTGGGGTCATAGATTTTCCTCTAACAGTGACGTTAACTGAGGAATGGTAACTTGATCATTAGCAGCAACGTTGGCCTGCACTTCAGCCTTTCCTCATATCTGTGGAGGAGCTGGATGTAGAATGCAGAGGTAATCCACTAAGGTTCCACAGCCTCTACGAGGTAGTGCCGGAGAAGCTCAGTGGCTACCGTGGTTTGAGTCTTGTTTTGCTTTTGTTTTTGTGCTAGTCATGGGGCTTGAACTCAGGGCCTGGGCACTGTCCCTGAGCTTTGTGCTAGCACTCTACCATTTGAGCTGCAGCTCTACTCTGGCTTTTCACTAGTTTATTGGAGATGAGTCTCACAGACTTTCCTGCCTGGGCTGGCTTTGAACTGCAGTCCTCAGGTCTCAGCCTCCTGAGTTGCTAGGATTACGGGTATCAGTCACTGGCACCCAGAGGTTTGAGTCTTTTAAAGGAATCTCCAGAAGAACAGAAGCAGCAGGAGTCAAATATATACTTGTTGCAGGAATTAGTTCATGCGATTATGTAGACCATGAGGTCGCATGATCAGCCATCAGTAAGATGGAGGACCAAAAAATCTGCACAGTCTCAAGGCCCGAGGATCAGAAAAGCCAGAAGTATAAATCTTAGTCCAAGACTGAAGGCCCAAGAGTTGTAGGCCTGATGTTCAAGGTCAAGAGGAGACTGGAGATAGCTCAATTCAATGAGGGAGGAGAGAAGAAAGAGGAGAGAGGAGGAAAGAAGAAAGAACAGGGCAGAAAGTGTTTACCTTTCTTCCACCTTTGTCTGCTTGTGTGCTTATGAATTGGGCACTGGTATTGATTGTCAGTCTATCATTGAAATGGTGTCTTCTGTAAACACCTCACAGACAGACTTAGTAATAGTGTACCAGTGCTCTGAACTTCTCTGAGTTGTGTCAAGTTGACATAACATTTAACCATCACAAGGCTCAGTTTACTTAGCCTAGGATTCTAAGGCTCCCCAGACTCAGAACTTCTCTGCGGAGACTGGGAAAGCCCAGGCTGAGTTGGCAACCTGGTTACAACAATTGGTACCCGTTCATTTGGATGTTTTTGTCCTCCACTTCCTGTTGACCTGTGGGTTCTGGTCCAAGCTACATAAAAGGAAACAGATGCAAGACTACTTTATGTGAAAAAAAAGAAAAGATATACGCTGGCTCATTTGTGAGGCCCTGGATCCGGGTCATTCTGACCACATCCTGTCTGTCCTGCCAGGGTGGCCCTGCTCACCTCCTTTACTGCTCTCCCTGACAGAGGTGGGGTCAAGCCACTCACTGATGGAGGGGTCACCACACTGTTGCCTAGCCTCTCATTAGGAAAGGCTTCATGTCATCACAGGTGTTGTGTGATGAGTTAGGGATTGTCATTAAGGCTGTGTCTAGGCAGGTTGAGGGCGTGGGTTCTGGAGGTATAGATGGTCAAGGGGCTCTGGAGCTCCCTTACCTATTACCTGACAACAGTCCTCACTTCTCCCTTTGCATCTGTCAAGTGAGGGTAATAATACCACAGATTGCTTAGGGCTATGTTGAGAATTCACTTCGTGATATACATGGGCTGCATAAAGCAGCATTTTGGCTGCTGAGGCAGTCTGGTATATGGGCTTTGCTGGCTGGCTGGCCCGAATGCATATTCATGAGGCTAATTCCATTACCTGTACCTTCCAATGGCAAAGTCTGCATTTTGAAAGTGAGCATGGTTGGGGAGAAGTTTCCTGTCTGTTCCAGCTGCTCAAGGATTCTGTGTGGTTCATTAGGATTCTAAGGGCAACGGGGCTGCTCTTGAAATAGAATCTCTAAGCACAAGGCCATTTGATGGTGTCTGCTGGACGATTATTCTCCATAAGTAATACTTCTTCAGCTTTGCACTGGCCATTGGATATGTGCATGTTAGCAATTAAAAATAGTTAAAAGCACATTAACATGGCACCTAATCTTGATTGATCAGAATAGGTCTTTATTAAACCTGATGCATAATTTGAATTTTATTGCTGAGATAAAAGGTTAAAACAGATAGGGAAGTGACATGGAATACATGCTTTCCTTTACAGGAGCTTTCCTTTGAATTTTTTATATACCTTAGTGAAATTAATAAACCATTTCTTCCAGCAGGATTGTACCACTGAATAAATCCCATGAGCTTACTGAGTGTCAAAGCAAATCAAGTGACTTCGATCTTTATTTAAAGAAGAAAACAGTTCAAATTGTAGTGGCTTGTACCTTCCTAACTTTGGATGAAGGAATCTGTAGTATTTCTGGAAGAGGGAATAAATATTGCTTGCAAGGCAACAGCATATTCCTTTCTCTCTACAAAGACAACATCTAGCTGTGCAGAAACTTTTTAGTTTGATGCAGTCCCATTTATCAAGTTGTCTTTGATTTGCTGTGCTTTTGGATTGTTACTCAACAAGTTTCTAACATTTCTCCTTTTCCTTCCTGAACTGTTTCATGGTTTTAGGTCTTACATTGCAGTCTCTGATTCATTTTGAATTGATACTGATGCAAGGTGATAGATGGAATTCAGTTTCAGGGTTTTGCACGTGGAGGTCCAGTGTGCACCATTTGTAAAATATTCTGTTAAATCAAGCCAGGCCCATAGAGACAAAGATTGCATGTTTTCTCTCATATGTGGAATTCATTTATGAACATATAAGTAAACACGTTGTGTGGTCTGCAAGCGTATACAAGTGTATTCACCAAAATACAGTAGATCCAAGGGAGAACTCCAATAGTGTAATTCCTTCAAAAGGCAAAAATCAAAGTTCAACAAAATAAATACCAGGAAACAGTACTTGAAAGGGGTAGGGTGGGATCAAAGGGAGAGGAGTAGACAAGTGAAGAGAAGAAACTGGGGGGGGGGGCAGAAATGCATCCTTTCATAGTTCTGGAGGTGAGAGCAAGGGGTTGGGCGGGGCTGGTTTTGTGACAAACAATTTTGAGGGTGTCCCTTGGCTTGTAGATGTATTACTTACATCTCTGCCTTCATGTTTTTGTGATACTCTCTCTGAGTCTGTGTCCAAATTCCTCCTTCCTCTGTGAAGAGTCTGATCTTCAAGCAGGAACTGGAGTTGTGGCCCAAATGGTAGAATGCCAGGCTTGAGAGAAAAGTCTAGAGGCAATACCCAGGCCCTATAAGCTTGGCTACTCAGGAGGCTGAGATCTGAGAACTGCAGTTAAAAGCCAGCCCAGGCAGGTAAGTCTGTGAGACTCTTATCTACAATAAACCATCAAAACAGCAGGAAGTGGCTCAAGTGGTAAAATGCCAGCCTTGCGCACAAAAGCTCAGGGTACTTACCCCGAGCCCTGAGTTCAAGCCTCAAGACTGGCACACATAAAAATAGTTTTACCCAGATTCCCAGCCATACTAATATTCTGAAACACAGAAGAAACACCAGAAATTGGTTGAACAGACCAGTCTGAGATGCGATTCAGAATACAGGGAAGATGGCAAAAGCCTCAGGGCCAGGTCAATAACAACTGGTAAGGACTGGAGTCTGCCCATTCATCTGATCGCTTGTGGGAGCCTCAGAATAATGAGTGGGAACCTGATCTCCAGTTAACCACCAAAAAGCAGGAAGCAGAGGTGTGGTTCAAGTGGTAGAACACTAGTCTGACAAGCACAAGGCCCTGAGTTCAAACTAGTACTGCCAAGGGAAGTCTAGAGAATTTTTTTTTGAGTCAGATATCCCCTGAGAGCTTGATGAGCCTACTTTCCTTTTTGCAAATGATGCATACAAACATAATATTTTGGAGAAATTTCCTGAAAGTTCACCAAATTAAATGGTCCATCTCTAGTTACCAATTTCATCATCTAATCCTGTGACGTTCTTACATTCCCAGGTACGGAGGGAGATGTGGAAGGAGGGGAACGCTGTGTGTGCCTTCAGCAAGGAGAGGTGAATGAATTGTCTGGATCTCACCATGTTGTCCCATTCCTCTCACATCCAAAGATGTGTAGAAAATTCGAGAGTGAGGAGAGGAAGACAGACATGACAACCATCCTGAGAGTTGGCTATACTTACTGGTTTTCTGATGCTCGATTTGATGCAGCCATGTTATTTCCTTGTTCATTTCTTTGACAGTAGTAGGAAGTGCTGGTAGCATTTTGGACAGTTTCCGGTCCAAATATCACTATGCATTCTGCACCTGCATCTGTAGAACTGGGTTCCCTGGGAAGGCCTTTTATTTATTATTTATTTTTACAATAGTTGTGAGTGCTTTCCTGTCAGGAGTGAGAAATTGGATTCTCCTCTGTGGTTTCTAGAAATTTCTAAGATGCTCCACAAATATAGCTTGAACTTCTCCAGTGTTTGGCCCACTTATAGTGTGAGATATCTCAGCACATCACTCCTTTTTATGGTTGAATAATATCCGTTGTGTTCATATATACATTGAATTCTGTCTGTCCTCTCATCTGTTGATAGACATTTGGCTGTTTTGGCCTTTTGGCTACCAAATGTTTTGTTTAAAATCAGAGACAAGAGTTGACTCTGGGCCAGCTCCTAAGATGGTAGTGGCATAGCACAAAGCAAGAGAGCCATGCTAATTTCATCTTGTTTGCAGGAAGGAGGAAGAGAAGAAAGTCCTCTTTAATTGGCAAGTCCCTAGAATGGCTTTGTGTTACTGCTCCCTCACTTCCTTTGATTCCCAAGATTAATTAGACAAGGTTTAACCGCGCTAATTAGCAGTATATTCAACCATCCTTTACTTCCCAAATGCCATTTTTACCCATCCTCTGTAGCTGAGTAGAACTTAAACATTTCCTTTCATTTGTGCACTTACCTTCCATAAAACACTCAAGGGATTCTTTTTCAACTCAACTTTCCTCAAGCAATTCACAGTGAAATTCTACAAGTAAACCACATTTCCTGTCACTTAGGGAGACAGAAAGTCAAAGGCGGACCCTTAGGCTTCCGTTGCAATTCCTCTAACGGCAATACGTTTTTAGTTATGGTACATTCCAAGGCTGTACCTCAGAGACCTTTTGTCTTGATGAAAAATAGGAGCTGACCTGTTTTCCCCTATTAAATTTTGATATGTTCTTTTCATTAATTTAAAATAGCTGGATACTGCACTTTGGGGATTTTTCTTTTTCTAGTCCAGTGGAGAAATGTACCCTGGGGAGAACCAGCCAAGCAGAGGTGTGTTCAGCTTCATATGTGGATTTATTTTTGTCTCAGATATGATCTGAATGAAAACTTCCCTGGGCATTCTTCCGAGCATCATGGCAAATTTTGGAGACATGGCCATCCGGTAGAAAAATGGCTGCCCACTGCCTCTAGAGGGCGCCCTCAAAGACTTCCGTGTTGCCATAATCCTTGGAGATGTACGCTTGCATTGTGGTCTCAGAGAAGATGTGAATCCCAGTTAGGAGGTTGAAGGAGGTAGTGCAGACCCTAAGGTGGCCTTAGATGTATTGTTTTGCATCAAATTCCCAGCCGAGAAGTGAGTAGTAATAACCAGAGAATAACGAAAGGCAGATATGCTTAGAGCAATAAAAATGTTTTCTCAGGGACATAATTAAATGGACATCTTGGTTTTTGGTCAGTCTTCTTCCATCCCTTTGGGCTCATTCTCTGTCCCCTCTTTTTTTCCTTTGGCGTGTGTTTGGGTGTAACAGCCACTGATTGAGAACGTCAAGGGATGATCTAGAATCTCATATCCTGAGCTCACTTCTAGGATCTTCCTTTGACCTTCACATCATATTGGGAAAATACCAATTTTCTCATCTATAAAATGGCAATAATAATCCCTGGCTATTGTGGGGACTGAGCGCATACATGGAAAATGCTTAGTTCAGCCTCAGTTAAAAAACATTCCTAATAATAAATGTTAAAAAAAAGTTTTGAGATCTGAAACCCACATGATGATTCCTAATGAAGTCTTACATTATCAGCTAATGTGGAGACCACAGTTGTGCACGTGGCCTCATCTTCCCAAACAACATCATGGTGGCACAGGCAGTAATCTCAAGTTCAAGTGGAATATCCATTCTGCTGTGGGAGGTGGTACCAGAATCTTTGAGGATGCAGAATGAATATGAAACTGACTGCTGAGAAATAGCATTCCATGGTTAAGAGCAACTGATGTGGAGTTTGAAGACCATAACTATCATGGACAGACATAATTATCTATCCATTGCATTGGTCATCAGCAAAAAATTACCATCTTAGCATATGTGCTCAGCTACCACTTATAGAATACTCTTAACCACCTATGCAAAGTCTTGAAAGGGGGAATAGAATCCCTGTCCTCAAGGAGCTCATTGTCATTTTAACTGGTAAGGAAGATGGTGGAATTGCTGTATAGAGTGCTATGGTAGTGCAGAGCTTCACACCATCCAGGAGTCTTTGAGGGGTGTGGGTTGGATCTATGAACTCAGGGTTAAAGAAAGAACCAGGAATTAAGCAGGTGAATGAGCCAGGTGGGGCAGGCATGGGGACTACCCTTCCCATGAATTCAGCTCATTCATGTGAACTGTAGAGGCTTCACTTACTTGAAGCTCAAGAGCATTAACTGGAAGAAACATTCAATAAGAAAAAAAGCGATTACTAGAATGTATTGAAACTAAAAGAATCCAGCGATAAAAAAGGAAGAAAATACAGTCCATGTCAGCAGGAAGGTGAAAGGCTGACGGCTGACCTTAGAGACCCAGTAAGAACCATGGTGGTGAGCACAGAATTGCTGCTGTGCAGGGGAGAACGCGGGGGACACACGTGGGCATTGGAACCGGAGCGGCCTTGCACAGGACTTGGGCTTCATCCGTCGGTGGCAGGAAGTCACATAAAGGTGGCCGAACTGTGGAAGCCGGATTTGGAGCACGGATATCTTTTTGTTTTCGTTTGAGCAATTGGTTTTCTTTCATTGGTTTTCTTTTCTCTTCTTTTGTCCTTCCATACGTTCACTTAGACAATTGGGTGACGAAGACTGAAAGGGTATGTATGTGGTCTGATTGTTCATATGTATAATTCCAGCCACTCGGGAGCTGGAGATGGGAAGATAATTTGAGCCAGAGCACAAGGCATTATGGGAACAAGAAGCGCCATCATGGCTGTTTTTTTTCTTTTCCCTTGTGCTAACATTGCAGCTTATGAAGGAATGCAAAGAAGATAGTGTTTCTGTATTTCTTTTTTTTTTTTAAATTATTTTTCTCCCTTTATTGTCAAAGTGAAGTACAGAGGGGTTACAGTTTCACATGTAAGGCAGTGAGTACATTTCTTGTCCAACTTGTTCTAAATACGCTGTTTCTAAATTCTTGGCTGTCATTCACCAGGCCTTAATTTCCCTATACTATCCTGCCTCATTTTCCCCTAAAACAACTTTGATCTCTTAATCTTAAAGAAAGTTGACGGGTGAAGATCAGCCTTCAATTTGCTTTAAGCTGAGCTTTGGAATTTCTGGCTGCTGTTTACTCTGCCTCCTTTCTTCTAATCTATCCTGCCTCAAAAGAACATGAAGAGTTCTCCTAAGTGTATCTGCTTCATAGTCCTCAGACGGACCCATTGGGGTTGCAGCAACTCTCTAGCCTTATAGCCCTAGGTCATGGCTTCTAACATTGTCATAGGGAAGTACCTTTGGAGTTGCCCCACACTTTCTCCTTCCTTTTCCCCTTTGTCTCTCCTCCTTCCTTCCCCAATCATTTTACTGAAGAAACCCCACCCAGATGGCTAAAATGTTAACTGCTAAACCTTTAGGTTACAGAATCTAGAATATCTGAGGACCCTTGTAATATCCTTCCTTAGCCTTTGTTCTATGGATCAAATAACACAAAAAACATGCAAGTTGCAAAAACAACAATCCCCCAAACACGATAGGAATTGCTCCTGTAAGTGGAGCTCCATTGTAGTGCATGGAGAAGCAAAACAAAGGAGACAGGCCAGCGTGGTGAGGACTCACTCAGCGTGAGCTGCCTGCAAGCCCCCTCTTCTTCCTCCCTACGGAACCTCTTTGCACTCTGGAGCCTCCCTAGGTGGAACTTCGAGGAGGTCCAGCTGCCCAAGGTTTCCAGCCCTTGAATAACTCTGATTCCTTCCAACCAACTCTTGGCTCCTGCATATTGGCTCTTTGAGTGCAGGCAGAAGGATTTTAGTTATAGAATTCCACTTATGCTTTAATTACTACAAGAATAGTGAATATGAATAATGCACAGCATAGGACAACTTTCCCCTCCTCTGGGCAGGGAAAGAATCTACAGAATGAAATTCCATTTGTAAAACAGAGCAAATGTTTAGTGGCTTAGTGTGTTCTACTGCTTTGGGGCACACACTACAACCGAGACTGATACAGAACCCCAAGTCCAGCCTGATTTGGTGGCACAGACCTGTAACGCCAGATACTCAGGAGGTAAAGATGGAAGAATCTCAAGTTCCGAGCTAGCCTGGGCAAGTTAGTGAGCTTCTATTTAAAAAACCAAACACAAAGCCGGGTGCTAGGGGCTCACACCTGTAATCGTAGCAACTCAGGAGGCTGAGATCTGAGGATTGCAGTTCAAAGTCAGGCTGGGTAAAGTCTGAGAGACTCTTATCTCCAGCTAACCACCAGAAACCTGGAAGTGGTGAGATGGCTCAAATTGGTAGTGTGCTATGCTTAAACAAAGAAAGCTCAGGGACAACGGTCAGGCCCTGAGCTCAAGACCCATGACCAATGAAAACAAAACAAACCAAACCAAAAACTAAAAAACAAATCCATATCAAAGGTGTAAGGGGGTATATCTCAAGTGGTAAGCAGGCTTGCTTAGTGTCTCAGGTCCTCAGGAAAAAATAGTTTTCCCCTCTCTCTTTCTGAGTTCTCAGATGAGATGAGTCTTTCTAATAAAAGGCAGATTAGCAAGAGAAAAGCAGAAGTTAATTGATATTATATATATATATATCATGAATATGTGACAATCATCAGGGAAAAAAAAAGAGTCCATCTGTGAGTTGCCCTAGGACTCTGATTTATGCAGCATCTTCAGCAAAGAGCAGCAAGTATTTGGAGAAGGGACAAGACAATGCAAAAGGTCCTTCAGTCTCTAGGGACAGCAAATTGTGAGAATGCAAATCAATGAAAAATGATGACACTGATTCGGATATCATCTCTGAGCTGATAAAGTTCTGAGGCTGGTTTTGGTGATCAATTTTAATTTTTTAAATTGTTTTAAGTATTCAAGAATCCCTCTCTCTCTGTCTCTCTCTTTTTTAGTAATGAAACTATTGGGCTTGGGCTTGTATTGCAATCCTTTGATCATAATCTCATGAGTAGCTAGGACTGCAGGTATGAGCCACCAGAGCCCACCTGAGGTGGTAAATTTGACCAAATACATTATGTGCATGCATGTATGTAAATATAACAAGGAAACCCCTTTTATAATTAATTTATGCTGATGACATAAAATGGGGAAAATACATGTTGGTGAACATGGAGCTACAAATAAAAAAAATAACTAATTGTTGGTTTTATGCCACTGAATTTTGGAATGTTTATTTACTCAGCTATAATTTACTGATGGCTCTTCTCTAAAGCATATTTAGTGATTTAGATGTGTGTTTTAGGCTGCCTAATCAAAAATATCCAATTCCTGCTTCCCTTTTCTTTGTATGAGGAACCTTAAGTGAAGCCTGGCCGGCTTGCAGAGTTGGCAGTTCTGTTAGAGGATGCTTCAGAACCTCTGGGATTTTCCTCCGTCTTCCACTGCTGTCTTCCTGATTGCAGACTCTGGCGGAATCCCTTCACTCGGCTCGGGTTATTATGCTTGAAGAAGCTAATGAGCAGTGCATTATGTTGTCAGCTCATTGATTAAGAGTGTCTTCAGCATGAGGGAAGATCATTGTTCTGGAAATGGCCCTGCTCCCATCTCTTTTTCCTAATAAACTGAGTGCGAATGAGAAGCCAAGGAGAGAGAAAAGTGAACAATTAGAGCAAGCCACAAATTCAGGCCAAATAGTGGTTTGCCATTAATAAAACACTGCAGCTCCATTTCTCATAAATATTGCCTTATTGATTTATCCTTGATTTGTGTTTTGGTGCTGGATTGAGAGGTCTGAGTTTTTGGTAGGAACACAACTTTAGTTCCTATGAGAGACAGCAGAGGGCTCCTTGGGGCTATTGGTCAGCCTGGTTAATTCTGGAAGCCAGAAGATGTGGATAGAGTTGCCACTGTTCTTGTTAAGAAGCGTCTACCCTGATCTTTCACAAATACAATGTTCTTTATTCTTTTGTCAATTGTGGGGCTTGAACTTAGGGCCTGGGCGCTGTCCCTGAGCCTCTTTGTGCTCAAGACTAGAGCTCTACTACTTGAACCACAGTGCCACTTCTGATTTGTGAGTGGTTAATTGGAGATAAAAGTCTCATGGGGACTTCTCTTCCAGGGCTGGCTTTGAACTGTGATCCTCAGATCCTCCTCAGTATTTAGGATTACAGGTGTGAGCCACTGGCGCCCGGCATTAATACAATGTTCTTGGTGAAGAACTTTGCTTGCCCACACTAGAAGTGTCCAAAAGACACCTCAACCCTCATTTCCAAGAGCACTTACATAAGGACTTTACTTCTTTTTCGTTTTTTAAAGACTTTACTGCGTTGGTGGCTCACGCCTGTAATTCTAGCTACTCAGGAGGCTGAGATCTGAGGATCACGGTTCAGAGGCAGCCCAGGCAAGCAAAGTCTGTGAGACTCTTATCTCAAATTAACAACCAGAAAACTGAAAGTGGCACTGTGGCTCAAAATGGTAGAGGGCTAGCCTTGAGCAAAAGAGCTCAGGGACAGCACCCAAGCCCCAAGTTCAAGACTCACTAAGTGGTTCTACGTGCTAGCCTTGCGCTGAAGAGCTCAGGAAATGCACCCAGGCCCAGAGTTCAAGCCCCACAGCTGAAAAAGAAAGACTTTACCTCTTAATACTCACATTGGGCATTAAGTAGGAGAAACATTAAGACCACAGCACAGTGTGATTTATCACGTGTGCCTCGAGCTACCCAGTTTCTCAAGGGTTTCTCAAGGGTCTGAGGTTGGAGATCAGACACAAACGTGTTGCCATGACTGAACTCCCATAAAAACCCTGGACACAGAGACTCAGTTGAACTCCCTTGGCTGCCAATCTTCCAGGTCTTGCTGTGACTGGCAGATTCCAGCTCTGTCTTCCCGGCCTCAGTGGAGAGGAAAGCCGGAAGTCCTGCCGGCTCTCTCCTGGACGCTCCCTCGGAGTATCTTTCCTTTGTCAATGTTAACCTCAATCCTTTAGTTCAGTAGATAGAGATGAAAATATAATGATTTTTCTGAGTGCTGAGTCCTAGCAAAAAAATTAACCCCAAGAGTAGTCTTCCTGACTGGCAGCGGTAAATATAACAAATGACCAAAGACAACACAGGCAGAGTGCTCAGAGTTAGGAGTGAGTTTACCCTTGTTGGCAGGATCAAGGGGATGACCTCAGGGGAGGGAGAGGACTTGAGCTAACCTTTGAAGAGTGGGTGAATTAAAACAATAAATACCCAGGAAAGTGGATTTACTTGCGGGGGGTGGGGGGAAAGGGTTTGATAATACTGAAAATTATAGAGAAAAATGGAAATTAATTCTAAAGGCTACCTCCAACAGAAGATATGATTGAGTCATCTTTTGGTGTTTATATGCATATAATTCTTTTAAAGTTACTCTGGAAAATTCCAGCCATATGATAGAATAAAGGGAGCTCCATGATTCAATGAACCAATTATTAACTTCTGAATTCCTTTAATACTTCCTTTTATTACATATACTCCCTGAATGAAACCCCAGACATTGTGAGCATTTTAGATGAATCTCTAAAAGATAAGAATTACCTTCTAAATGTGTAACAGCACCATCACCCTAACCTCAAGTCTACAATAATACCTTAAAGCCATCAAATACCTAGATAGCATTCACATTATCCAACATGTTCTAGAAACTTCCTTTTGAAAAATAGAAACTGGATGGATGCTGGTGTCTCGTGTCTGTCATTTTAGCTACTCAAGAGGCTGATCTCCAATGAACTAACCAAAAACCCAGAAGTAGGGCTGTGGCTCAAACAATTGAAAATTAGCATTGAGCAGAGAAGCTCAGGGACCAGCACCCTGATACTGAATCCAAGACTCAGGATCAGAGAAAAACAAACTAAAAACAAGAACTGCTTGAATTAGGATCCAAGCAAGATCCATCCTCTCATTTGCTTAATATATTATTATTATTTATTTTATTATATATTATTTATTTATTCATTCATTCATTTATGCCAGTCCTGGGGCTTGAACTCAGGGCCTGGGCCCTGACCCTGAGATTTTTCACTCAAGGATAGTGCCCTACTTCTTGAGCCACAGCTCCATTGACAGCATTTTAGTGGTTAATTGGAGATAAAGAGTCTCGCAGACTTTTCTGCCTGGGCCAGCTTCTACTTACATTCTCATATCTCAGCCTCCTTGAGTAGTTAGGATTACAGTCTGGATGCTATCTTGAGCTTCATTTTGCTCAAGGCTAGCACTGGACCCCTTGAATCACAGCTCCACTTCTGGCTTTTTTTTTTGTAGTTTAATGGAGACAAGAGTCTTTCTGCTGGGGCTGGCTTTGAGCCTTGCTCCTCAGATCTCAGCCTCTTGAACAGCTAGGACTACAAGCATGAGCCACAGGTGTCTGGCTTTCAATCTCCTTTAAACACCAACAAAGGCATAACTTACATGTAATGAATACACCCATCTTAGGTGTTCAGTTCATTGGCCTTGTCATTACCATTCTCATCACGGAAGGAGAATAGTTTCCTTAGGTTTAGAGTTCCCTTGTGCCTCTTTGACATCCAACTGGGCCTCCCTCAACAGCTCTGAGCAACTCCCCATGCTCTCTCACCGTGCGTTGGTTCACCTTGTAGCGTACTCTAAGCTAGCCCTTGTCTGCACTGACTTTTCTTTCTTGCCATTTTGGAGTTCTATGGGGCTCTGGAGAGCCACCTCATTTGTCTCAAGTCTTTTGGGTAGAATGTTCCCGGTTCTGATTTTTCTAGTAATCTAACTCTATATGCTGTCTTCCTGAGAGTTAAAAAACATTTACAGCCTTTGGTGGCCTTTTTTGTTGTTCTGTACTATCACGCTTTTGTTGAAAAAAAGACATTATGACCTGTCAAACTCAGTAGGGACCTGCACAAGAGATCGTTTTTATTTCTTTCAGCCATTGCCTCAAGACATACCTTCGTCAATTTCTTCTTTCTGTCCTTTAATAAAATCTTGGGCAAACTTTTAAACTTGTTCTTACTTTCCACTTCGTCCTGTGTCGGGTGGAACTCTCATCCTGCTAGTTGATTGAAACCCTTCCTTCTCTCCAGCCCTGACTTCAGGGACCAGCAGTGCAGGCTGAGGGCAGGCTTAATTGGTTTTTGAACTATAGTTTTCTTCTTTCCTTGAATGTAGTTCAAGGAGACAATAGAAGTCAGACCTGCTTGGGAACAAAGCAAGAGAAGGAGTCCTGCCTCCGCCCTCTGCTAGCAGAGGTTTTGTCTGGAGAGCAAGACATAATTTGACACAGGGTCTTCCTAAGGACATATATGTTTGCCCTTACACTGTATTTTATTCTCTCTCTTTCTCTCGTGTGTGTGTGTGTGTGTGTGTGTGTGTGTGTGTGCTTGAACTCAGGGCCTAGGCACCATTTTTGAGCTTATTTTTTGCTCAAGGCTAGCTAGTGCTCTACTGCTTGAGCCATAACTCCACTTCTAGCTTTTTCTGAGTAGTTTATTGGAGAGAAGAGTCTCATGGACTTTCCTGCCCTGGCTGGCTTTGAACTGTGATCCTATTCAGCCTCCTGAGTAGTTGGGATTATGGATGTGAGCCACCAGTGACCAACTATATTTTATTCATTTGGAAAACAATATAGTGAGAAAAGTTTGGGATTTGGACTTTCCTCATCTGTAATGGTGGTGAACTTTTTTTTTTCCCTTTGTGCTAATAGCATCCTTCCTTTCTCTCTTAAAGGCGATGGTGAGAAACTAGGTTTTGTTGAGCTTGCTAGAGCTTGAGAGGAATCTCACAATTGCAGAACAGTTTATTGCTTCCTTGATTTGTCATTCTTTACAGTGGTGATCTGGAAATTGCTTTCAGCTATTTCACCTGAGCCCTGGAGTCATTTTCTTCTTTCCAGTCTCCATCTTGGAATGGTCTGGATGGAGCCAGAAGCTTTTGTTCATTTCTCAGGTTATTATCAAACACAAGACTGAAAGGCTGTCCAAACTGGTTTATGAACCAGATGAATTTCTTTGCTCTTGAAAATGAATTATCTTGAGATTTACTAATATCAGCAATACATCTAGTAAAGAAGCGTCTCCGGAAGGTTGAAGGTAGCTAGTTTGAAATTCAAAACATTTTATGTTATACTTGCCATACCATGCGATGGATTTCAATGGATACTTTGGGGAGTTCCAAAATCAGAGGCTCTGCAGTGTGCTAGCAGGCACCACGGTCACTGGGTTTTATTGTTTCAGAAAAGGCGTGATGACTACTGAGAGGCACTAATTGCTGTCAGTTTGGTATGATAGAAGAGCATATTACATTGGTTCTGCACTGTAGACTTTCTTTCACAAAGATAATTTAAGGTACATAAGAAAACAATCACACATTGTTCAGTGGCATTTGTAAACTATTTCTCTCAGTCCAAGGGCATTTTAAATAAATACTTTGGCAGTTAAAGTTCTCTGATGGAAGTAGGAAACTATGGTGGGAAGGGATTGGGCCAGGTTTGGATTCTGGGTTTTATCTAGCTGCTTACTGGCCTTGTGAGTAGAGTCAAGTTTTTTCAAACGCTTGGGGCAAATTTCTCTGAGGGGAATTGGGCTAGATAATTTCTAAGGCCTCTCGGAGCCATGAGATCCATGGAGTCTGTGTTTGAGAAGGAGAAAACTTATTGTTCATTCAAATTTTAAAGAATTTGTTTGGGCTGGGAATACGGCCTAGTGGCAAGAGTGCTTGCCTCGTATACATGAAGCCCTAGGTTCGATTCCTCAGCTCCACATATATAGAAACCGGCCAGAAGTGGCATTGTGGCTCAAGTAGCAGAGTGCTTGCCTTGAGCAAAAAGAAGCCAGGGACAATGCTCAGGCCCTGGGTTCAAGGCCCAGGACTGACAAAAAAAAAAAAAAAGAATTTGTTTGAGCTGGATGTCAGTGGCTTGTGCCTATAATCCTAACTATTCAGGAGGTTGAACTCTGAGGATTGCAGTTCAAAGCCAGCCCAGGAAGGAAAGTCCCTGCAAAACTGGAAGTCCAGAAAACTGGAAGTGGCACTGTGGCTCAAAGTGGTAGAGTACCAGCCTTGAACTGAAGGGCGTAGGGACAGCACCCAGACCCAGATTCAAGCGATTAGCAACTTGTAGGTTGGCATAGCATTGGAACTAGGAGTCTAGTTCATCAGTAGGGTATTTGACAGGTGGAAAGCATTGGATTAAGTGAAAAAGGCAGGAAAAGCATTCAGCCTCAGAAAGTGTTCATTACAGTGGCAGTCATCAGTAGTCTAACATCTGGGCTTGTTATAAAGGTCTCATCCACAATTATCCTTCCGACGCGATTCAGATGTAGGAATGCTTTCTTCCAGAGCCGCGAGAGTTGGGCAGTCTGGGACAGCCACCCAGGCCCTCTGTTAGACGTGTTAGACGACCCTTGTGAGCTGATCTTCCTTTTGCAGCTGGAATTCAACAATAGCCCTTGGATTCTAAAGCCATAGGAGGAAAGTGGCCAACACAGCATATGTCTCCCCTACCTTGGCGTTTTGAGGTTTGGCATGGCCATTCTCCTTGGGATGTCACAGGAGGCCATGGCTCGTGGTGGCCTTTGGATGGAAGTGGCAGCCGAGTTCTGTCTCCCGGAAGCTTTCCCGCTCTTGTCCTGATAGGAATGGTGACTGTGTTGAGTCAAGGGAGAGGCATTGGGAGCGGTGTTGGAAATGCGTGTGGATGCTGGAGTTTAAGAGCCGTTGTGAAATCGTAACTTCCGTTCCATGGGATGGCCACTTGGCCAAGGAAATCAATTCCATTTTTCTCCCCAAGATTTTCCTGGCTTTCAGCGCTCCGGATTGGTAGCCCCCGGCTACTGTAAACGCTGTATAATTGATGTCATTCATAGAGGCCAAGGCAGAGGTAGCGGTAGGGGATTATTATTACCCTGCCTGTCCTCATGCCCTCTCCTTTCTGCGGGTAATGTTACCCACGTTTCCAGTGCCCACTCCCCTTTTTTTCTCTGATGTAAATTGGATTGTGCCCCACACACTCAGCTGCAACTCTCCATTTCCACTTAACCTTTGAGAAGTCTTACTGTGACTAGAGTCTCATTGCCAAAGGCACAGAAGCAACCACAGTCTAGGGACTGACTTCTACACCAGGCAGGAGGCCAAAGACTTGGCCTGGTATTCATTCATTCCTCACATCCCTGTGCTATACATCAGGAAACTGAGGCACCCAGGCAGCCTGGTTGATTCCTCTTTTTTTTTTTTAACTCCTGCATTATCTTTAAAAAATTATTACTAGTGGGCTGGGAGTATGGCCTAGTGGCAAGAGTGCTTGCCTTGTATACATGAAGCCCTGGGTTCGATTCCTTAGCACCACATGTATAGAAAACAGCCAGAAGTGGTGTTGTGGCTCAAGTGGCAGAGTGCTGGCCTTGAGCAAAAGGAAGCCAGGGACAGTGCTCAGGCCCTGAGTCCAAGCCCCAGGACTGGCAAAAAAAAATTATTATTAGTTGGGCACTGGTGGCTTATGCCTGTAATCCTAGCTATTCAGAAGGCTGAGATACAGATCACAGTTTAAAGCCAGCTGGGGTCAGAAAGTCCGTGAGACTCATCTCCAATTAACCACCAGGAACCTGGAAGTGGTGCTGTAGTTCTAAGTGGTAGAGTCCTAGCCTTGAGCGAAGAGCTCAGGAACAGCACCCAGGCTCTGAGTTCAAGCCCAACAACAACAAAATTATTATTATTATTATGTGTGTGTGTGTGTGTGTGTGTGTGTGTGTGTGTGTGTGTGTGTGTTCCCAGGATTTGAGCTCAGGGCTTCATATTTTCACTCTCCTATATTTTTTTCCTCTGTCATGGGGCTTGAACTCAGGGTCTGGGTGCTGTCCCTGAGCTTTTTGCTCAAGGCTAGTACTCTACTGCTTTGAGCCACTTCTGGTTTTCTGGTGATTAATTGGAGGCAAGAGTCTCAGGGACTTTCCTGCCTCAGCTGGCTTTGAATTGCTATTCTCAGATTTCAGGAGCCTCCCGAGTAGCTAGGATTACAGGTGTGAGCTACCAGTGCTCTGTTTTATCCATGACTGGTGCTCTACTACTTATGCCATGCCTTCAGTTCAGCATTTGGCTGGTTAATTGGAAATGGAGTCTTGTAGATTTTTCTGCCTAGGCTGGCTTTGAACCTTGAGCCTCAGCACTTAGCCATCTGAGTAGCTAGGATGACAGGTGTAAGCCACTGGTGCTTGTCTTTATTTTTATTTTTTTTATGGTACAAAGGAAGGGGCCCAGGTCTTCACAGCTGCTAGGGAAGTGCCCAACACTAGAGCTAAATTCCCAATTCCTTTTTAAAAGTTTGTTTTTGAGACAAAATCTCATCATTTTTCCCATGATTTGGCTTCAAATTCACTACTCTCCTGGCTATACACATTGCCTGCCCGGAACATGATTTTCTGGGGTTGGGGAATGTCACTGTCACCCAGCACTGGATAGCAGCTATGTGTTCTGCACAGAGCCAGCCCTCCCTGCCTTCCAGAAGCTTCTGGTCTCAGTGGAAGGCAGGCTGTTGTCCCTTGACATGGGCAACTACTGGAGGGGAGCCCAGCCTCATTAGCAGTGGTTTCCCATTCAAGCGCCGTGGCTCTGAGTTCTGAAGCTTGCGGTTTTGCGCCTGAGCCTCACAGCTGGGGCTGTCAGAAATCCCCACAAGCCTTCAGTCTTTGTAAAGTGCTCGAGATTGGAACACCACTGTCTAAATTTCCCATTTCCATTGGAGATGTACTTCTAATTATTTCCCAACTTGCAGATATGTTACGCTAAATGTGTCACTCTTTTCCCTCCCTATCTTGTAATGGCATCTTTCTCTTTCACCCGTGATGACGGTTTTTCAATAGTTTGAACGTAAATACAATTACACAGGACCCCAGTTCAAGAGGTCCTGTTTTCACAGAACGGAGGAATGTTCAGGAAAGTTCCAACAAACTGGGATAAAGCCATCATTCCAGCACCATGCTGTTAAGATCAATTAGAAGGCAGCAATGAACTGGAGGCCTATTTAACCAGTATAAGCAAACCAAAAGCTCAATGTTGTAAACAGTAAAACGCATTTTTTTTTTTTTTGGTCAGTTGTGGGTTTTGAACTCAGGGCTTGGGCGCTGTCCCTGAGGTCTTTTGCTCAAGGCTAGCACCCTACCACGTTGAGCCACAGTGCCACTTCTGGTTTTCTGGTGGTTAATTGGCGATAAGAGACTCATGGGCTTTCCTATTTTGAACCAGGATTCTCAGATCTCAGCCTCCTGAGTAGCGAGGATTACAGGTGTGAGCCACTGGCACCCAGCAGTAAAATGAAATTCAAGTGTAATCCCTAAGTAACTGTTTCTTAGGGACCATCTACAAGGTCATATCCAAGTAAAGCGCATGCCCTGGGAAAGCCAGGTGAGAAAGGGTGTGTCTTCCCTTCTGAGTTCAGCCTGGGAAAGCTCTGCTCGCTGCGAGGCAAAGCGCTCTTAGCTACCCCTGGTGCTGAAAACACTGTCCGAGTAACTAACCCTTCCATGCAATCTGATTACTGATTGTGTCTAAAGCTTTCCTTTTTAACCATGGATTTGTAAGAACACCAGTCTTTTGGTGAGTGTTCTGGACAAGTTTCTAGAAAGGGAAAAAGCAAAAGCAAGCACATCTTACCACTCACATCACGCAACGTGACCTTCCGTCATAATGAGAATCACCTCGGATTATTCAGACTTGGGAGGGAGCGGGGAGTCTTGGCTGCCCTACAATTGTGTGTGATGGTGATGTTTCCCTTCTCTAGGCCAGGCTGGCAGAGGCTGACCCCCAGGGGCCCTCCCAGGGGGCTGGACTCTGGGGGAGCTGCTGGAGGCCCTGGCTGTCAGATTAGCTGGCTTTCTCACCAACTGCTGGTGTATTAGTGATTCATCTGAAATAGACTACAAATAGGGACGAACACACAGTCTGTGGACCCAGGAAGGGACAGTTTACATTGCAGATTAGTCAGGATATGGGTTCAACGGAAGGAGACAAAATCCAAATATCATAGCCCAAATGCAGCAGACAGCTAGATTCTTCCATATAAAAATTCAAGCCCAGAAAAGACCTTATGCACCCAGTTTCTGTCCATTTGTATTTACATCTTGTCTAGGGTGTGGCTTTATCCACAGGGTCTAAGAATACCCCTAGCTGTGTTTCTCTCCAGCCAATGGGAAGGGAGGAAAGGGCAGATATATTGTTTCTGGGAACTCCACCCAGAAGCACACATCCTCCTTCTCACATCTGATTGGTCAGAACTAAGTCACATGGGTAAGCATGACTGCAAGGTCACCTGGTGAGTGTGACACTTGCTTTAGACAGTCATATGTCCAGCTGGATGTCCCGTAGTGAAGGGGATTAGAATATGCCATGCCATAATGTACCATCATGGATGCTAAAGATAATGGGGAAATCAAAAGAAGTAGGGGAAATTCTCTACCCTCCTCTAGTCTTTCTAAATGTAGGACATGTTTCCCTGAGAAGGCTCTCCCCCCCTTCCCTGCCCGGCCATCCCATGAACCAGGAAGAAAAGAACAGTTCTGACCACTGGAGACTGAGAGTTAACACTAAGATGAGTTTGCCCAAACAGACTTTGTTGAAATGACCTCATGTTCTCTAGTCCACTAATATTTCCTAGTCCCTTCTCCACAACTGATCAACCCCTAGAAGCCCAACCCCCACCAGGCCCTGAAGGCCATGTGAGATCTAGTCTCACTGCTTCTTTGAGTTTTATTTCTTTTCTAAGGACTCCCACGTACATAAATACTAATACAAACTGGGTTTCTTTCTCCTCTCAAATGTATCTTACTGGCTTAATTTGAAGGCCTCGGTTTATAGAATCTGAAAGTGTAGACAAAGAGTTTCAAGCATTAGGAAAGCGACTAGTACGTTCTTTCCTCGCTGGGGAGAAGGATGAGGATGCTGTTTAGTGCACTGTTGTAGAGCTGACTCCATCTTGATTAGGGAAACATGGTAGGAAACATTGGGGGGAATAGAGCTGACTCCATCTTGATTATTAGGTCAACCTGACCCCCAAATTCTGCTTCTGTAAATGGCTTGTTGCTTGCTCCACCCTCTGCGTCAACCTCCTACATCTGTGCCACACTTGCTCGTTTGTTGCTTACTCTACCCCTGCGTCAAGTCCCTGCATCTGTGCTACGCACTTACCTTTATAAACCCTGCTAACTAAGAAGGGGTCGGGGCTCTCTCAGTCCAGGTCCACAGCGTTGGTGACAGTTGCGAGTCCAAGCTCGAGCTTGCAATAAAGACTCTCGTGTGTTTGCATGGGAATTGGCTCCTTGGTGGTTTTGGGGGACCCCCAAATCTGGGCATAACAGCACAAAAAGGGAAGAAGAGTGAGAACCAGGTGCTGATGGCCAATACAGGTCCTAGCATCCACCGACAGCGGGTCCCTGCTGACCCTAGGACCCAAGGACACACACGTGTGTCCCTCATTCCCTTACAGTGTTAAACTCATTTACTCCAAGGCAGCTAAGTGAACCCCAGTCTTCACTTGCCTTTCCCTCTCCCAGCACCGGAAGACGTTAATATCGCAATATTGCTCCTACCTCTCAGGTGGCGATTGCCTTGTTCTACTGTGGAGTTTCCAGAAGACCTTGACATTCCCTGCCTTTATTTACTGCTCCTCAAGTAATTTGGTTGCGCTGTGCATGGTTGAATGTAACCTCTTTTGTTTGCTGTGGATTTTTTCCTGTATCAGAAAGTCAAACCATGTTACTTAAGAAGGCGGATGGAATGACATAATACCCTTGGGATTTTGGCATATCAGACTTTCCTGAGGCAGTGAAATTGCTTAACAGCATTCATAGATATGTGGGATTTGGGCATTTGAGCCTTTTAGGATATTTGTGAAGGGCTTCATTTTTTTTCCCCCTTAGGGCAGGTTTGCAGAGGATGTGTTTTTCTTTGCCTTTTTTTTCCTTTTGGTAAAGAGGAAACTTTTAAATTTTGGGTAAGCCCGGAGCTTGTGTGAAATGAAATCTTTATGAGACTGTCAGGACAGATCGTGATTTAGGCTTGTAGGAACAAGGTAAGGCTCCTTCTCATGTTGGGGAAGGCAGAAACAATTATCTGACATTTACAAACTCCTGCAGAGAGTGAACTCACATTTCAGTGTTTCTGTTAAAAAACAACAACAACAACCTTCTTTTTTTTTTCCAAAAGGATATCCCAGAGGAGCTAGAGACAAAGCTAGGAGAGCTTTTGTTTAAAAGGTTATGAACTCTTTGCCCCTGATGCTTCTTATAGCCTTCATTTTTTTTCTGTGAAGGTTCTCAAATGGATGCAAAAATAGATAGCAAAATATGATTTCCACCCCCTTCCGTCCCTTAGTCTGTCTTATTTCCATTTCATTATCAGGTCCAGCCAGTGATAACGCAGAGCAAGGCAGGTGCACTGTTAGTCACACTTTGCTCGCTAGGGGGCGCTTGAGGATGCTCTCCATTCTGGATGGCTTGGTGTGATGGAATGAATAGGGGATAAGTCTATAGGAACCGCAGGCCATCGCCGCAGAAGCAAGCCCCTTAGATGGCAGGAGTGAAGGAATTCCAAATACAATGGGTTTGGCAAATCACTTTTCTCCCTTGTGAGTTAGAATCTTTGTTCACCGTTCCTCTGAGCTCTTTAACCTAGTACTGCTGAGTCTGTAGGGCCTTGGAATTGAGAAAACCAGAGGAAGCCCACTTGCTAGCCCCAGGCCAACCCCAAAGGCTAAAAATGTGTGCATTGCTCTGAAGTGGGTGCACTGTGCACCCCAGTCATGGGAAAGGAGGCCAGTTGTGGACTGGAGACTGTCGTAATTAGGGATAAGAAGTGTGCAAGGGGAGCGTCTCTTGCATGGTTGCAGCTTAGCAGGGCAGAGCTAGGAGCTGGAAAGTCCCAGAAAAGAAAATCAGAAACCTACCATTTATTTGCAAAGAGAACAACTGATTACCCTGAGATACGCATGATGAACGTCATTGGCAGGAGATGCAGATGACTTGAAGTCGCTGGCCTGCGTGGCTTTAGATGATTTCAAGTATCCTGAAGTGAGGGAAATAGTTCTCAAGGGATCTTCAAGTGGGCCACTCCACCACGGCTAGTGGACTTGCGGAATTGTGGAAGAGAGGGTTGTTGGACATTTAGTCAACTACGAAGATTATTTTGATTCTTAAAAGGGAAATATGGATTTTTTCCCCCTCCAAGATGATGAGCTTGACAAATGAAGCCAATCAAGAGCATAGAATACATTATTAAAGGAATTACATGTGACCACTTAGAAATGAAAGTGATCAATGGACTTAGTGTGGGCTTACTAAGAATAAGACAAATCCCATCTTCCCTTTTTCTAACAGTTATTCAGACCCAACTGTCAATTATATAGTTAGAGTTTAACAAGGCATCTGACAGGTACATAACAATCTCTGAAGAGAAGAATATTGTAGGCAGGGGTTAGTGCAATTAGATGGATTTATAGCACTACACAAAGGCTATCGATTCATTGACTTGGTCTCCCCGTGGAGAGGGGAGTTACAGGACATTGTGCAAAATTTAGAAAGGTTGTCTTGCTACTTCCATCTCAAAGTACAAATGCAAATATGTTAGTGTACAAGACTGTTCTAATGGCAAAGGGAAGAAAATAATTTGGACAAGATATTCCAGAAAGATCCCATAGATTAAGTTATGGGTTAAGACAGAATTTTATTAATGTATGTTCAGACTAGGCAGTGGAAATAGATAGCTCTAAAATGTTATATATCTCATATACAACTCATATATAATAGGAAATATACCAAGTGTGGTAGTGCACATCTGTAATCTCAACTACCCAAGAGGCAAAGATGAGGAGATGAGCCACATTTGGCTTGAGTCTAGCCAGAGGGAAATAGACTCCATCTCAACAAATAATCTGGGTATAGTGGGAAGCATGGGTCGGGATCTGAGAGCAGCCCCAGGCAGTAACAGGAGACCTGATCTGACAAGTAATTAAAGGAAAATAAGGGCTGCAGCTTTGGTTCCAGTGTTAAGGTTGCTGCCTAGAACAGAGTTCAAAACCCTGGTATTACAACGCATGTATTTATTGTTCCCACAACAGTTTAAGGTGTTTGCTTGCCACTGGCTGTTGATTCCTCCTGTCCTGTGGCTCTGCATCTGTCTCCAGATGTGCACATCAGACAGCAAGAGAGCGTGGAGGAGCCACACTTGACTTTTTCCTTTTAAGCCTTATTTGAAGCATGCATAAAAAGAGAGAGCTCTGAGATCCAGCCCCCCTACACCCTAAACAACCCTGCATGGATCAGGTGATGGCTTCCTTTGTTGCGCTGGTATTTCCTATTCACTTGCTCTTCTCCTCCCCCATTAGAGTATCTTGAAGCCAAATCTACCCAGTATATCACTCTATATGTAACTATGGATTTCCAAAAATGACTCTATGATTGAAAAGGTAATTACAATATCATTATCACTCCTAACATACTGACCGTAGTTTCTTAATATCATCCAATGTCTTAGCAGTGTTAACATTTGCCTGATTCACATTCTAGCTCAATAGTTTATTTGAATTATGATCAAACAAGGATGTCCACATTGCAGCTGGCTGACCTCTCTCTCTTTCTCCACTGTATATCTACATTGTTGCCCTTTGTAACTAATTTGCTATCAGTTCATTTGTTCTGAAGAGCTGCCTACAGTCTGGATTTGCTGATCACATCTCCACTGTAGAGTCAAACATATTCCTTTGCATTTTCTGTGACCTGATGATTATATGTAGAGTCTTGCCCGGATTCAATCTGTGCACGCTCTCATCATTGATGATCACTATGTGAAATCATTATTTCATTGAGGGGTTGTGAAGGAGTGATATTTCAGGCATCTCATTTATTAGCCAGATTCTTCTATAGAGAGAAACAAGTGACGCGACTTGTTTGGCTACTCTGAGTTCCCATTGCTTCTTCCTCATCTCAACTCCACTCACACAGTCGTGTCTCAGATGGGTCCTAGGCCCAACTCCACTGCAAGGGAGACTGGGAAGCAGACACCGGCTGTGTGTCCAGAAGAGGGAGGAAAGCAGCCATCTCTGCCACACCTACCCCGGCACAGGGAGGTTTTCCTGTGCCATTGCTAAGGTCCAGAGACCCAGCAACTCCGCCAAGAACAGGCGAGACAGCATGCAGCCACAGAGGAGCTGGAAACTGTATCTCAGCAAGGGAGCCCTGGGCTGCATGCAGTAGCCAGAAGAAGCTTAGAGTCTCGGATGATGGCGGTGGCAGCAGTAGAGTTAGAGACCATGATCTCTCAGGTGCTGAGAAGATGGTGAGGATAGAGGAGTTCTCCCTGCTGGGAGAAAGGTAGGCAGAATTGAGGGCATTTATTCAAGGACTCAGGTGGAACTTGAGAGGAGCCTAAAAAGGGGATTACACTGGATCTGAGCTGCCAGGGAGGAATTACAGGGAGGCAGATTATGGTGGCAAAGAGGGTGCCCTCTCCTGTTGTCTACAGTGATGAGTGTCAGCAGTCCTGGCTGTGTCTTGGCAGAATGGAACATCCTGGAGAGAACATGGGCTTCTTGTTCTCTGATAAGCAGAGGAGGAATTTTGGCACCCCTTGGTCGAGATGGGGTGGGGAGTGTAAGAAAGACTTGTACAGGTGGCAGTTCAAGACCAGCCTGGGGTTAAACATGAGATGACCCCTCCCTACCTGAAGCTATAAGCTAGGCATGGTGTTGTACATCTGTGGTCCCAGCTTCTTGGAGGCATAGATAAGAGGATGCAGGGAACATGGCCTATCAGGATGCCTGTCATGCTAAGAAAGTCATTGCCTAGGGGGCATCTTAGACTCTTGCCCCTCCTCCTGGATGCAGGGAGAATGGCCTGGAACAAAGGCAGATACAAAATGGAGGCACGAATGCCAAACTTCCCTGGTGCTGTCAGTTACTCTCTGGGCATTTGCAAGCCCAAGTGATGAGTCCCTGCTTCTGGGCAAAAGCAGTATCTACTGGCAGTTTGATTTCCACGAGTTATTTCCAGGCCCCTGAGGTTTCAGGCAGTTAAAGGAGAGGCTCTAGTAGCTTGCTCCCAAGGCTGCCCACCCACCTTCTGGGCCCCCTTCCCAGGCAGGTTCTCCAGGGACCCCAAGACCAATGGTAACGATTGCCACACACTGCGGTGGTATCCAAAGATGGGCTGGTTAATGTTAACCACTTAGTACACTAGAAACAGCCCCACACAATGAGCAAGTCATAGTCAATTAAATCCCAGCACTGGGATAAACAAACACTTTCCAGAGATTCTCTCATCCAATCCCCATAAATAAAGGGGTTGGTGTTGTTCCCAGCTTCCCCATGAAGAGGCACACAGGGTAAACAGTGAATAAGTGCTTGGCGGGGGGGCAGGATTCGAACTTGGGTTCTCTGCTCCAAACTAGCCACTGTGCTCCTGGTAGAGTCCTCCTTGTTCTCCAGATGTGGAAACTGAGGTTGCACTCAGGGCAAAGCAGATGACGGCTACGCTGGGCCCGGTATCGGGGTGGCATCTCCAGCCTGGGGCTCCACAGACATCCCTTTGCCTCGGGAATGAAATCTTGAGGTCTGAGTCCCAGCTCTTTAGCACCAATTCCATCCCCTTCAGGTCTGGACCCCGTGCTCCTCCAGCCTTGCTGTCCATGCCAACCCCGCCTTCTCCACCCCGAGGTGACGGTCTAGGCCACACCTGGAAGTGACAGGGACCATTTAGTCATTAGGCATCCCTCTCCCGCCCCATTCTGCCTCCATGGATGCCTGAAGCTCATGACTGAGCCCCGCAGATGGGCTGAAGCGCTCCCTTTGCCTCTTCCCGCAGTGCGTCTGTGCGGCAGGACGGGCCTCTGCTCGGCCCTTCACTACCTCGGGCCTCTTTACTTGGTGCACTGGGCTGAGTGGCTGTGTGGAACCCTGGGGTTGGGTCTGGGGCCTAGAACTCCGGTTACACGGATCACGTTTCCAAGGCCCCTGTACAACATGGTGCCTAGGTTTCCTGCTGGAGTAAGGTTTGGCGGTTAAAGGAGCTAAAGGCGTGAAGTGTGCCAGCCAGCGTGTTTCTTGTGCTCCTGGTCACAGTCATGTTCCTCCTCCTTTTCCTCCCTTCTTTGTGGTGACTCTCTCTCCGCCCCTTGGCTGCTTCGTCCCCAGAATAGCTCATTTTATTTTTATTTCATTAAAAAAAATGAGCATTAAGTAATTTACACAAAGGGGGTTTTCCATTCAACATGTCAGCTTATGAGCACAATACATTTTGATCAGTGTCACTCCATCATTCTAAATCCATCTTCAGTGCCCGCTTACCACAAGACCCTCTATCAGCCTCTGAGGTGATCGATTCTCAGATAGCTGTCAAAACCCAGTGACCTCTGCATGTTTCTCTTTTACTCTTCAAAGGAGAGTTGTAGTAAATGTGCAGGGGGATTGTTGGGGAGAGGAACTCGGGGGGAGAGAGGGCGACGGGGTGTGAATGTGATGGAAGTAGATTATATGCATGTGTGGGAAATATCTCCTTAGAAGAACCAATGCCAAGTGTTCTCTTTTAAAGCTGGAGAAGGGTGCGGTATTTCAGGGAGGCTGCGGATTGCTCAGGAGACAGGAGCTGCCATTTCTGACTTGCTCCCTCCCCATCTGGGGCCGTCTATACCTTTGACACTCAGTAGGGCAGGTTTTGTGCCTCTCCGCACTTGGCCTTGTTTGTCTTTAATGAGTCTGCATTCCTCAGCTGTCCACTTTGCCTTGCTGGCTTTGTTGCAACCACAGAACTGGTCTTAGCTGTGAACCCAATCTTGTGTGGTTTTATGTAGTTTGGGTCTGGGCAGCAGCTCTGTGTAAGGAGCTTTTTGCAGCTAAGTGTGCTAAGAATTGTGCAATCAGAAATGTCCTACAAGATGCCTATATGTCAGTATACAGTAGTGTTGGCAGGAGGACATGACTATGTGAGATTTGAGACTGAATTCATTGTCCTGGGCTTTAGAAACCAGTCAACGAAAGCAAGGAGTCTTTGTAGAATCCCTGGAATTATTCTTCAGGCCCAGGTCATCTCTGTCAGGCTTTTTATTGTGTGTGGTTTCCTTGACAGAGATTGTCTTTGAAGACAAATGTTCAGCTTTTTGTGTTAAAAAAATGTATTTTGAAAGCCTAGCACTGGTGGCTCACAACTATAATCCTAGCTACTCAGTGGGCTGAGATCTGAGGATGGCAGTTCGAAGCCAGCTTGGGCAGAAAACTTTCTGTGAGACTCATCTCCAAATAACTACTCAAAAACCAGATAGCCTTGAGCACAAAGAGGGCCTAGGGGCTGTCTCTGAGTTCAAGTCCCACAAGTGTATATATGTATACGAAATTAACATTTAAAAAGCATACCAAAGCCAGGTGCTGGTGGCTCACACCTATAATTTTAGCTACTCAGGAGGCTGAGATCTGAGGACCAAGGCTTTAAGTCAGCCCAGGCAGGAAAGCCCTTGAGACTCTTATCTCCAACTAACCACCAAAGAGTTGTGTGTGGTAGAGTGGTAGAGAGCTAGCCTTCAGCTAAAAAGCCTAGGGACAGCACTCAGGCCCTGAGCTCAAGCCTTAGGATAGGCACACACAAACACACACACACACAAAGACATAATAGGATTGACTATGAATAAGAGGGATTTAAAAAGCTAACGGCCTTTTTATTGAAAATAAAAAGACGAGCACTTACAACTTGGAATGGGCATACACTGTAAATTTGTTGAACAGCAGCGTTTATGGTTGTGTTGACGTCTACAACCACAGTGTAGTGCGCTCTGCCGGTTCCAGGTCGTGCGCGCGGTTCTGAGAGCTGTAAAGACAAAGAGTCCAAAGAGGCTCCTGGCACAGATTCCTTACGAAAAGCGTGGGTGCTGGGTGACCTCGGGCACACACTGGACTCCAGTGCCACGCAGAAGACGATGCCAAAACCCACAGACCAGCCACCACCGGGCTGGAGCCCACCCAAAGCAGAGGCCCCCCCACCGCTGGGGCCGCCCCTCGGGCTCTCCTCCTCTGCACACCATGCTGAGGTCCACCCATTTTTAAATGTTCAGTGGTCACCGCTGCCCGCGGTGGCTCCATCCTTAGCGAACACGGCCGTAAGGAGGCAAAACGCACGCGGGGCCAGGCCCACCGACCCATCCCTGCGGATTCCGGGCGGCCCTTCCGGGGTGGCTAGAGAGGAAGAGAATGGATAAATCAACTTTCTTTCTTTCTTTCTTTTTTTTTTGGTAAGGCTCGGGTGAAAGCTTCCGCTCGCTCCTTGCGGGGTGGGGTGGGGCGGGGAGGGAGGAAGAGCCTGGTGGGGACGGAGGGGGGGGGGTGGGGGGGTGGGGTTCACTTGGCCGCCATCATCTGCACGAACTCCTCGTAGTTGACCAGCCCGTCGGCGTTGATGTCGGCCTCCCGGATCATCTCGTCCACCTCCTGGTCGGTGAGCTTCTCGCCCAGGCTGGTGAGGACGTGGCGCAGCTCGGCGGCGCTCACGAAGCCGCTGCCGTCCTTGTCGAAGACGCGGAAGGCCTCGCGGATGTCCTCGCGGCTCTCGGGCTCCTTCAGCCTCCCCGCCAGCAGGGCCAGCAGCTGGGCGAACTCCAGCGTGCCGCGGCCGTCGGGGTCCGCCCGGCCCATCAGCTCCTGCAGCTCGGCCTCCGTCGGGTTCTGGCCCAGGGACCTCAGCATGGTGCCCAGGTCCTTGGTCTTGATGGCGCCGTCGCCGTCCTTGTCCAACATGGAGAAGGCTCGCTGGATCTTGGCCATCTGCGCCTCCGTCAGCTGCTCGGCGATCTGATCCTCCGTCAGCTCGTCCTCAGCCATGGCCATTGCGGAGAAAACGGGGGGGGGGTGCGGGGTGCGGGGTGCGGGGTGCGGGGTGCGGGGAGGGGGGGACGGGGCGAAGGCGTGCGGGGCGCGCGGAGGGGGGCGCACGGGGCGCGCGGTTGCCATGCGGTTACCCCCGGTAACGGCCGGCCCCGCCTCTTCACTTTGAGAACACGTAGGAGGGACGAGGAAGGGGGGGAGGGGGAGGGAAGTGGGGGGGGCGGGGGAGTGCGAAGGAGCCGCGCACGGAAGGGCGGAGGAGGCCCAGCCGCCCGGCTCTGGGGCCTCACGGTCTGGGGCCCAGGCTGCGCGGGGCTCAGGAAGGAGGGACCGGGGTCCCAAGGTCACCTCTGAGGAGCCCCAGGCCCCACCCACCCCACTGCAACACCCCAGGGTCTCTGGGGTGGGGGGGGAGGAGCCAAGCCTTCCACGTGGGGGCCCGTGGGGGACACCCCATGTGCTTTCCTTCTCTGGGCCTTGCTGAACCTCCCTGCCATTCCCCCCACCCCCTCCCGGAAACGGCAGGAGAAGGAGGCCTGCGAACCCGCAAATGGACAACTTGAGGAAGGGCAGCCCTGGACTGGATCCCCCCCCCCCCCCCCGCCTCCAATGGTGCCACAAGAACTTCACACAGAAACCCACGGAGCTACTTTACCTTCCTAGGCCACACTGCACCCCTCGAAAAGAATGTCAGGGATAATCTTGTGAGCCCGGGGCCTGGGAGAGGCGAGCTCCTTTTGCAACCCCATTTTCTCGATCAGCTTTATGCAACATAGGGGAAATTTGTCTCTGTGTATCCCAACTGCAGTTATTTTCACCACTTGAGGTATTTGTTTTTGGCCTTGTTTCCCTGCGTGAGATTAAAAACAAAGTTGTTTCTAGACAGTATATACAATTTTAACATCGACCCGTTTTTTTTTTTGTTATAATGATATTGGTATAATTCCCCCTAGATTATTTTTTTTATAACCATTTCAAATAGAATCTAAACACTTGATTGACTATAACTATTTATAAATGTTATTATTCATCTAGATTGCCTTTTTTTCCCCTCTATATATGTGGTGCTGAGGAATCAAACCCAGGGCTTCAGGTATACAAGGCGAGCACTGTTACCACTAGGCCATATTCCCAGCCCCTTTATTGCATATTTATAGCTTTATTTTTTTGTACTGGGGTTTTTGTTGCTTCAGTTACTTTTTGTTTTTCAGATGGAATCTTGTGCTTTTGCTCGAGTCAGCCTTGAGACTGATCCTTGTCCCTTCACCTCCAGAGTTACTACAATTACAGAGCTCACCTGGAGCTTTATAGAGAAAGCCTGCCCATCTGTATCCATAAGTTCTGTTGAAGGGAGGCAGGGAGGTTAGTTCCCATGAAGCATGAGAACCAAAAGCTGAGAACAAGTTAGCCAGGGGCTCAAACACCCACTCCCTCAATAGGCTGTAACACAGAAAAGCAGCACCCTTCACCTTGTCCGCACAATTGGCCCCAAGTTCTGCACAGCACTGTTGGACAAATATCTTTAAGATATTTGATAAATATATTTATAAAGATAAAGAACTGGTGAAAGCCATCCTTTGCTGAAAGGTGTGCTCAAGGAGACAGCTGTGTCACAGACAGCTCTAGAAACGGACCAGATTTGACGCTTCTGGGTCAGATGGGTAAGATCAAGCATTGTAACAGCAAGAATGATCAAGTGTAACAGGTGCTCAGAGGAAGGCTGTGCCCATCTAAAGGAGAGCTTAAGCCGTTACCTACTTGAGTGTATGTATCGATCTCTGATGTTAGCATGAGCCGCTGTGTTCTCAATGCCCACGTTTTGTCTTTGAAATGTGTTTTGTGTTTGGCTTTGATTGCTGGATAAAATTCTGCTTTTGTTTCTTTTTTCACCTTGTGATGCAGCCTGAAATTCTTTTCTGCCTCAAGAGTCAAAAACATTACATGGGCCAAACAGGTCCTCTTCTTTTTGGGGGAAACGTCCTTGGAGTCTCACTGGCTTCCAGTCTCAGGAGCAACAGAGTCAACAGAGTTGAGCTGAGACATGGCTCGAGCGGAGGCAGAGTGCTGACATCTCATGCCACTTCAAGTGGGGAGAAGGGGCGATTTGTTTTCCAGCTGGTTCCTTCCTGTCTCTCGGCTTCATTTGCCAGTGTCTGTCCTTGAGAGAGTTAGCGTCTCTGGGGGGGTCTGGGAAGGCAGGACTTCTGGGGGTCCACTCTGGGCAGTGAGCAGACCTTGTCTGTTGATACCACGTGTGGGGATCTGAACTGCTGGTAGCAAAGGCAGTGAGGCAGATGAGACTCTACAGCACCTGCCCTTCTGGATGATTCTGGGAGGCCAGAGATGAGGGAGTAGAGGGCAGAGGTGGAATTAGAAGGTCCAGGGTAGCATGTAAACAGAGTCTCATACATGATGACCCCAAAGGGCTGTAATTAGTTCCAGTACTCACTCTTTGTTAGTCCAGGCAAAGATGGTGGGACTCTGTCTCAACACAAAACAAAACCAAAAGTAAAAAGAAGTAGGCGCATAGCTGAAGTGGTAGAGCACTTGCTTAGTGTATGCCAGGGTATGAGTTCAATCCCAAGTCCTAATTAGCTGTGCACAAGTCCCGCAGGTTAGTGAGGGAAGGGATAACCTTGCCTATTTAGCAAATAATAAAATGATTCCAAAACTTAGACAACAGGAGCGAGCGAGTGCATGAGAGAAACTAGCAACATGGAGAATGATAGAGTGAACTGTTTCCTGCAAAAGACAGGCGTGGGAATTCTTGTCCTTAAATAAGACGTGGGTGTAGTGCCAGGTGGTGACAGAGCTGACCTAGCCTTCTCCCTTCCCGGTGGGAGGGAGGGAGGGGCGCTCACAATGGCCAGCCCTCCCCTGCATTCATTCTGGGCCAAGCACTGGGCCAAGAGGTTCAACATCCTTGAACTGTTGGCCCCATCTCCTTTGTCTCTGATGCCAGAACCTCTGGTCAGGATGATGACACATAGCGCCCCTGCCTCCATTTCCTGTCTTCTCTCCCATTCCGTGGTGATGCTACAGCCAGCCACGGGGGTGGAGGTGGGGGTGGGGGGGTGGGAAGGGAGTGGGGTGGGGGTGGGGGGAAATAGGGGGAGGGGCGGGACAAGGTGTCTTTCTCAGGTCTCCCATCCTTGTGAGACCTAAAAGTTATTCTCAAAAATGGAATTCATGGAATTGGCAGGCTCTGGTTATCTAGTAACGACATCTGAGATTTATAGAGGGCTGTGTGCTAGACTCTGTACTTAGTAACTCTCCCCCCCCCCCACCACCAACGCTTGCACTCAGGGCTTCATGCTTGCTTGCTTGTTCAGCTGGTGCTTTACCACTTGAGCTATGCCTCCAGCCTTACTCCTTGCTGAGTTCTTATTATTTTGGAGATGGAATCTAGCGAACTTTTCTCACTGGGCTGCCCTTGAACCAGGATCTCCAGGCCTCCTGAGTAGCTAGGATTAGAGGTGTAACTCATCTCACCCAGCTCTTTTGCTTCCTCCTTTAGAAGCATAAGGTCATTCATAAAGATTGTAGCAACTCCATAAAACATAGAATGTATTGTCTTAATTTTTCTTTTTGGTGTACAAGTGTTACGTTGTGTTACGTATATTCATTGTTGTAGAATAGATCTCCCAACCCTTTTCCACCTTGCAAATTTGAAGCATTGCCCTCATTGAACAACACTTCCTTGTTCATTCTCTGCAAGTTTGCCCCTTTTCAATACCTCGTGTGAGCAAACATACAGCATTTGTACTTTGTGATTGGCTTATTTTATTTAGCACAAGGTCCTCAAGCTTCAACCATACTATAGAATGCCGCAAGGTCCTTTCCTTTTAAGGGTAGACAATATTCCACTAAATGTGCATACTATGCCGGGTGCTGGAGGCTCACGCCTATAATCCTAGCTACTCAGGAGGCTGAGATCTGAGGATTGCAGTTCAAAGTCACCCTGAGCAGGAAAGTCAGCGAGACTCTTATCTCCAGTTAACTACCAGAAAATCAGAAATGGAGCTGTGGTTCAAAGTGTTAGAGTGCTAGCTTTGAGCAAGAAGAGTTCTGGGACAGCGCCTAGGCCCTGAGTTCAAGCTCCATAGCCACCACTGTCAAACAACAAAAAACCACAAAATGAGTACACCACATTTTGTTTGTGCATCTCTTGGAGAACATTGGGGTTTCTTCCAACTTTTTCCCCCCTTTTTGCTGTGTGGGTGCTTTACCACTTTCTGTGCACCCAGTTCCTGAGTTTTTTTTTTTCTTGTTTCTTTTTCTTTCTTTCTTTTTTTTTTTTGCCAGTCCCGGGCCTTGGACTCAGGGCCCGAGCACTGTCCTTGGCTTCTTTTTTCTCAAGACTAGCACTCTGCCACTTGAGTCACAGCGCCACTTCTGGCCATTTTCTGTATATGTGGTGCTGGGGAATCGAACCCAGGGCTTCAAGTATACAAGGCAAGTGCTCTTGCCACTAGGCCATATCCCCAGCCCCTCTTTCTTTCTTTCTTTCTTTTTTTTTTTGGCCAGTCCTGGGGCCTGAACTCAGGGCCTGAGCTACCACTCTACCTATTGAGCCACAGCACCACTTCTGGCTTTTTCTATATGTGTGGTGCTGAGGAATTGAACCCAGGGCTTCATGCATGCTAGGCAAGCACTGTATGGCTAAACCATATTCCCAGCCCCCTGAGTTCTAAGTCTTGTGAACGCTGATGCTATTTTTCATATAGGTGCTGAGGGTCATCAAGGGTGTGTTACTTGGGTAAAGTCACATAAAATCATAGCCAGAACATAGTCAAGGTGAGTTTTGAACCTGGGTCTACCCAAGTCTGTAGTTTACCACTAGGAGGCACACTTTTAAAAGCAATATTTTTTTTGCTGTTATTGAGGTCTTGTACGGAGGGGTCACCATTTCATAGGTCAGGTAATGAGCACATTTCTCTTTTTGGACAATGTCACTCCTTCACTTTTCCCCAATTTCCTCCTTCCATCCTTGCCCACAACGTACACAGTTCATTTTCCACATAGTGTACACTGAATAGCATGATTTCATTTGTTTTCCCCTCCTCTCTCTCTTTCTACATTCTTCCAAAACCCAAACCCCATCACCACCAACAAAATAACCCATGTTTCAATCTCCTGGAGTTTGTTTTAAATTCTCAGAGAAGTTACACTTTTCTGTCCCCCTCCCCCCAACCCCGTCCCTGCCCCAAGAGTATCCTCCTTTAATCTGACTATTCAGTATGAATGCCTAGAGTCCTGTACAGGTTCTTATGGCTACTTATATTTTAGATTTAGTGTCCATGTATGAGGGAAAACATGTGCTCTTTGGCTCTCTGAGCTTGGCTTACCTCACTAATCATGATTTGTTTTAGGTCCATTTCCCTGCAAATCACATGATCTTATTCTCTCCAATGGATGAATAAAGTTCCATTGTGTAAAAGTACCAGATTTTATTGACCCACTCATCTGCTGTAGGACATTCGGACTGTTCCCATAACTTGGCTATCGTGAATAGCACAGTAGTGAACATGGAGGTGCAATGTCTTCACCATATCTTTAATTGTAATGATCTACACACATGCCCAGGAGTGGGCATAGGGAAGCTCTATGTTTGGTTTTTGGAGGCATCTCCACAACTCCATGGAGAGTGGTTGTACTAGTTTACATCCACCAACTGTAGGAGGCACACATTTGCTCAGAGAGGCCCCCAGAGGATACATGGAGAACTCTTGAAGTTGACAAAGGGCTTGGGTTTATTTGTGAGACTCAGTGTCAGGCCCTGGAACATAATCCTAAGGATCGTCCTGAGCATTTACTGAGAACCTATTAAATGAGGCAGGTCAGGAATGACCTGGAATTGATACCAATGGCTGCCTAGGTGAAAGGACGATGCACTAAAGAAATGGAACTCTGAGAAAGTTGCAGAACTGATTTTCTCCCGCAGAACAGAAGTTCCCTTCACTTGTTTTCTGGACACGTGGTATGAAAGCATGCCAGTGGGTTTACACGGCGTATGTGTGTGCATACATTTCAGTGCAGTGCATAGGAAACAAGCCTGTGGGTTCTAGAAATAATCTGAATGATACATGGCCACTGTGCGCATATATTGTAAGCAAGGATGCAAATGATTTGGGCAAGTTTGTAATCTGTTTAGCTAAACCAATATTAATTTTCCAGCTCCTTGACCTGCTGATAAATTACATCCTGTTGGCTATACATTATGACAAGTTACAGTAAAAACGAGTGTTGCAAATAATGAGATGAGGACTCGCCACTTATGTCATCCTTATGTTTAGGAAATATCCACAATGCAAGTTAAAAGATATTAATATGCCCATGGCAATAAAGACCTTTTCCTTTTTCTCTGCTTTTTTGTGTGCCTAGGCACTGTTGCTGAACTTTTATGCTCAAGGCTAATGCTCTACTACTGGAGCCACAGCTCTACTTCCAGCTTTTGGGTGCTTAATTGGAAATAAGAGTCTCACAGACTTTCTTGCTTGTGCTGGCTTTGAACCATGGTCCTCAGATGTCAGCAAGGATTACAGGCATGAACCAACAGCACCAGCTGACATTTTGCTTTTATTTATTCACTTATTTTGTAAAGGTAAAGAAGAATACATTTATTTGAAAGCGAAAGGAAAGCTGTGACAGAAAACTAGTGAGAATCTTCATTTGGAGAGAGGCCCCAAGAGGAGTCCTAGATATTTTGCTATTTAATAAACAACATTAAGTATTTGGAGCAATTGGGTTATCATTATAGTAAGCCATTTATCATGTTTGGCACAGGTTTTGGGGTTTGTGTCTTGCTCTTTGGAACGTTGCTGTTTCCTGTAGGATCTGTGCCCTGTGTGGGTTGAAACCTTGCTGGACTTCCAGATCGTCTCTCCAGCGTGGTGTGAAATGCAAACCCTTTCTGTGAAATATAGAAACATGATTTGGAGTTTCCAGTGAGGGAAAAGTCGCTTTTAAGCACTGCAGATTTTGGTTTCATATACGGAAAGCAAGTGTTTCAACCTCTACAGCGCTGATGCTGTAGACCGATCATTGTTTGTTGCCTGCACCTGTCTTGTGCACCGTGACATTTGACATCACCTCTGGGCCTGCCTTTCTAGAGGACACTCACACTGCTGCTGAGTGGCGACAATCCCAAATCTCTTCCAAGGATGTTCAGTGTGCAGTGGGGGGGGCAAGCCTTGTTCCCCTGGGAGGATGGCTGATGGAAGCTTCAGAAAGGCGGATGCCTGCCAGCCTCTGGCGGCTGTGCTGGTTTTATGGGTAGTGGCAGAGTTTTATCTGTACCTCTCTTTGCAACAACTATTAACATAAATATTCTTAGTTGTAATTTTGCCAACAGCCTGGCAGGGAAGATTAATAGAGGGGGAATAAAAGCAAAAATATCCACTTGTGATACTGCAGTGTACTGAATTACAGGCTCCTTCAGTGCTGATAAAGGAGGCAAAACATGAAGTAATCTTCACCCTGAGCACACCTGCCTACTGGTCCTTCAACTACAGCCCATCTTTCTGGATCAGTTAATCATTTAATCAGTTAATCAGTTAATGTTTCTTTTTAACCTATGGATATCACCCAGTGCTTATTGCCTACTAGTTCCTTTACAAAAACTCTTGCTAATCCACAGAGCTCTGCCACTCATTTATTATTAAAAGTGTCAGATTGTTTTCCATTCAGTGTAGATGGCTGACTTACTGCTTGGATGGATGGAGAAATCTATTTGACTTTGGCTGTGCTAAAATTACATTGCTATTGATCAGTGTCTTTTGCATGGCAAATCTTGTTGAAATAAAATAATAGAATTTCAGCCTGTGCAGGTGAATAATAATATTAAGGACAAATACTATTAATGGGCTGAGAATAATTGCCTAAACTAGACCTTGGACAGAACATACCTTTTGGGTTAAAGGATGATAAAGTTTGGATTGTGAATAGAAGAATTTTATGGTGTGTTAGAAGATGAAGGAATCTGCCAAATGTAAATCCAATATGAGATTTTTGTAATGCTTGCCCAGATAGGAGAATATGCTATATTAATCAAATGTGAGGAATGTAACTAAAATTTAGCTTGTATAAGTTTGATTTCTCTAATTTCAGAACTGACAAAGTGTTTTATTTCTCCTCTTTTCACTCTTTTGTTCTCCTTTATTTTGTTTTCTGTCTAATAATGATAACTAAAATGATTTTTCATTTAACTAACTAATAAAGGTGAGAATTGCTAATGACTAAAAAGAGAAGGATTTTATGGTTCTAAAAAAATGACTCCAACCTTTTCATTTTGTAAATGAAAATAAAAATTAAGATCAGGATAGGAGAAGGTGATATTGCCAAGAACATATAACCAGAGAGTTCCAGAAATAAGACCAGAAGGCTTTCTGGAAGGTTACAATGATGGTCCTGGTCTAGGTTTGACGAACTAGGGGCCCTCTAGTAAAAAAATCTGTCCACCTGCCTTTTTTCTAAATAAAGTTTTATTGGAACACAGCCATGCACCTATTTTACTTATTGCCTGTGTCTGCTTTTGTGTTACATTGTAGAAGCGAGCATTTGTGGCCGAAACAGTATGGTTTGTGGAGCAAAAGTGTTTTCTGTAGAGCTGCTTACAGAAAAAGCTTGCCTGTCTCTATAATTCTCACTTCCTTTGCAATGTAATATTGCAAAATCGCCATCCTCCCCACTCCCGCCTCTGACCCTGGGCTGGGCCACATGGCTTGCTTTGGGCCTGCTTGCCTTTGTGTCTCTCTGTTGCCATTAAAAAAATGTCCAGGCTAGCATGTGGGAGAAAGAATGAGAGGTGTGTGGAGCAGAACAGAGTTAACTGGAGTCACCCCAACTCAGGCCAGCCCAGAGCCCCCAACAGCAGCCAGCCTCCAGCAGGCGAGTGAAGGCCATCAAGACCAGCAACGGCCCTAGACTGTGACAGTCAGTGCCTGTTCTTACGTAGAAATAGGGTGGCACAGCAGGTGGACACAACTCTCTTGAGAAAGACCTTCAATCAGGAAATGGGAGGTTTTCGAGCTAGATCACCTGGGTTTGGGACCTGAACATGTCACTGTGGGCAGTACTGGGGACTGGCTCAGTGCCTCGTAGTTGCTAAGCAGACGCTCCACTTGAGCTATGCCACTAACCTCTTCTGGTTTTGCTTCTTTGCAAGCTAGGGTCGGTCTTGCTTTGTTCTCAGGTGAGTCTAAGCTGCCATCCTCTGACTTTTGCTTCGCCCTTTCAGAGGGATGACAGGTATGTGCCCCTGCACACAGCCACTGTGATTCCCCCACAGCCGGGAGAGCAGGTATATGACACGGTACCCAACCGCTGATGAAGATGGAGCTTGCCTACGCTGGCCTCCAACTGTGATCCTCTTGTCTCTCTGCCTCTCAAGTAGCTACCGTTACAGGCTGGAGTCCTCGTACCTGGTACTCTCACTGCTTGTTGGAGACAGTGCCTCTTTCCCAACATCCCATTTCCTTTACCTCTGAAGAAACAGAAGGTTCGATTTCTCTGTCTCTTTTTTTTGTGATGAGCATGCTTTGTGATTTTCCATTACAGCAGATGGTGAACAAAAGTCACAGGTGTCATTTCTGGGTGCGAGCATCTAGTTGCTAATGTGAACTCTCCATCTAGCTCTTCCTTCCAGGTGGCATCTCTACAGACTTGGTTAGGATGGGATGTAGAGCTGCACCACGTGGGCCTCTGTTCCCTTGGGGTCTCATCTGGACAGACCTATAATGCACTTTGCTAGAGGGACAATTAAGCTTTTACTGTGTTCAGCAGCTGGAATGTGAAGGAAGTGTGTTTGCACCATTGGGCAAATACCATTTTTTTTTTTGGTAGGAATGACTACAAGTGGGCGGAGTTGTGATGGAGAGAATGAAAAGCGATTTATGGAGGCTTTCTGTATATCAAGGAATAACGGGGAAAATAAATCTTTACAACGCTAGCTCCTGAGGTCAAAGCCAACAACTGCCACGAAACAAGCGACCTGACCCGTGGAGGTCAATTCATCATTTGACCTCAGGCACACAGCAATTTTCTGAATGCATTCAGGGTTTATGTTAAGATGCCATCATGCTTATCTACATGGGCGTATTTTCATCTTTGGGGCCTCAGCTAGCTGGGGTTCACAGTAGCCTAGCTGGACCATCAGGCACAGGAGCCCTGAAAGGCTGTGAATGTAAGGATGTCAAGAAGAGTCAGAAGACATGGGGGCTGAGGAGACATCAAGAAACACAGGAGGGAGAGTAGAGACCAAGTGCAGAGCCTTAGGGTTGAAGAGGCCTGAGTTCGAATCCTGATTCTGCTCATATTTGCTATGTGTCAGGGGGTGACTTATTTAACCTCTGTAGCTAAGTAGGGCCTAATCATACTATCAATCTGGTGGGTTGCTGTACTGAAACCTGAGTATAAAGTACATGTAATCAAAATTATTGGGTGCCATACTTATTTATTATTGAGGGGAATGTACAAATGGAAGGGCTGTGCTAGCATGCCCTGTTCAAGTGGCATGCGGCTGGTACGGAGTCACCCAGCACACGCAGCTAAGGTTTCTTAAAAGGAATACACCGGATCAGCAGTGGGGGCAGATGGCTAACTGGTGCCTTGGTCATTATTTGTACCTCAGGGGTGTAATATTCTGGAAATAGACTGAACTTGCTAAGTTATAATAAGTGCCTGGCCCGATGGTACTAAATACAAGCATGCCCTGTGGGCCCTCTGAAAACCAGACAACCTAATTTGCTCCTGCCTGTATAGATAGCCCTGTAATGGGCACATGCGTGCCTAGTCATGATTTCCTAAATCGACTACCCCAGAGGACTTGGATGTGTGCTTGAAATCTCTGAGTTACCTTAAAGTTTTTCCTTCTTCCAATGTGCAGGTGGGAGGAGAAAAGTAAAACCTTTTAAATTTATTCTCTTCCAATTGCATAAAGGTAAGAACCCTGCACAGATTAAATGATGTGGCAATTTCCACTTCTACTCGGGCAGTGCAAAGCAATATGGAGACTGCGAGAAGAACAATTAGATTTTATAGACGATGCACATGTTCTAGCTGAGTACCTCTGGTCCTTTCTTTTAATTGTTAAGTGCCTCAGGGTTTTTAGCTTATTGGAAGGACCAGGAAGCAATATTTAAGTGGGGCAAGTTCCAGAAAAGGGGGGAGGGTGAGTGTCGGAAAGTTTTCTCCCTTGCCTTGCCCTGGCAAGTGCTACTTGGGAGATAATATGGATAATTTCCCAGGCTCAAGTCTTGGGAAAGGTTGGTAAAGGAGCCTAGTAGAAGACAGAGGAAAAGACCCCCATTGAAGGCTCTATCTAAAGTGGTTCTTAGTGGCTACCATGAGACTTCTGGGGACACCTTTATAGATTCACAATTACATTTTGGGGTGCAAAGTCACACACTACCTTATTAAGGATATTGCAAATTAACTATGCGTAGAGCAAAGGGTTGGTATGTGATACCATCAGAAGGAAAAACAATTTTTCCCAAACAAGAGAAAGGCACTTTGTGAATTAATTTCCCAAGCACTCATTCTTGCTGTGGGCATTGTTCCCTGATGGACAGCAGGTGTATAAAACGGAAAGAAGTAAAATGATGAAAGGAGAACTCTGTGATTGGATGGGGTTGCATTTGCTTTAGAAGCTTTTGAATCCAAAAAGATACCTTGCCATCGCCACGTAGAGAATGTGTTCAGAGTGGATAGGAAGGTACTTTCATGCTTAGAACAGAAAAGCAGCTTGTGTATTAGGTTCATAAACACAACTTTCACTGTCAGCCTCAAAAGAACTTGTTATCATCCAGGAATTCAGATAATTGTAAAGTAGATTCCAAAAAAATGTAAGCCATGCCATCAAACAAAAATGGCTTCTATTTGGAGCTGTGACTTCGAAGGGCAACTTTTACTTTTGTCCTTTTATGGTGGTAGTTCTTCTTTGTATATCTTTCCAGTTGTTTGGGGGGAATGAAATCTTTTTGAAGTATTATTTTTTTCATAAGGTAGTTGAAGATGAAATCAGTTTGCTTAGGGCACCTTGAAAATGATCTGGGGGTAATACTTTCATTTGCTCTGGCCTCAGGAAATTCAGGAGATATCAACATTGTGGTGAAGCCTAATTAATGTAAACACATTTCTTTTAAATCCCAAGATAAAAGGGTTTAGATAAGACTGGAAGAGTCAGCTGAGTTCTTGTCTCTTGTAGTTTGGTGAAAGTGTGCATGTGCAGAATCATGGGAAATGAAAACGGGTTGTGGTTCCAGTGTAGGTTTTGTGCATGTGTACGTGTGCGGATGCGTGCCTATGTGTGTGTTTCATATTTTCAAGCAAAATTTTGTTCTACTAAGACAGAAATTCTTAGTCACAATTACTTAACAGTGGAAACACATTCCAAGTACTGTGTCATCATATCGATTATGGGATGGTTTTTGCTACAACATTCCTAAGTTATATGGTACAGCCTGCTTTTCCTCAGGAATAACCCTGTGTAGCACGTTATAGGGTTGAGCTCTGCGGGCCACTGGGACACAGTGGTAAGTATCTGAGTCTCAGAATGTGTCGGGAGAGTCGAGTAAAAATACTTGGTGAGAGGATTGCTCAGCACCATTTCACCGAACAGCCTGTGTGGTGTGTGGTTGATCAACGTGTTTTGGTGTGCAACTTGTGACTGCGATGTACACGCATTGTCTTTGCTTCCCACATTTTATAGGTAACACAGGAAGTGGACGCACAGTTCTGTGGTCCACAAACCTGACGTCTGGCATTGGGTGTGATCCTATGGGAAGGGGACTGGGCTTGTATTTTGAGTAGCCTGGAGGCCCGGGCTTCACTCCACAGGCAGTACTCCATTCCCTCAGGAGGCCAGGAGGCTCTTAGTTACTCTTATCATACTGGCTCAGGGCTGGCTTCCCTGTGATTCCGTCACCCCCGGGGGCCCTGACACAGCTAGAATTGGAAGAAAACCAAGGCATACCTGGCGGAATTACGAGCATCCATTTAAAGGCGGTGATTAATGCTTTCATTAAGAGGCGTTTAAGTGTAAAACAGTAAATCTAAAAAGGGAATGTGCAGAGATATTTGGACTTCTGAATATATGCAAGAAATGACAGGTTATAAATGACCGCTTTCCCAAACAATAAATGCTTTAATTTCAATATAATTAGTGCTTAGTTCTTCTTTTAGAGGCCATGGCAAAGTTCCTTTTGTGATCCCATAACCAACCAAAAATTGCCAAGGTTTTCTTTCCCAAGTAGCTTTTGTCAAGCTTAGCAGAGCTGACGGCCAGCCAGGTCTCCTTGCACAAGGGCCTCATCTTCAAAGGGGAGCAGATTTCCCCTATTTTAAGGAGCTAAATCCTTTATTTTTCTGGCTGCATTTTCTTTTGCTGTCTCTGTAGCATCCCGGCCACCCAGGTGGGCCTTGAACCCATGACCATAAAGTCACAAGCACTCAAGTCAATCAGGAGAGGAGTCTTTTATTTAGCTGTGCATAGCATCTATTTGCCACCACTGGGATGGTGAAGAACAGCCCTGGGTCTCAGTAGGGCTGGGTTTTTAAAGGCAAAAATCACATGTACATGGTAGTGCAGGTGATAGCAAAGCAGACATACAGAAGCAGAATCGGCAGGTGGTAGTGCACATGATTATAAACAGTAACTATAATTCCAGTAAACTCCGGTAAACAAAGCAATGAACCACTTAAGCAACCAAAATACTCTTTTTGTTTGTTTGTTTAATTCTTGGTATAAGTGGCACATGCACACTTTCACCAAATTACAAGAGACAAGAACTCAGCTGACTCTTCCAGTCTTATCTAAACCCTTTTATCTTGGGATTTAAAAGAAATGTGTTTACATTAATTAGGCTTCACCACAACGTTGATATCTCCTGAATTTCCTGAGGCCAGAGCAAATGAAAGTATTACCCCCAGATCATTTTCAAGGTGCCCTAAGCAAACTGATTTCATCTTCAACTACCTTACGGAAAAAAAAATAATACTTCAAAAAGATTTCATTTCCCCCCCCAAACAATATACCCACTGGATACCCACTTGTAATATCCCCAAACTGAATACCCATTTAGCTTCTTTATTTACCTTAAACCTGTCTACCTGTGGAATTCCCTCTCAATGAAAACATGCAAACGGAGTACCAATTAGGTTTGATCTCTCTCCTTCCTTTCTTTTGCTGCGCTAGGTCAAGTTGCTCTAGGCCAAACTGGGATGGCTCAGCCTCGTTAGCGAGGACTAAAGGTGAATTTCTTGGTCTAGATGTCTCAGTCTCCTACCCCAAAAATGTTCCTTAGGGAATCTCAGTTTAGACCTTCAGATTAGCTAGAGATCTGTTTTGTGTGGCCACTTTATGATTTAAAGTGTGCTAGAGATTCACATGCCGAGGATAGGCTTACTGAATTGCACAGGGAAATTTTATTTATTTGTCCCTGTGATAATTGGAGTTTTCTTTTTTCCCCCCAAATGGACTTTTTCATTAAGAAAAATAAGAACAACTTTCTTTATAAGATTTTTTTTTCCCCTTGGATACATTTTTAAACAAAATTTGAGTATTGCTATACTATTTCATCATTCTACCAAAATTAAGTTTCAGTCTTTTTGAAGTCAGAGATGGTGCTTTTAACTCATCATGCAACTTAGATCACAGGCCACGGTGTGGGGAAGATTTGTGACGCATGCTCTGTAGCACTTGGCACAGCTCCTCCCCACCTCCCGTCTCGCTCTCTCTCTTTGTTTTATTTTTGCCAGTCCTGAGTCCTCAGGGCCTGGGCATGATCCCTGAGCTTCTTTTGCTCAAGGCTAGCACTCTACTACTTGAGCCACAGCACCACTTCTGGCCGTTTTCTGTCTATGTGGTACTGAGGACCTCATGCATGTTAGGCAAGCACTCTACCGCTAAGCCACATTCCCAGCCCTCTGTGCTTTCCTTTCTTTCACGTTTTTCTTTCTTTGGCATTCATACACGAAGTATTTATCAATATATGATATCTACTCATAAAAATAGGTGAAAGGGAAAAGTGCTAAAAATAATTTATTCTACAATACAGAAGAAAGTAGATGCCTGATTAAGGTGGTCAAATAGCACAGACTTAAATTGTTTTGTCTTGTTTTTTTTTGCCAGTCCTGGGTCTTGAACTCAGGACCTGATCACTGTCCCTGACTTCTTTTTGCTCAAGGCTAGCACTCTACCACTTGAGCCACAGCGCCACTTCCGGCTTTTTCTATATATGTGGTGCTGAGGAATTGAACCCAGGGCTTCATGTATACGAGGCTGAACAGTCTACCATTAGGCCATATTCCCAGCTCAGCATAGACTTAAATTGTTAAGAAGAGAGCCCACCTTCTGGAATCCAGGGGCTGATACAGCACTGTGCACAGATGCAGATCAGACAGAGGCTCACACTAGATGCTACTTTGATGCTTTGTTGAGCCCCAATTTATATGGATTCAAACAGGTTGGTTTCTATGATAGGCAGGTTTTTAAAAAGGATTGTTATTATTAAGGTGTTGTACAGAGGGGTTACCATTTCCTAAGTCAGGCGATGACTGCATTTCTTTTTGGGCAGTGTCATCCATTGGCGTTTCCCCAATTTCCCTCTCCCATGCCTGCCTACAAGTTAGGTAGTTCATTTTCCACATAATGTATACTGTATAGCACGATTGCGTTCGTTCACCCTTGCGACTTTTCTGTGCTCAGCTTTACACCCCCCCAAGGAAATCCCCAAAGCAAAAACAAACACAACCACCACCACCTACACCAATAACAATAATCCCCCTCCCCACACTTCCATTTCCTGGAATTCATTTAGACAAGTCGTACTTTTTTTCTTTATTGTTGAAGTGAAGTACAGAGGGGTTACAGATTCATATGTAAGGCAGTGAGCACATTTCTTATCCAACTTGTTACCTGCTCCCTCATTCCCCCCCACCTTCCGCTCCCCCTTTCCCTCTCCCCCCTGTGAGTTGTACAGTTGTTTACACCAAATGGTTTTGTAAGTATTGCTTTTGGAATGGTTTGTCTTTTTATCCTTTATCTCTCGATTTTGGTATTCCCCTCCCCTTCCTTAGTTCTAATACATGTATATACAGACAGTGTCCAGGGTTCTAAGATCAGATACAGTGATAGCAGGGGAATATGAGAATAGAAAAAAAAGAGGGTACTGTTTCACATGGCATGTTGAAAATAATTACAACAATGATATATCACTTGTTTCCATAACATGGAGTTCATTTCACTTAGCCTCACCTTCTGTGTTCATACGGGCATAGCTATTGTGATCTTCTGCTATGACTAACCTAAACTTGTACTAATTATTCTCTATGAGGGAAACTATAGCATCCATGTTTCTTTGGGTCTGGCTCACTTCACTTAGTATGATTTTTTAGATAAATAGTATTTTAAATGTTCAGAGAAGAACATTGTGTTCCTCCTCTAAGGCTACCCCCATTAGTCTGACTGTGTGTGAATGCCTAGGGCCCTATACAATTTATCATGTTCAGCTATACTTTAGCTCTAGCTTCCACTCATGAGAGAAACCATTCACTGTTTGTCTCTCTGGAGTTTAGCTTATCTCACTTAGCATGATTTGTTCTAGATCCATCCATTTCCCTGCAAGTGCCATATTCTTATTCCTTCTAATAGATGAATCAATAAAATGGTTTTAAAAATTTTATTGGTCCACTGATCTGCTGCAGGGCATCTGGGCTGTTTCCATAACTTGGCGATTGTGAATGGTGCAGCAATGAGCGTGGGTGTACAAGTGTCTTTACTGTGTCCTGGATTGCCATGACCTGGACAGATGTCTAAGAGTGGTATGGCTGGGTCACAGGAAAGTTCCATGTTTAATTTTTTGAGGCACCTCCAAACTACCTTAGGGAGTGGTTGTACTAGTTTACATCCCAACCCCAACAGTGTGATAGGGTCACTTTTCCCCATGGTGGACATTGCTGCATGAAGCTTTTGTCTAAGACTAAACACGCATGCGCTGACTCTGCAGCGTCCCTGGGAATGAGCCCAACTTCAGGGAGCCAAGCTTGCCCACTGCCTGCCCGTACTGAGCACGCAGGCGGCCCGGGGGCCGTCGAGCAGCCTCCTCTCCTCCAGCCTCGCCTTGCAGTGGTGGAAAGAGAAGTAAACCCGGCCCTTGACTATTTGGAGAACCCTGGCCCCTGGTGCCTCACCGTGGAGGACCAGGGAAGGCCTGGCAGTGGAGCCTGAGTCTGCGGGAATTGGAGATGGGGGTGGGGTGGGGTGGCAGAGCCCCGGCCTGGAGACAGGGGGGGACCTTTGCAAAGTAGTGAAGAGTGTGAGGTAAGATAGGACCAGGTGAGGAGCCCCAGTAAGCCACGCAGGGGCAGGTCAGTGGGAAAAGCCAGAAGGGAGCATCCAGAGAAGGGACAAGACACTGCATGAGGCTCCTCAAGGGAGAAGCCACGGCCACCCCAGGACTCTGCCAGTCGGAAACTGGTCACTCTGTGCCAGGTCTTTACCTGTGTCTGGCAGCCACAGGCCCCCAAAGAAACCTCTTTGTGTTAGGACTTGTCTAGTCTGTAGATCTGTGTTATTAGCAGTAGAAAAATGAACTAAGGATGGCAGAGCCTGGAAAATGAATTAATAACAAGGAGTAAAGGAGTTCAGAGATGAAAGCCGGCCAGTAGGAAGCAATACTACTGTTAAAGGCAAAGAGGGGAAAAAAATTCCCATCAGTAAGCCAGGGGCCTCCCCTTGTGTGCTGTGGGGGGCCTTGGGACGGTGGACGGGGGAGCTGGCCCCGTGCTGGGAGAAAGCAGCTTCAGAAGTGTGTGGGAGAAGGCACACGGAAAGAACCTTTGGGAAGGAGTTTTTTTTTTTTTTTTAATCTTTTCCCTTTTTATATGCCTATCATTTTCACAATGTCAGTTAAAAAAGACAAAAAAAAAAAAAACCCAACCCCAAAGCCCTGGCATATTGCAATGATGAAAACAGGCAGTGCCACATCCTAAATGTGAGTAAGGTCATTTCAGTAGGTCTGGGAGGTGGTTTAATGTGCTGGAGAGTCACTCTCAGGCATTCCACGGTGTCTAACTTGGGCTCGGGTGTCTCTGAATCAGTCACTTCTTGGCACATACTACGGTCAGACGCACTGTTCCTGCAACCTTAGGCTGTATTCGCTGATATTGTGCATAAAGTCTGTGTGTCGAATCAGCAACTTGTATGTCTGAATTTTCAGTACAAATCGCCACCGACACATGCCAGAGCTTTTAAGTGAGCATTAATTTGATCAGAGATGCCTTTTGTAAGAAAGTGGTCTTTGCTAGAGGAGTAGCCTCAGGAGGCGTGGGATCATGTGCAAGAAGCCTTTCGTGTCCTGTGATTGCTGGGCTGTCCATCAAGAAGCCTTTCGTGTCCTGTGATTGCTGGCCTATCTGTCAGCCTCAGAGACTTTGTGGATAATTGATTTGCTTTTGTTGTTGGTTGTGGGGATTGAACTCAGGTCCTGGGCACTGTCCCTGGGCCTCTTTTTGTGCTCAAGGCTAGTGCTCTACCACTGGAATCACAGCGCCACTTCTGTTTTTTTTTTTTTTTTTTTTTTTTTTTTTTTTGAGTGGTTACCTGGAGATAAGAGTCTCATGGAAATTTTTCTGTCACAATCCTCAGATTTCAGCCTCCTGAGTAGCTAGGATTACAGGTGTGACCCACTAGCACCTGGCTTCTGTGGGTAATTGAATGTGTACCTTTCTTCCCAGGCCACAGGGAAAATATCTAGTTATGTCTTCTTGAGCCTCAGGTTTTAAGAAAAATTATCTGAGAGAGATAGTCCCCCCAGTTTTTCTAACTTCCACATGATAGGTCTTTCAAGTCTTTCTTATGAATGTGCGCTGCATACTGAAAATACTTAAAATTTAAGCTATAAGATGAATTTCGTCTCCTCCTCCTCCTCCTCCTCCTCCTCCTCCTCCTCCTCCTCCTCCTCTTCCTCCTCCTCCTCCTCCTCTTCCTCCTCCTCCTCCTCCTCCTCCTCCTTATGCTGAGGCTTTAATTTAGGGCCTGGACACTGTCCCTTAGCTTTTATTTTGCTGAAGGCTTATACTCTACCTCTTGAGTCACAGCACCCTTTCAGGATTTTGGTGGTTAACAGAAGATAAGAGTCTCTTGGGCTTTCCTACCTGGGCTGACTTGGAACTGTGATCTTTATATCTCAGCCTCCCGAGTAGCTAGGATTATAGGCATGAGCCACTGGTGCCAGGTAGTAATCCTAATTTATAGACCTTCTTTTCTTCATCTTCCTCCTCTACTTCAAACCAGCCACAGTTGTAGTTCAGAAATGCAGTGGAGAAAACAGAAAACCCATAGGAAAGGGTGAAGCCATGGTCTCCATGTCTCCCCTACTGGTCTTGATGGTGCTGCCAATGGGGCCGAGTGGGGGTGATGGAGGGTCTCCTCCTTCAGGCCCATGGAACTTCGTCCTCTGAGAACAGGAAACCAAGAAGTAATTCTGGCCTCCAAAGAAGAAGATCCAAGAGAGAAAGTTCAAGTTAGCAAGGCCTCCTTGTTGGTGGAGGGTTGGTGAATCAAGTCTGTGAGAAAAATTAAATCAATTACTTGGTGCTATTGCCTCATTTGCAATGATTATTCATTCACTGAGCAGGCTAAATTATGCTCTCATCATTCACCACATCATTTTGCCACCCTGGAGATCAGAGACGGAGACCTCCCGCGTGTTCCGAACGTGGGTGGATGAAGCCACCCTTCCTCATCCAGCGCAAGGCTTCAGGCACCAGCTCTCTCGGATCAGCTCTCTCCCCTGACCCCAGGAGGGAGGTGATCTGGGGGTGCGGGTGGGGGGGGAGCCAGCACTCATCCAGCTCCTCCCGCATTTCCTTTGCGGGCTGAATGTTAATGCATGGACTTCCCTCTTGCATTTCATTCCTGGGTCCTGAGGAAGAAGATTAAAGGCACGGAATGTAAAGCGGAGCTGGCTAAATAAATGTAACTAAACGGAGCGGTGTGGTTTCCATGTTCCTTCTTTTGACAGCTCAGCTGGTCGTTTGACTTTTTTTTTTTCCATTGAGATGAATTGGGATTTCTTTTGAAAATCATCATCTTTAAGTAGCTGTAGAGGGGTTTGGATTCTGGTGTCAGTGTAGGAGGACAATGCATCCTGATCGATGTCATCCCTGCCATGGTTCTCCCAACCCCACCCGTCCCCTCAGGCTGGCTGCTTCCATTTTACTTCATGGACACAGAATAGCACGACTGTTGTCGCCCACCCTGCCGCGTGCTCCATTTGTTGGCCTCTCCTCCGCTTGACCTCCTCCTGCCAACACACATGGTCCAGCCTTGCTAAACAGTAGGTTCCTTGTGCACAGGAGTTATATCCTTGGACTCCTCCCTTGTATGTGTGAAGACTTATCCCGTGTGTGTGTGTGTGTGTGTGTGTGTGCATGTGTGTATACATTTTATACTTTGCTCTATTTGTATATGTCTGCATATAATCCTGTTTATAGTTTCATATATATAGTTCTAATTTATATAGAACTTCCACACATAAGAGAAAGCATATGCCCTTTTCTCTCTGAGCCTAATTTAACATACTTTTTAAAATTAATATGCGAATGACACCGTATTATTCTTCCTGATAGGTGAGTAAAATTCTATCACGTAGATCATGTTTTCTTGATTCACTCATCCGTGGAAGGGCACATGAGCTCTTTCCAAAAGGTGGCTCTGGTGAATAGTGTAGCAAGGACCATGGGTGTGCCCGGGTCTTTTCTGAATCCTGACTCCTGGTCTGGCGTCCGAGGAGGAGCTGGACACGGGGTGTAGGAGGCCTAGGCCTCTCAAGGTTTTTCACTGTCCGCTGCCCTTGCTGTGTGCCCTGTGCATTCTACACGGCCTGAGATGCTACTGAACCCGCGGCCAGGCTGGCCCCGCTGGAAGGAGCTTGAGGTTAGGAGGGGTGGGAAGTGCCATTTCAGAACTTGGTGAAAAAGAAAGGTTAATGGACTTCTCCCCCATCCCCCACCTTGGGGCCAGTGACCTTGCACCCCTAACTCCTGACTCTCAAGAGCTGGCAGCTAAACCCAAAGCAAAGTCCACAGATTAGCACCCCCCAATGCTCCCCACCATCTGACCTGTCCTGCCCTCCGGCCCCGAGTAGCTAAGGAAAATTCCTTTATGATCCTTTAGCTTTTTGCTATAATCCTTGTCTTTTCTCTGCTAATCCGCCAGTGGTGGCTTTTCAGCAAGCCCCATTCTGCGTCCTCTGGGATTGTCTGAGCAAGGTGTAGGGCAGTGTGGTTTTGTGTCCCATCCAGCCGTGGGGAATGAGACACAAGTGGGGATTGTGGGGGTGTCTAGGAGGTGGGGGCAGGGATGGCACTCGGCATCTTTGAGTGCTGGATAGCTTCTACCACCGAGCACTCACCAGCTGAGAGTGCAGAGCTTCAGCAACTCTGCTTTTCTGCTCTGTCATCCACGGATCCCAAACCACACCGTGGCATTGTCGCCCACACAGTGGAGCCTATGCTCCCCTAAGCTGGTGTGGAGGAGCCCAGCCCAGAGCCCACAGTGAGCTGTCAGGCTTCCTCTCCACCCGCGGGCCGTGCCTGGGACCCGCAGCTGCGCACGGGCACCAGTTGCCTTGCTGGTTCTGCACATTGAGCAGGGAGGACTTTGGGAGCTGAAGGGGTCCCCCAATTTTTCCCTTGCTGATTACTTTCAATGTCTCTGGACACAGGAAGAAAAGCTACCTCTTTTCTTCAAGGAGAGAAGACAAAAGATTTTCCCCCCTTAGTAATAAGGAGCATGACTCTGCAGGTAAATGAAGCCAAACAATCTTATTGCAGAAATCTGTCTCCATTGTACAACTGCTTTCTTTGCTTGCAGTTCCGAGACTACTGCCAGAGGCTATAAATAAGAGACTCACAGCTTTTTGCTTCTTGACTCAAAACTTCTCTCTGAGATGGCAGAGTGCTCGTGACTCAGAGAGGGTCTTGCCTTTGGGGGGAAAGTTGAGATCAGGGATAGGTGCATAAGAAAAAAAACAAGATGATGCCTGCTACTGTGGGTTGTTCAGAATCTGGTGGCACATGTCAACATGGTCTATGGGAAACGAAGAGTATGCAGAGAGCAGGGAAACCAAACAGGGGCTTAGTCCTCAACCTGCAGATGGTGTTAGGGAGCTTAGTCCTCATCCTGCAGATGGTGTTAGGGAGTTTAGTCCTCATCCTACAGATGGTGTTATAGAGATGAGTTTAGGACTGTGACTCACCTAGGGGCTTGGGCTCTGTGGGGGGACTGTCTCATGGTTCACAAATTGCTTCAGGAAAGAGAGAGTGGCTACAGAAATCTGTTATAATTTGCACTTCCCATAGATTTTTCTTGGAAAAGGCAACTTGATAAGACAAGGGGAACAAGTGCAGATTTTATTGTGACAATGAGGTTGGGTTTATTATGAGTTTTTTTTTTTTTTGCCAGTCCTGGGCCTTGGACTCAGGGCCTGAGCACTGTCCCTGGCTTCTTTTTGCTCAAGGCTAGCACTCTTCCACTTGAGCCATAGTGCCACTGTTTTCTATATATGTGGTGCTGGGGAATTGAACCCAGGGCTTCATGTATACAAGGCAAGCACTCTTCCCACTAGGCCATATTCCCAGCCCTTATTATGAGTTTTATGAAAGCTTTATTAAGAGGAAACTCATCTGATTTGAAATGTACAGTTGAATGTTGTCTTTACCTGTATGATGGATGGTGTTTAGGGTTGTAACCATCACACTCAACCATAGAATATTTCATCAGTCTTGGGAGAGAATGCAGGCTCTGTAGCTATGACCGCCTCTACTCCAACATCCTGGCAATCAGTAGTCTACTTTCTGCCTTCATGGATTTGTGTGAATTTGTGTAAATACTTACAGCCTGTAGCTTTTGGGGATGGGCTTTAGCTTAGCCTTGAGTTACGGTTCAACCACATTGTGGCACGGGGCGTGCATTTCGGTTCCTCTTATGGCCAGGAGAACTCCTTGGTGCTGAGGGCCCATGCTCTCCCTGGTGGTAATGGAACACATCTCCTGGAGGAGTGTGTTCCTGGGCCTGCGAGAGCTTGGAGCAAGAATGGATGCATCCCTCCACTGAGCATGGGATTACTTGACGACCTACTGTGCACCAGACACAGATGGGGATTTTTGCAGTGAAGAAAACTTAGCTTCTGTTCTTCTGGAGATCGTGCCACGCTATGGTAGGAGAGACAGACCCGGAGACAGACGACTTTGGGTTGTGTCAGTGACAGGAAAAGCTATAAGACTATAATGTGTGGGAGCAGATGGAGGCTGTGGGAGGCTGGGAATTGTATTAGGAGTGTAGGTTCCTTTCTCCTCCACCGTCCGGGATTCTGGTACTTCCCAGACGTAGGGTGGCAGATCAGCAAAAAGAACCTGGGTTTCCTTTTCATGACAGCTCGGCTTGACACTGGCCTGTATGCTAATGCATAGCAATGGGATCCATAAATCTTCCCACAGTTGCGATCGTCCCTTGAACTCCACATTTCATACGGCGGCCTGGGCATTCCTCAACATAAATCCCTACGTGAGAAGCTCACTGTCGTTTTGCCGTTTGGTGCTTTTGTATCCATCAGGGAGGAGGAAGCTTGTCTGTGGTTCCGCACCTGAGCCGGATGTCTGCAACCCCCCAGGAGGCTTCCTGGTGGAGGAGGAGGCTCTGCTAGTGGGGTGCGGTACCTCGCCGTGCTCCTGTGCTCCCCAGCACGTGCACCTAAAGCCCCAGAGAAGACTGAGGCCCTCGGTCTGCCATCCCTGGCAACACTGCCCAGGTGCTTTCAAGAATTCAAGTAGAAATTGGCAGCAATTGTGAAGAACAAGTTCTATGCAGAAAGTTACAAAAACAAACCCAAACCGAACTCAAAACAACGTTTTCTATGCTGCATGCAAAATTGGGTGTCTGAGATAATTAGAAATGGGGGAGGGGCTGGAAGTGCACTTAGGAGAAAATAACTGTCACCAGAACATGATATTCTCATGTAAAGGTTTCCCCTCTAAAATGTAAAGCCGACTCTTCTGGGTCTTAGTCTTGTGTCACAGCCCAGAGGACCGGAGAAGGGGACAGCTAACACTTGGTGCCACTAATGAGGACCCCCGGAGTCTGTGGGGTGGGTTCAAAGGCTCCGCTCAGGCGTCTGAGTTCTGTACAGGGAGGCTTCCTGCCTTTGCCTGGGAGACAGTCAGGGACCTGGGACAAGTTATTCATCCAACTTCTTCACTACCTGAGGAGAAACACGGAGCGCGAGCTCTCACGAAGCCCGGCATCTAAGGCGCTGGGGGCTTTTCTCTTTAATTAACTGGTTAGAGACAGACTGTTCATTAACAGTTCTGTGAGTGACTGGGACTCGCCTCAGAATGGGTGTGTGTGTGTGTGTTATATTTTCAACACAAAGCAATATATAAGGATACAAATAGATGAAAATCTATTTACTAAATTTGCATATTGTAACCATCTGTATTTGGGGCTTCGTTATATTTCAATTAAAATGCTGCATTGTTGATGCATGTACATTGCCTTAGAAATCCAATCAGGGCAGATGAAAGATGACGGGTGAAATATAATTCCCCTTCTTGCCTCTCATTCCCTTTTCTCTTCTCAGAAGGCAGCCGTGTGTTTTGTTCCAAAGCTGTTTGATGCAAGCGTTTTCCAATATTGCAACAATCTCTCAGTGATTACTCGAAATGACCAGGCAGCCAGCTGAGCCAGGATTTGCTCTTAGGGTATGCTTCTAGAAGCTTCTGTCATTTCTTCCCTCTTAGGGATGTTGGCTCTAAACAAAAGGATTCTTATAAATCCTAGAGCCTGGTCACAATCAGTAAGTGCTGATTATATTAACATTTATTTATTTATTAATTAAAAAAACCCAGTCAGTAGGGTTGACACATAAGCTGTAGGACAGCCAGTTAAATTTTTAGATAAACAACAAATAGCTTTTAGCAGTCTCCCTTGATACCCATAGTGGATTGATTTCAGGATTGAAGCCCATTGT